>NC_058084.1:212631869-212981131 GCF_014858855.1 Bufo gargarizans
TCAATATCTGACATCTGTCCTGCCGCTTTTAGATTGTATCCTTAGGCTTGAGCACAGTAGTGAATTCTCCCTATTTTCCATGGGATCAGGTCATAGAAGTGCTACATTCCTCAATGCTGGGCCTTTTTCTTCCAGCCCTCTCAATGCTGACACTGTTCTAGTCTTCAACGGCTGAAAATTCCAGACTTTCCAGTCATTTCAACTGCAAGCGCTGTGACTCAGCTTCCCATGTTCGGATCTGCAGGGTGGAGCGCATTTACAGTCTGCATTCAGGTCCCCATCAGACATGCAGAGAGGGCCTATTTCAATGTATATAGGAGGATTGTATACAACACTTGGGTGCTATTGTGTCATCACAAAATGACCTATTGTTTAAATCATGTTTTTATGTTGAGCATGTTTTTTTCAAATTTATTTATTTTATTTTTATTTCCATGTCTCTTTATTTCTTTTAAATATATATAATCTTGCAGTTTTTAGGGCTTTATTACACCACAGATTATCTGGCCAATCATTGGTCAGATGGCTGTTTACACACACACATCTTTTGCTATACACACTTACTATTGGTCTGATTGGACAGATATTGGTCAGATAATCCGTTGGTGTAAGGATACTTTCACACTAGCGGTTTTCTTTTCCGGCATTGAGTTCCGTCCTAGGGGCTCTATACCGGAAAATAACTGATCAGTTTTATCCCCATGCATTCTAAATGGAGAGCAATCCGTTCAGGATGCATCAGGATGTCTTCAGTTCAGTCTTTTTGACTGATCAGGACAGAGAAAGGGCTCTTTCACACCTGCGTTCTTTTCTTCCGGCATAGAGTTCCGTCGTCGGGGTTCTATGCCGGAAGAATCCTGATCAGTTTTATCCTAATGCATTCTGAATGGAGTGAAATCCGTTCAGGATGCATCAGGATGTCTTCAGTTCCAGAACGGAACGTTTTTTGGCCGGAAAAAATACCGCAGCATGCTGCGCTTTTTGCTCCGGCCAAAAATCCTGAAGACTTGCCGCAAGATCCGATGTTTAGCTTTTTTAGAGTGGTTACCATGGCTGCCGGGACGCTAAAGTCCTGGCAGCCATGGTAAAGTGTAGCGGGGAGCGGGGGAGCAGCATACTTACCGTCCGTGCGGCTCCCGGGGCACTCCAGAGTGACGTCAGGGCGCCCCAAGCGCATGGATCACGTGATCGCATGGCACGTCATCCATGCGCATGGAGCGTTCTGACGTCATTCTGGAGCGCCCCGGGAGCCGCGCGGACTGTAAGTATACCGCTCCCCCGCTCCCCACTACTACTATGGCAACCAGGACTTTAATAGCGTCCTGGCTGCCATAGTAACACTGAAAGCATTTTGAAGACGGATCCGTCTTCAAATGCTTTCAGTACACTTGTGTTTTTCCGGATCTGGCGTGTGAGAGAGGCCATAATAACACAGCATGCTGCGGTTTTATCTCTGGGCCAAAAAACTGAACATTTGCCTGAATGCAGGCTTTTTTTCGCATAGGAATGCTGCATCCATCCTTGCAGACCGCAAAAAAAGGGGGGGAAAAAAATTCCAGATCCGTTTTTCCGGATCACACCGGAAAGACGGATCCAGCATTTCAATGCATTTGTAAGACGGATCAGGATCCTGATCCGTCTTACAAATGCCATCAGTTGGCATAATTTTCAATGGATCCGGCAGGCAGTTCCGGCGACGGAGCTGCTTGCCAGATCACTGTGCCACAAGTGTGAAAGTACCCTAAGGCTACTTTTACACTAGTAGCACGGACCTCCGGCAGGCTGTTCCGTTGGGTGAAGAGCCTGCTGGATCTGTCCTGCCGCTAGTGACCGCGTGCCCCCGGACTGCTGCTCCGTCCCCATTGACTATAATGGGGGCGGTGTGGAGGCACAGCGAGAGGCTGCCGGAATAAATGTCGGACATGTCGTAGTTTTGTTCTGACAGCCTCTCGCCGCGCGCTGCCGTGCCTCCGCCGGAACTCTGCCCCTACCCCCATTATAGTCAATGGGGACGGAGTGGCAGTCCGGGGGCACACGTTCACTAGCGGCAGGATGGACCCGGCAGGCTGTTCACCCGACAGAACAGCCTGCCGGAGGTCCGTGCCGCTAGTGTGAAAGTAGCTTGATACAACCTTATTCTGGCCACTAGGCCTAATAATAGGTCATGATTTCCTGTTCTGTACAGGTAACTTTTCAGTAGCCATTATCACTATAGGCAGAATTACAATGACGAGTAACACCTCTGTATGGATAACACAGGATGCACCATTCACAATAGGTGATATTAGCACCTTCCTGACTTCTGCACAGGTCACAGAGCATCCCAAAAACATGTCAGCTCCCGTCCATTGTGTCTGTGGCTGCTCTCAAAGAACAGGAAGTTCCGACATCATTTAAGTTTATAAGGAAAGTGTTATAGAGTCTCACCCACCTGTAGGCGTGGATAGGTGCTCTAGTCGCGTTTGACCCACCCAGTCAAAAGGTATATAAATTGGAATAAAAATCAAATATAGCGACAGGCACTCAACTTATGGTAGCATTCAATCAAGGTATAAAATGAGGGGTATTAAAACTCTAATTTAATGAAAAATTGTAGAACAAGACAGTTACAAATAATCAATAAAAGGATGTATATATACCACTCTGTATAACTGCACACAAAGTAAAATGACACAATCAGCAGACAAGTCCAGGGGTTAATATCTCATCTAAACGTTGAGGTTTACACATAGATGAGGGCTGGTGTGTAGTATGGCCTCTCAGTCTATAGCTTCCTTGGTTTTGTATACAATATATTGCCTGGGGTATTTCTCAGAGCTTATATCTGATTGAGATAGCAGAAAAGATATTTCTCAGTTCGGTAGAGGTGTATCCTGCAGACAGCTTGCACTTGTTAGTATTGTCTATATAAGGTGATACCATCAGGGCACTGATATGAATAACGGTTAGTGCTGCAGATTATCTGGTGTTAGTAAATGGCTTGTATCTCCTTTTAGTTAGTTGGATCAATTAGGTCTCATATCAATGGATTGTAAGTGCATATGTCCATTCGAACATGAATCGGCAACTGTATAATAAATACCTTGTGAGTTGGTATTCGTTTTCAGTCTGTACCTCCCCCACTATGTGGCGTCCCACGGAGCGGTCGGTACCTGACTTACTGTTACCTCCTTCCTCTAGATCAGAGTTCCCAACTCAGGTCAGGATTTAGGAGTATCCCACAGAATGAATACCTGTGGTAAATCCTGATGAATGGACACTAAATATATCAGCTGCCCAATACTAAGGAAATCCTGAAAACATGACTGGTAGGTGGGCCCTGAGGACTGGAGTTGAGGACCACTGCTGTAGATGACTCCAGCCGTAGTACTTTGTCGTCCAGTTACACTGGATGTAGATCTCCGACTATGATACCTCGCGTGATCCTGGAGATGGCAGTTTGGCGCCCCACGTGTTCAGGTATGTCGGTTTCCAGCTGTTCGGTCGGGTCTTAGGTATCGGAGGTGATGCAGAAATTCACACAGAGAGAAGCACTTCTTCTTATTAGGTGCCGGGGCACTTTTTCATGTCCATGGATGTTTAGAGTGGGTCCTGGGATATTAAAAATATAACCATGAGCGTTTCCGAGTGTACACTCACTCCATCAGTGGTGAGGGTAACCACTGATGAAGGAGTGAGTACACATGTATCATTTTTAGTTTAGTGGCCAGTGTGAAAACTGCAGGATTTTAGGATTAGTATTTAAAGGGTTGTCAGGATCACAACTTATACTAAGGATGTGAGCTTAAAGGGACACCCAGATTCTAACTCTTTGAGCTACAGGGTTACACTAAATTTTCCTTCTTTAGCTATCGGATGCCCACTTCTAAGGGATGTTAGCTGCCACCACTTGTCTTATTAGGTGGACAAAACACCTTAAGGCTCCATTCACACGTCCGCAATGTGTTTTGCGGATACACAGAGTCACGGACAGCACATTGCCGGCACTAATAGAATATGCCTGTTCTTGTCCGCAATTGCGGACAAGAATAGGACATGTTCTATTTTTTTGCGGAAACGGAAGCACGGATGCGGAAGTGCGGATCCGCAAATGTGGATGCGGACAGCACATTCCGGTCCCATTGAAAATTGCGGAACGGATGCGGATCAATTTTGCGGACGTGTGAATGGACCCTTAACTGGGTAACTCTTAATTACCCACTCAAACCTACTACGCTCTCTAGCATTCACAGGGTTACTACACAATTAGGGCTCATGCACACGAACGTATTTTCTTTCCATGTCCATTCTGTTTTTTTGGGGACCGTATGCGGAACCATTCACTTCAATGGGTCCGCAAAAAAAAAACAGAAGCTACCTGTGCATTCCGTTTCCATATGTCCGTATTTCCATTCCGCAAAAGAATAGAACATGTCCTATTATTATCTGCATTACAGACAAGGATAGTACTGTTCTATGAAGGGCCTGCTGTGCTGTTCCACAAAATACGGAATACACGCGGATGTCATCCGTATTTTTTGCGGACCACAAAATACATACGTTTGTGTGCATGAGCCCTTATACGTAATGCTTCTTCTTAGGTCGTGGAACGCTCTTATTAAAATGCACCTTTCATCAGTTTTTACTTGCTAATATCACTACCTCACATGGAAGCCCAAGATTAGGAGTTGTCATCACTTTATTCCAATTCTTTACTGATCCGCTGCTCACTGTGCCCCCGTTCAGCTTTGGCACCCTGTATGCTAATCTATAGCATCAGTACAGGGAGAAGGAGACGGCAGCTTTTCTCAGGGGGTGTCTCCTTCTCCCTGGCTGATGGCTGTCCATGCGCAGCGGTCCGCGTCACAGCCAGGGAGAAGGCGAGCTGTGTTTCTTCCTGCGGTCCGCTGTGATTAGACAGCTCACAGCCAGGAAGAAGGAGATTTCCCCTTGGAAAAGCTGCCGTCTCCTCCTCCTCTCCTGGCCGACTTTCATGCTTGGGGGTAGCATGAAAGTTGGCCAGATCATCAAATGGGTTGTCCTTCAAAGAAATGACAATTTGCTATAGGGACGCACATTTTAAGAAAGTATGCAGATTCCACCACTAGCCCCCCTTCCTCTGATGTCATGGAGAGACTAGTGCAGGGATGGCCAACCTGCAGCCCTCCAGCTGTTGTAAAACTGCAATTCCCACCATGCCCTGCTGTAGGCTGATAGCTGTAGGCAGTCTGGGCATGCTGGGATTTGTAGTTTTGCAACAGCTGAAGAGCAGCAGGGTGGCCATCCCTGGGCTAGTGTGTAGGCTAATGGACTTTTACGACCGTGTTTTATGAGGTCAGTTTAATAAAGGTTTTGTCTCAAAATCTGTCCACTAAGATATATTTTCTTCTGGGCATCATAGCGACTTCATACTACCTTCATCCAACCCATCATGAGGGGTTTCCTAATTACTACATCTTACAGAGCCCTGATTGAGGTGACGTTAATACAGGTGATGCCGGTAATTGGCAGGAGCAGCACACTGCCAAGTTATGGATTAGATCTAGTATTTCTTTGATATATGGGTTTTTATACATGACCCCTTCTTCAGGTTTAAGGAGTTGTCCGGGTTCAGAGTTGAACTCGCACATATGCTCCCCTTCACTCATTTACTATGTATGAGTGGAGCATCGGAGCACATCTAGCTGTTTGTTTACTGCCGGTGATATACCCAGCTTTTTCTCAGTCTTCTATTCAGAGTCTTCCATCTATTAGTTATCCCGGTGACGTCACTGGCACTAATGGACAGTCTTTAATGCTGCCCTAGCTTCAAGTGTATAGGAATGAGCCATCCCACTAATATGAATGGGACGGCTTTTTGTAATTATACCTGCGATGTTGACGGTGAGCAGGTAAACAATCAAGGGAAGGTTGCGTTGGCGTGGCCTTCTCTTCAGCCAACTGATCAGCGGGGGTGCTGGGTGTCAGACCCCCACTGATCTGATATTGATGACCTATCCTGAGGATAGGTCATCAATATTAAAATCCTGGAAACCCCCTTTACCTATAACCTGTAATATTACACTCCAGAAATGCAGGCCCCTCTTTTAGTGAATTCCCCATCACCACCTCCTCAGGCAGAGAGTTCCATAGTCTCACTGAAGAATCCTTTTCTATGTTTGTGTACAAACCTTCTTTCCTCCAGACGCAGAGGATGTCCCCTCGTCACAGTCACAGTCCTGGGGATAAATAGATGATGGGAGAGATCTCTATACTGACCCCTGATATATTTATACATAGTAATTAGATCTCCCCTTGGTCGTCTTTTTTCTAAAGTGAATAGTCCTAATTTTGATAATCTTTCAGGGTACTGTAGTTGCCCCATTCCAGTTATTACTTTAGTTGCCCTCCTCTGAACCCTCTCCAGCTCTGCTATGTCTGCTTTGTTCACAGGAGCCCAGAACTGTGCACAGTACTCCATGTGTAGTCTGACTAGTGATTTGTAAAGTGGACTATGTTCTCATCACGGGCATCTATGCCCCTTTTGATGCAACTCATTATCTTATTGGCCTTGGCAGCAGCTGCCTGACATTGGTTTCTACAGCTTAGTTTGCTGTTCACTAAAATTCCTAGGTCCTCTTCCATGTCAGTGTTACCCAGTGTTTTACATTTAGTATGTACGGGTGACATGTCACGAGAAGGGGGTCCTGTTCCCTTGTTCTGATGGAGCAGCAGGTCATGTATGCACGCTGCTGCTCCATTCATTTTCTATGGGAGCGGCAGAGATAGCCTAGCAGTGTACTCAACTACATCCAACGCTCTTATAGAGAATGAATGTAGCAGCAGTGTGCGCCACGTGCATTTCATCTGCAGAAATTCTGCAGATTTAAGATCCGTGCCACATGTCCATTTCCACACAGATTTCTTTCTGCAGCATGTGTATGGAATTCGTGAAAAATCACTACTTTGCTGCTGCAGTAATACGTTGCAGATTTTCTGCCCACAACCATATTCGAACATATTGTGAACATACCCTAATGTTTAAATAGTTTTTGCTTTCAAATGAAGCAGTTGCGTTCTAGTAACAATATATTTGCTAAATAATTCTCACCATAAGTAAAATGAATTAGAAATGAAATTAGAAATATCTTCACACACAATGACATCACAATGATCCAAATAATATATCTTTATTTGTTCCCATCATACATCACAATTCTTTAGAGGCATTTTTGTCAAACTATGAGTAAAACCTTTAATACAAAGATTACAAAAAAATGTAAAGCAATAAAGCAAAATGTCAAGTTCAGCATTTTCATTGTGCATTTTATTAAATTGCTGGCAAAATATCTTCTTTTCTGGAGTAGACGCCATCTTGATCTCTTATTGATTTAACCAATCAGCATTCTCAGGTCTTCATCTGTAAGATCATTCACCTGCATGATTTTCTCCAGATATTCCATGTATCGACCTCTGTCTTGGAGAAATTGAGGAACTCTGGCATTTTGGAGAACACTAAGGTCTTTCAAGCTCTCTATATCTTCAAAGGAAACCTTCAAGAAAATGAATGATGAGTTATAACTGGGTGTAAGTGGGCCATATGAAAAAGGGTTGTGACCCTAATAACACCTGCTTTCTATATTACGTGGTCTCATCTGGACATCAGACGTTAAATTCTTTACATTTCCTGTAAATCAAATGTTATTAGAAGTTTTTCCTTTTTTTTCCCACCAGATTGATTTTAAATTTGCGAACATAGAAGGGTATCCTAGATAAAAATAATAAATTTTTTCTAACGTTCTGACTAGGGATGAGCAAATCGACTTCAGATGAAACATCCTAAGTGGATTTGCATAATACTTTGTTAGAATACTGTACGGAGCGAGCGCTCGTACTGTATTAGAATGTATTGGCTCCTATGAGCCGAAGTTATTACTTCGCGAAGTCTCACGAGACTTCTGGTAATAACTACAGAAATTAATTTCTACTGTAAAAAACTTTACCGAACTCGGGTTCGGCTCCAAGGTACCACTTGCAACCGAAACCGAGATCGGTAAAAGGAGCCAATACATTCTAATACAGTACAAGCGCTCGCTCCATACAATATTCTAACTAAATTTTATGCAAATCGACTGAATGTTTCATCCGAAGTCAATTCGCTCATCCCTAGTTCTGACCTTGAGTTATATGCTTTGAGTTTGAGCTGTTGGTTTCCGTTTGAAACAGTCAACAAGCTTGTTGTCAGACACACCCCTAACAGCAAGTATAATGGTTATAAAATGTACCTTTCCCATAGCTGTGAGAAGGTGGAAATCTATGGTCTCTCTATGCCTTAGAATTCGTAAAATCCCATCAAGGTAGACTTGATCTTTATTGAAGCAACCTGTGAGTTAGGAGAAAATCATGATAAACATCCAGAACATGATACCGTTCTCAATAACTACTATTTATAACAGCATCTGTATTTTTGTGGCATTTGTTTCTGCCTTTATTTTTTTAGACACAGTGGGGATCATTTATCAAACTGGTGTCAAGTATAACTGGTTTAGTTGCCTATAGCAACCAATCAGATTTCTCCTTTCATTTTCCAAAGGAACTGTCAAAGAATGAAAGTTGGAATCTGGTTACTATGGGCAACTAAGCCAGTTCTACTTTACTCCAGTTTGATAAATGACCCCTAGTGTGTCTTACCACTAGTGTTTACTTCATGGCATTTTTCTCTATAGCTAGGGAGATGTCAAAACACCAAGAGCTCCAGCCAGGGCCGCACCGCCAATTAGGTGAGGTGAGGTGATCAAGTGGGGGGCGGCAGGGCAGCAGAGATGAGCACTTCCATTGTGGAAGTGCTCATCTCTATATTCATCTGTATCGCTGTTCTCAGGACAGCAATACAGATGCATGTGCTGCGGGGCAGGGGAGAGGCGTCTGCCTTCCCTGTTCCTCTGATAGGCTACAGGCGCTAGGCCTGCAGCCTATGAGAGGCTGGTGCAGGTGGCACAATGACGTCATCACGCTGCCTGAGCCATACAGCGCGGAACACAGGCTCGGAAGAGGCCTGCATTGCATCGCTAAAAGCTACATGGAGGTAAGTATATGTGTTTATTTTTTTATATTGCACACAATGCAGGAGAGGAGCGTTATGGGGGGCATCTTGGGGCACTTCTTACTGGCACATTATTGGGGGGCATCTACTGAGGGCACAAAGAAAGGGTATTTTATATGGGAGGCACTATGGGGAAGGGGGAGAGGAACACTATGGGGGCATCTACTGAAAGCACAAAGAAGGGGTATTTTATATGGGGGTCTGTGTATAGGGGCATTTTATAATGGGACACATTATGGGGCATCTACTGGGGCACGAAGAAGGGGTATTTTTTTACTGGCAAATTATGGGGTACACTGAGGGTATCTACTGGGGCACTATGAGGAAAGCGGCAGAGGAGCACTTTCCTGGGGGTACTATATAGATTATAGTACCGGGGGTACTATATACAGGGAGTGCAGAATTATTAGGCAAATGAGTATTTTGACCACATCATCCTCTTTATGCATGTTGTCTTACTCCAAGCTGTATAGGCTCGAAAGCCTACTACCAATTAAGCATATTAGGTGATGTGCATCTCTGTAATGAGAAGGGGTGTGGTCTAATGACATCAACACCTTATATCAGGTGTACATAATTATTAGGCAACTTCCTTTCCTTTGGCAAAATGGGTCAAAAGAAGGACTTGACAGGCTCAGAAAAGTCAAAAATTGTGAGATATCTTGCAGAGGGATGCAGCACTCTTAAAATTGCAAAGCTTCTGAAGCGTGATCATCGAACAATCAAGCGTTTCATTCAAAATAGTCAACAGGGTCGCAAAAAACGTGTGGAAAAACCAAGGCGCAAAATAACTGCCCATGAACTGAGAAAAGTCAAGCGTGCAGCTGCCAAGATGCCACTTGCCACCAGTTTGGCCAAATTTCAGAGCTGCAACATCACTGGAGTGCCCAAAAGTACAAGGTGTGCAATACTCAGAGACATGGCCAAGGTAAGAAAGGCTGAAAGATGACCACCACTGAACAAGACACACAAGCTGAAACGTCAAGACTGGGCCAAGAAATATCTCAAGACTGATTTTTCTAAGGTTTTATGGACTGATGAAATGAGAGTGAGTCTTGATGGGCCAGATGGATGGGCCCGTGGCTGGATTGGTAAAGGGCAGAGAGCTCCAGTCCGACTCAGACGCCAGCAAGGTGGAGGTGGAGTACTGGTTTGGGCTGGTATCATCAAAGATGAGCTTGTGGGGCCTTTTCGGGTTGAGGATGCAGTCAAGCTCAACTCCCAGTCCTACTGCCAGTTTCTGGAAGACACCTTCTTCAAGCAGTGGTACAGGAAGAAGTCTGCATCCTTCAAGAAAAACATGATTTTCATGCAGGACAATGCTCCATCACACGCGTCCAAGTACTCCACAGCGTGGCTGGCAAGAAAGGGTATAAAAGAAGAAAATCTAATGACATGGCCTCCTTGTTCACCTGATCTGAACCCCATTGAGAACCTGTGGTCCATCATCAAATGTGAGATTTACAAGGAGGGAAAACAGTACACCTCTCTGAACAGTGTCTGGGAGGCTGTGGTTGCTGCTGCACGCAATGTTGATGGTGAACAGATCAAAACACTGACAGAATCCATGGATGGCAGGCTTTTGAGTGTCCTTGCAAAGAAAGGTGGCTATATTGGTCACTGATTTGTTTTTGTTTTGTTTTTGAATGTCAGAAATGTATATTTGTGAATGTTGAGATGTTATATTGGTTTCACTGGTAAAAATAAATAATTGAAATGGGTATATATTTGTTTTTTGTTAAGTTGCCTAATAATTATGCACAGTAATAGTCACCTGCACACACAGATATCCCCCTAAAATAGCTAAAACTAAAAACAAACTAAAAACTACTTCCAAAAATATTCAGCTTTGATATTAATGAGTTTTTTGGGTTCATTGAGAACATGGTTGTTGTTCAATAATAAAATTAATCCTCAAAAATACAACTTGCCTAATAATTCTGCACTCCCTGTAGAAGCATTTTACACTGGCACATTATGGGGGCATTATATAGGGGTATTTTATACTAGCACACATTATAAGGGGGCATTTTCTGTACTGGTGCTCATTTTAAGGGGGCATTTTTCACATTATAAGGTAATTATTACTACTGGGGGACTATGGGGAACATAATTACTAGTATGGGCACTATGAAAGCATTATTACTTCTGGGGAAGAGTGGGGACATAATGGGGGCCCTGTAGGAGCACTGTTACTACCAAGTGCGCTCTGGCAGAGAATTAGTGGGACTTTTGGGAGCACTATTACTCGGGGAGGGGCACCCTGGCACAGTATCAGCTTAGCATAATTATTTTTGGGGGAAATTATGTTTACACTGTTAGTATTAGGGACACTATTTATTGGGCACAGTTATTTTAGGACACTGCGTGCCAATAATTATTGAGGTGCACTATCTGCATGATACCAGTATCATCAGGGGTTTATCTATTTCTGTGGGGGGGCGATGTTTCAATTTTCCCCTCAGGCAGCAGAAAAGATATGTGCACGCCTGGCTCCAGCATGCCGCAAGTTTGAAAAGAAGCCAGAAAGGCAAAAAATTAATTTAAGGGAAACCACTCCTTGGGATTGAGCATATAGTAATTGGTAAATGCATTCAAACCACGCTACGAAAAAAAGGTAAAAGAACACCTAGAAGTATTTAAGATAAAAAGCAAATTGTGCCATAGAGCAATGCTGGAGTATGTTACTTAGAGTGATCGAAGTTCCGAGATTCCATACTTTACATAAAGATGTTTTGCAGACTCCGAAAAGTAAACTCGGCTTCGGTTCCGAGGTACAGGTCTGAACTGAAGCCGAGTCCGGTTTCAAGTTTTAAAGTGGTTTTCCACTTTAGAAATCAACTACCAAAGTTACTCAACAAAGTCACGTGCAACTTTGCGAATAACTTACTTTGGCTCATCGGAGCCCATACATTCTAATACTGTACTGAGACGGATCGCCGTACAATATTAATCCCAAGTTTTGAACAAAGTGACTTTGAATGTAGCATCCGAAGCTCCCTTCACTCATCACTAGATAACCTTCGTTATGTCCAGGACATTTTGGAACCATTCCTACTGCCATTTTTGAGTCGGGAAACTGGTGTTCCAATGCCTGCCCGCACACTACCTGCATTACAAAATGTGGCCTTTATGGTATACAGCAACTACAATTGGCCAGCTCGATCACCAGATCTCTCCTCCATTGAGAATGTTTAGGACTGAATGGAGAGACGGATCTCCCATGCACAGGGGCATATACCTGCGTCATCGTCAGTACGATTACGATACCACGTGTAGGTTTTAATAAAAAAAAATAAAAAAACTTTGACATTATTGACATTTTTTTAACATTGCCATATTCTAATCCCCATAACTTTTTTTTATACTTATGCATACCTCCCAACCGTCCCGGATCCGGCAGGACAGTCCCCAATTACAGTGGCTGTCCCGCTACGGGGGAGATATGTCCTGCTCTCTGGCAGCTGTGCCTGCGTCCATAGGAAGCAGAGACAGTTGCCATAATGTAGCAGATAGCCGTCGCCAGCATCGGCTCCCTGCTTCATCATCCCTACCCACTGCTGGCTCTCCACACCTCTGCTCTGTGCGGGGGGGGCAGCAGTTTGCCTCAGCCCGCCTCCTTCACAGACCAGAGCAGCCAATGTCCTGCTGCTAGGAAGAAGGTAAGTATATGGTGTTAATTTTTTTTACTTTCTGTGAGGGGCACAATGTGGGTATATTACTGGGGGCACAATGTGGGCATATTACGGGGGGGGGGGGGGATTTGGGCATATTACTGGGGGGCACAATGTGGGCATATTTCTGAGGGGCACAATGTGGGCGTATTACTGGGGGACACGGTGTGGGCATATTGCTGGGGGGCACAATGTGGGCATATTACCGGGGGCACAATGTGGGCATATTACCGGGGGCACAATGTGGGCATATTACCGGGGGGCACAATGTGGGCATATTACTGGGGGGCACAATGTGGGCATATTACTGGGGGCACAATGTGGGAATATTACTGGGGGCACAATGTGGGCATATTACTGGGGGGCACAATGTGGGCATATTATTTGGGGGCACAATGTGGGCATATTATTTGGGGGCACAATGTGGGCATATTACTTGGGGGCACAATGTAGGCATATTACTTGGGGGCACAATGTAGGCATATTACTGGGGGGCACAATGTGGGTATATTACTAGGGGGAAAATTTGGGCATATTACTGGGGGGCCAATGTGGGCATATTACTGGGGGGGCACAATGTGGGCATATTACTGAGGGGTACAATGTGGGCATATTATTGGGGGAACAATATGGGCATATTACTGGGGCACACCTGGGGATATTACTGGGGGCACAGCTGGGCATAATTCTGTGAAGATACAATGTGGGCATAAATACTGTGTGGTGGCATGAAGGGGGAATAATTACTATGTGAGGGCATTAAGGGGACTGGGTGGGATTAGGTTTATAGTTATGTTTTGGGCGGAGTTAGACGCGTGGCCTAGTGAGGAAAAAATTTGCCGCGCCACATAATGTGTCCCTCTTTATTCCTTTACAAAGTTGGGAGGTATGCTTATATCTACTGAGCTGTGTGGGGTGCTAATTTTTTGCAGGATGATCTGTAGTTTTTATTGATATCATTTTAGAGCGTGAGTGACTTTTTGACCACATTATATAAAAAAAATTTGGAGGTGAGTGAAGTGATGAAAAAAAATTTTGATTTCTTTTTTTTTCCTGTTATGCCATTCACCATATGGGATAAATATTTTTATATTTTAAAACTTCAGGCATTTTTGGACACTGTGATGCCTAAGATGTTTTTATTTTTCATTGTTTATGTATTTATTCTAGGGAAAGGTGGGTGATTAAAAATTTTTATTTTTTTTTAAACATTTTTTTTTCATTTTGTTAGCCCCTCTAGGAGGCTACAATATTTACTAGTAACAAAATGTTTTAGTTTATACCGTAGTTCCATAGAACTACAGTCTAAGCTGAATTTGCTATTATCCTATGTTGGCCTGCCACCAGCTGGCCAAAATAGGAACTAAAACTTTAAAATGCTGGGTCTCTTTGGAGAGCGCTATTAAGATGCCGTAGTTGCGCTTGATCACGGCATCTAAAGGGTTAAATGCCTGTGATCTGCATTATTGCCAGTCGCAGCTGCAGGCCTCTGCTGTTTGAATCAACAGAGACCTGCCGGCTATGGAACCCATACACCATGTTTAAAGACCCTCCCAAGGTGAATCAAAAGTTATAATAAAAAATTATCTACATAGCAAAAGAAAAGGTATTTACACCTTTGGGGAATTTTTTATTATTATTATTATTATTGCATTGTAATCATTTTGAGCTAAAAATATTTCTTTTCCATTGGTCTTTATAAAAAAAATTGAAAAACAGTCTCTGTGCAGCCTTGAGTTTCTCTAGTAGCAGGATCTGAATTTGCACTCTGTTCCATCAGGCAGCTCAGCTGATGGGCTCCTTATCGCTGACCTTATAAACACTCAATTCTTACTTTGTTAGGCCTCATGCACACGACCGTATGCATTTTGCGTTCCACAAAAAATGGATCCTTGTCCGTAATGCAGACAATATTAGGACATGTTCTATTTTTTGGCGAAACAGAAATACGGACATACGGAAACGGAATGCACATGGAGTACCTTCCATTTTTTGCGGACCTATTGAAATGAATGGTTCCGCATACGGTCCTTAAAAAAACCTGAACGGACACGGAAAGAAAATACGTTTGTGTGCACGACCTCTTACTGTTACAATTCTTACTGGTAAGAATGTGGCTTAAGTGTTTACGACCTTTTAGTACTTTAGATAAAAGGTGTGACAAAGTGAAAATACTATACACAAAGCTAGACAAACAGTTAACTCTTTGTGACAGAATGGCTCAATATTTTTTATAAAATTGAAAAAAATATATTTGTAGTCCAAAATGAGTAAATTGCAATCATTTAAAAAATTGCCCCCGAAGTACATAGCCTTTTCAAATGCTACCACTGGAGGTGATGTCATATTGCATGGTAGATTTTTTGTTCTGGGATGTTTACTGTGCCTCATAAAAAATATGTGAACAATTTTAAAAATGATAAATTAGCAATGGGAAATCTAAGGAGAGTGAACCAAGTAGCTAATATTAAGTAGGTTGTTCAACCTAGGATCCTAACGTGGACACTCATCTGTCTGCGGTCCCATGATCTTCTCTGACTGCTTCTGTTCTCTGCAGGACTAGAAAGTAGCTTGGAGACCATTGGGACTAGAAGCAACAGAGAATGGGGCAGTGGCATGGGCACAGACCACAGACCGCTGAGTGTACTTTTTTTTTTTTTAAGAGCCACATTAGGACCTCTGGGCATAGTCTGGACAACCCCTTCAGTGATTTATTTAGCACCCAGAACTTGGTGACCATTCCCTGGTGCCCATTATTTCAAGCAGTAATAAAATCTGGCTCCGTTCCTGTACCTTTTCACCATATCGTTATCCATGCCAAGTGATGTAGTATGCTCTTTCTGGACTGAAAAGCTTATATTATATATTTACCTGGCTGGGACGTATCAGTGCATCCCCTCTTTGCTCGCACACAGTAGTCCCATCTTGTATTTGGGTCCTTAACAAAGCGGCCCACGTCTTGGAACAGTTCACTGAAGGACATATGGCTGGCTTGGTAAACAGTATAGTACAGGAGGGCAGCTCTCCACAAAAAGGGGTCTTTGCGATATAAGACGCTGTGAATGCTTGCAAGGCCTTCTTCTGTCGGATTGACAGGCCTAAGTCCATATTTTTTTCGGCCAGCGATGTTATTCCAAGGTTGTTGATTATTATTCATGCCACGAAAATAATGAGTTCCTGCATTTAGATAATGTATACAGTTTTTATGTCATCATTAACATTAAAGCATCTCTGCTACCAGATCACCCCTATTACACCAGGCACATGGGTGATCCTACAGTTTAAATGATACCTTCCTCCTCACTGTCGGCGCCACAGTTGTTGATTAAATCATACTTTTATTTGCGAAAGGTATTATTTCAAACTGCAGGATCACCCCTACCAGGCTACGTGCCTGGTTTAATAGGGTTGAGCCGCTTTAAACTGTAAAAAACATAATGACAGACACCTAATGTAGAAATCTGTATGTACATGTTCTTTTCACTAAGCTAAGAGTTGGTAATAGGAACAAAGCTAACCTGCAGGAATACTGGGCCAGATTTACTAAGCCTCTCTACTACTACACAGTCTACAGACTTAGGCCCCTTGCAGACAAGCCTGTCCGGATTAGGTCCGGATGCACTGCTTCGGTGATCAGGGAAAATTTGTGCGAGTAGGTACGCAATTGCGGTCAGTTTTGACTGCGATTGCGTTCCGATGTTCAGTTTTTATCGCGCGGGTGCAATGCGTTTTGCGTGCGTGATAAAAAAAACTGGCCATGGTACCCAGACTTCTTCACTGAAGTTTGGGTTTGGGATAGGTGTTCTTTATATTTTATCATTTTCCCGCCAGTGGCGTAACTACCGGGGAAGCAGCTGCTTCGGGGCCCGGCGCCCCAGCAGCGTGTGTGACAGTTTATTTTCAAGTTAGTTAAATATCGTGTTCAGGGCCCCTTCACAGCAGCCGCTAGTGTGATCTAATTTTACTGTCTGCTAAAGTCTCCTGGTCTGGGATTCGAACCCACAACCTCCAATCTATCAGTGAATCAGTGGCAAAGCATTTACCCTCACAGCCATAAAGGCTGCATTACAACTGACTGGAAAAAAAATAAAATAAAAAAATACATCTATACACATGACAGCTGCCCAAACACACCTAGCACTGCTATATCTGTATATGACAGCTGTCCCTGCACACTCAGCTCTGCTATATCTCTATATATGACAGCTGCCCAGGAAACCCAGCTCTACTACATCTATACACATGACAGCTGCCGAAACACAGCCAGCTCTGCTACATCTATACACATGACAGCTGCCCCCAACACACCAGGCACTGCTATATCTCTATATGACAGCTGTCCCAGCACACTCAGCTCTGCTATATCTCTATATATGACAGCTGCCCCAGCAAACCCAGCTCTACTACATCTATACACATGACAGCTGCCGAAACACAGCCAGCTCTGCTACATCTATACACATGACAGCTGCACCAGCACACTCAGCTCTGCTATATCTCTATATATGACAGCTGCCCCAGCAAACCCAGCTCTACTACATCTATACATGACAGATGCCCAAACACACCCAGCTCTGCTACATCTATACACATGACAGCTGCACCAGCACACTCAGCTCTACTATATCTCTATATATGACAACTGCCCCAGCAAACCCAGCTCTACTACATCTATACACATGACAGCTGCCGAAACACAGCCAGCTCTGCTACATCTATACACATGACAGCTGCCCCAGCACACTCAGCTCTGCTATATCTCTATATATCTATCTACTGTATAGCAATACTTAGAGATATATAGATGTAGCAGGGCTGGTTGTGCTGGAGCAGCTATCATATATAGAGATATAGCAGAGCTGAGTGTGCTGGGGCAGCTGTCATATAGAGATATAGCAGTGCTGGGTGTGTTTGGGCAGCTGTCATGTGTATAGATGTAGCAGAGCTGGGTTTGCTGGGGCAGCTGTCATATATAGAGATATAGCAGAGCTGAGTGTGCTGGGACAGCTGTCATATAGAGATATAGCAGTGCTGGGTGTGTTTGGGCAGCTGTCATATGCATAGATGTAGCAGAGCTGGGTTTGCTGGGGCAGCTATCATATATAGAGATATAGCAGAGCTGAGTGTGCTGGAACAGCTGTCATATAGAGATATATCTGAGATACTGCTATATCTGTATATGACAGCTGTCTCAGCACATTCAGCTCTGCTACATCTCTATATATGAGCAGCTGCCATGTGTATAGATGTACACTTAGCCAGCTATAACAGTAGAAGTCTCATATTTTTTCAGCCAGCAGCAAGGCAGCTGGTATGGTCTAGTGGTTAGCTGCTCTGCCTCTGAAGCAGAAGGTCGTGGGTTCAAATCCCAGCAGACTCTTTTCTGAAATACAAGCACTGAGTCCATATAAGGACATACAAGGCGGGACACAGGAAGAGGCTGCATCGCATCGCTGACATGGAGGTAAGTAGAAGTGTTTATTATTATTTTTTTAATACCCGACTGTTACTGCCATGGGGGAGCGGGAGGCACCTGATACTGGCAGTGGCACCTGATACTGGCACGAGGGGGGTTGGCACCTGATACTGGCACCTGGGGGGGGGGGGAGGGGGGATGGCACCTGATACTGGCACCTGGGGGGGGGAGGGGGGTTGGCACCTGATACTGGCACCTGGGGGGGGAGGGGGGTTGGCACCTGATACTGGCACATGGGGGGGGGAGAGGCACCTGGGGGGGAGTGGGGTTGGCACCTGATACTGGCATGGGGGGGAGGGAGAGAGGCACCTGATACTGGCATGGGGGGGGGGGAGGGAGAGAGGCACTTGATACTGGCACTTTTTTGTGGTGGGGGGGGAAAGATGGCACTATGATACTGGGACATAGGGGGGGGGAGGCACCTGATACTGGCACCTGGAGGGGAGAGGGGGGGTTGGCACTTGATACTGGCACATGGGGGGGAGGCACCTGATACTGGCACATGGGGAGGGGGGAGGGAGAGAGGCACTTGATATTGGCACTTTTTAGTGGGGGGGGGGGAGATGGCACTATGATACTGGGACATGGGGGGGAGGAGAGAGGCACTTGATACTGGCATGTGGGGGGGGGTGGCACTATGATACTGGCACATGGGGGGAGAGGCACTTTTTTGCGGGGGAGATGGCACTATGATACTGGCACATGGGGGGAAGAGAGAGGCACTTGATACTGGCACATGGGGGGTGGGAAGGAGAGAGGCACTTGATACTGGCACATGGGGGGAGATGGCACTATGATACTGGGACATGTGTGGGGGGGGGGAGAGGCACTTGATACTGGCACATGATGGGGGGCACTTACTAGCACATTATTGGGGGGCATTATGGGGGACACTAGGCCGGCAGCCTATCAGAGGCCGGACACTGAGGGGCATCTACTGGGGCACTATATATGGGGCATTTTATACTGGTACATTTTGGGGGGCACTATATAGGGGTATTTTATACTGGCACATTATGGGGGCACTATGGGGACATTAGCTCAACTGGGGGCATTACAAGGGGGTATTTTTGCACTGTCACATTATAAGGAGAATTATTACTACTGGGGGGGGGCATTATGGTGGGTTTTATTACTGCCCCATGGTATGACCCCCTAGTAGCAGCACCGGCCTCTCCCTGCTCTGCTATCCCTCTGCCCTTCTCCAAATCCTTATTATAAAATCTTTCTCATTAGGATAAAACACAACATCAGCTCCGCCGAGCCCCCGGCCAAGTGTGGAAGTGGCGTCCGAGATCCCCAAGGGCCAAGCCAAGTAACTGTAAGTGTTCATGTGGAATATGTTTATGTTATGCACATATAGCCTACACTGTGCCCCACAATATACAGTATACCGCTACACTGTGCCCCACAATGTACAGTATACCTCTATACTGTGCCTCACAATGTACAGTATACCGCTACTCTGTGCCACACAATATACAGTATACCTCTACACTGTGCCTCACAATATACAGTATACTGCTACTGTGCCACACAATATACAGTATACCGCTACACTGTGCCTCACAATATACAGTATACCTCTACACTGTGCCACACAATATACAGTATACCTCTACACTGTGCCACACAATATACAGTATACCTCTACACTGTGCCACACAATATACAGTATACCGCTACACTGTGCCACACAATATACAGTATACCGCTACACTGTGCCTCACAATATACAGTATACCTCTACACTGTGCCACACAATATACAGTATACCTCTACACTGTGCCACACAATATACAGTATACCTCTACACTGTGCCACACAATATACAGTATACCTCTACACTGTGCCACACAATATACAGTATACCTCTACACTGTGCCACACAATATACAGTATACCGCTACACTGTGCCACACAATATACAGTATACCTCTACACTGTGCCACACAATATACAGTATACCGCTACACTGTGCCACACAATATACAGTATACCGCTACACTGTGCCTCACAATATACAGTATACCTCTACACTGTGCCTCACAATATACAGTATACCTCTACACTGTGCCACACAATATACAGTATACCTCTACACTGTGCCACACAATATACAGTATACCTCTACACTGTGCCACACAATATACAGTATACCGCTACACTGTGCCACACAATATACAGTATACTGCTACTGTGCCACACAATATACAGTATACCTCTACACTGTGCCCCACAATATACAGTATACCGCTACACTGTGCCACACAATATACAGTATACCTCTACACTGTGCCTCACAATATACCGCTACACTGTGCCACACAATATACAGTATACCGCTACACTGTGCCTCAATATACCTCTACACTGTGCCACACAATATACAGTATACCGCTACACTGTGCCTCACAATATACCTCTACACTGTGCCACACAATATACAGTATACCGCTACACTGTGCCACACAATATACAGTATACCTCTACACTGTGCCACACAATATACAGTATACCGCTACACTGTGCCACACAATATACAGTATACCGCTACACTGTGCCTCACAATATACAGTATACCTCTACACTGTGCCTCACAATATACAGTATACCTCTACACTGTGCCACACAATATACAGTATACCTCTACACTGTGCCACACAATATACAGTATACCGCTACACTGTGCCTCACAATATACAGTATACTGCTACTGTGCCCCACAATATACAGTATACCTCTACACTGTGCCCCACAATATACAGTATACCGCTACACTGTGCCACACAATATACAGTATACCTCTACACTGTGCCTCACAATATACCGCTACACTGTGCCACACAATATACAGTATACCGCTACACTGTGCCTCAATATACCTCTACACTGTGCCACACAATATACAGTATACCGCTACACTGTGCCTCACAATATACCTCTACACTGTGCCACACAATATACAGTATACCGCTACACTGTGCCACACAATATACAGTATACCTCTATACTGTGCCACACAATATACAGTATACCGCTACACTGTGCCAAAGGAGTGGGGTTTACACAGGAGGAGGGAGGTGCGAAGCGCGCTGAGGGGGGCCCTTACAAATATTTGCTGTGGGGCCCAGTCACTTCTAGTTACGCCCCTGTTTCCCGCTAAGCCTCCTGTCCTTGACAAAATAGGTGCGGTGGTGCAGCTAGGCACAGTGAATTACTCTTTTTGGCATATTTAAAAACTCAATGCTACGTTTTGCATCAGAATTACACCACACTGTAGTCACAATTACATTAGTAAATGAGACCATGGTTTACTAAATATTAGGAATTTTTTTTCATAGAAATTTTATAATATACTAGGTATGCAGAATGCGCTATTTTGGAAGTAGACAGATACAGACTGCATATTGGCACAATCAAAGACTGTCTATAGAGAGGTACAACAGGTTCTTGTCAGTTAATGGGGCTTAGCTTTACAAACACTATGAAAGCATATTGTAGCTCCAAAGTTGAGCTATGTCACTGTAAACTCTTGCAACTAAATCTGCACAATTCTGTAATGTTTATAGAGGCATGCTTCTCAAGTTATACCCGTCTATGGTCACACCATTTGTGTCTGTTTCTATTGTCTTTTGACTCCAAAAGAAGTTGGGAAACAAATGTCAAAATGTAACCCATACTGTACTAGTATAGCACAAAATATTAGCCCGGCAAATATTGTACCTATTTCATGTCGAAGCATGCCCTCAAGCCACTGCTCTCTGGCAGTAGAAATGTTGATAGTCAGTGTTGGCCGACCATTCACAACTGTCATAGAAGCCCGAGAAAGCAAATCTTCTGTAAGGTGAACAACAATCTGGAACGAATAGATCAATGTTGTCACTGCAGGTTCCAGTAGTAACAGAATGTACATTTTGACACAAAGCAGGAGATATAAGGTGTCAATTGGCAATTTTGTAAGCCATAAAATCTTAAAGAGGTTTTCCAAGATTTTACTATTAATCAATATCTGGTTGGAGGGGGTTTAACACCCTGTACCCTCTGCGATCCGCTGTTTCAGTGAAGCTCCAGAACTACACATCTCCACCCACTGTGTAGTGGACAGAAATGTCGACTGAAGTAAATGGGAGCAGCTCTGCAGTTACCAGCTACACTGACTTAACACTTCTGGAGCCATTCTGTAACATATGATCAGTGGGGCTTCGGGACATTCGTACTCTGTCTATCAGATATAGATGGTCTATCCTGAGGCTAGGCCATCTATAGGAAAATCCTGGAATACCCCTTTAAAGGTGTTATTCTACAAAAGGCATTTATCACTTATTTGCAGTTTTATTGTATGTGTACTTCTGCTCCATTCAAAATCTATGGAACTGAGGGAGATAGCTGAGTACATGAGTACGGAATACAATGGTTGGATATCTCAGTCAGTCCCATAGACATTGAATGGAGCCTCAGTGCACATGCATGACCACCACTTCTCTGGAGGAGGGACTCAGGATCCCTGTTCTAGTGATTGCTGCAGGTCCCAGGACTACCAGTGACCATACATTTGTCACCAATACTGTGGAGGTACTTTAGGCTAATTTCACACATGCAGCACAGCAATCAAGATGGTTGTTCCGGCAGAGAACAGCCTTCTGGACTTCTCCAGATCCAGAGTAGCCGGACACGGCTAATCACCTCTGGAGCCCATTGCCAATAATGGGAACTGGCAGGGATAAATACTGGGATTCAGCTAGACAAAAAACTGTTGTATGCATCAATTTTTGTCTGGCCGAATCCCGGCATTTATGCCAGGAAGCAGCCGGATCATCGCCAGATCCCATTATAGTCTAGGGCAGTGATGATGAACCTGTTAGAGACCGGGTGCCCAAACTGCAGCCCAAAACCCACTTATTTATCGCAAAGTGCCAACACGGCAATTTATCCTGAATACTACAGTCCAGTATAGTATATTTTCCATGTACTTTATCATTTAAGTATAATGACCTGCCTACATTCAATGTGTTGTCCGTGCTGTTCATAGTGTGCCCAGCGCTGATGAATGGCTGGTAAAGTCCAGAGTATATTGGTACACCATAGACTTTTTCCAGGGTGCGGGTGCCCACAAAGAGAGCTCTAAGTGCCGCCTCTGGCACCCGTGGAGAACTCTGTCAGGCTGTTCTCTGCCTGAACAGCCTGTCGGATTGCTGTGCTGCATGTGTGATACTAGCCTTAGTCGCAAACATTTTACTATAGTGAACATCTGGCGGCTACAACAGATGTTGAGGCAACAAATTTCTCTTGAAACAGGCAAATTTGACAAACCACTCACCTCACCCAGACATCCTTCTTTTTCCATGTATTTTCTCACTTGATGCCAAATTCGACTCTTAGGAAGAAGGCATCCTCCAGTAGCTTGCTCAAATTTCTCATAGCTTCCATACTTCCCAAGTGCCTTCAGCATGATATTAACAGCCTAGAAAAGACAACAACGTGAGAACAACTGAACTCATTTATTCTTTTTTGGACTTGTATGAAAGTATACCATGGTTTTCCTGTACTTGGTCAATAAATACCAGATGCTCGCTTTTAAAGTACTATTATTTACAAGAACACCTGGAAAACATAAAGGGAACCTGTCATAGAAACATAGAATGTGTCGGCAGATAAGAACCATTTGGCCCATCTAGTCTGCCCAATATACTGAATACTATGGATAGCCCCTGGCCCTATCCTATATGAAGGATAGCCTTATGCCTATCCCATGCATGCTTAAACTCCTCCACTGTATTTGCAGCTACCACTTCTGCAGGAAGGCTATTCCATGCATCCACTACTATAGAAACATAGAATGATCATCATAAACATGAGTTGTCTGCAGTATGTTGTAGACAGGGGCGTAGCTAAAAGCTCATGGGCCCTAGTGCAAGAGTTCAGCTTTACCCCCCCCCCCCCCCTTCCCCCGTCCCTCAGTGCTTGTTGAAAAGGGGCAGGGGAGCATGTAGCCTTCCTGCTGCCTGAGGCAAACATTGAAAGGGCATCCCCTCATGTCAAATTCTTGACCTAACCCCTTCCCTACAGGCAGAGGTGTAAATGACCAGCATGCACTTTCTATAATGCCAGTGTCTTATGTGGCACAAGGGTCTTTGGACCCCTCAGGCTCCTGGGCCCAGTAGCAGCTGCTACCTCTGCACCCCCTATAGCTACGCCCCTGGTTGTAGAGCAGGAGGAGCTGAGAAGATTCATATATAGTTTTATGGGAAAATATTCGGTATAACTTGTATTTCATTCATTTAAGCTCCTGCTCATTCTGGGCTTTGAAGTCAAGGAGGTCCTATCAGTGATTGACAGCCTCCCCTCTATGACTGTGTATACATATAGAGCTGTCAATCACTGATAGGGTCAAAGCTCAGAATATGCAGGAATTTAATAAATTAAGAGTTATGCTGAATTTTTTCTCATAAAACTACCATATTTTCCGGCATATAAGACGACTGGGCGTACAAGACGACCCCTAACTTTTCCAGTTAAAATATAGGGTTTGGGCTATACTCGCCGTATAAGACTACCCCTCCAACGCTATTTACTTTGGCATCAAGATCTGCAGGTAATTCCGTGAGTGAATGTGAGCAGCAGCGGAGGCAAAGCATGACCCAGGAGATCAGAGACGCCCCACAGGAAGCAGTCACGTGGGACGCTACGTTCGACTCGGGAACCATGCAGGACTCCGCGTTAGGTAACGGCCGCATTGATCGCCGTGCCGGGCAGACAGAGGAATTCCTCATAGGACATAACCGGAATCCAGGAGCGGTAATGTAAACAAACCCAGTACAAGTAACATATGTATTGAGGAAAAGTTATCTGCCACTCACCATACTAATCCTGCTTAAACTGTTTGTGTTGTCCGCTTACATTAATTTGAAGCTTTGGGGATACAGCAGGCTTGAATAATTCATGAGGGATCCCTCACTAAAGTGTGGACTTACGGACTATACACAAATCTGCAATCCACTATATTTAACCTGCTATCAACCAGGAGCCTGTGGGATATAGCAGGCTTGTGTGGATTCACTATTGGTACCATAAAAGGTTGAGAATTAACATTGTGTATTGAAGTCTATAACCCACCATACTAATCCTGCTATTAATCTGGAGCTTGGTGGATACAGCAGGCCTGTGTGACTCATAAGTGGGACAATTAACATTGTGTATTGAAGTTCATATATAACCTACCACACTAATCCTGCTACTATCTGTGTCGCCTGCCCACAAAACCACCTGGAGCCTGTGGGATAGAGCAGGTTGTTTGTGTGAATTGTAAGGGACACCTCACCATCGATATCCTAAGTGTGGACATATTGGAATTTATTCTGCATATGAAGTGTGGACTTATTGATTTTTATTGTAGTCAATAGATAGTCTATTTTAGCTGAGATTTTACAGTGTGATATAAATTGTATACCATTGATTATTCCTACATTCATCATCATTTTTTCCATTTTTATCCATTTCTATCCATATTAAATTTCTGTGTATTCCCATATAGTGAGTGACCTTCTCCAATCCATTTTCTATATAGCTCTTATTTTGGGACGGGCGAGTCCATTTGAAGTGTGCACCCATTTTGTTGTGTCCAGCTGGTGAGCCGCCAAACACATACTATCTACCAAGATCTGCAGGTAATTGTTGTGCAATTTTCATCTTTTGCCTCAGTACCATACTATGCCTTTCCAAGAATCTAGTACACCAGGATACAGTGGCCTTAAATCTGTTGCTGTGATCTGGGTTAGATTTGGCTTACTGAAGTGCAAACAAACGTATTTTATTTCGTGTCACTACATAACCGTTTTGGCGATGCTCATTCACCATGTCTGCTACATGTTTTTCGAGTTCTGGCTAATGTGGGGTGCCTCTTCTTAATGCACACTTACCCCTTGGCATACTCTTTTAATGCTTTTTCATTTGCTTTCCAGTCCCGAACCATCTTTTCTGTTACTCCATATTGTCTTGCAGCAGCGCAGGTATTATGTTCCATGGCAAAGTTTACACTTTAAGTTTGAAACTGGCTTCATATTTCTTTCTTCTTGCTGGTAGAGCCATGATGGGGTCTTGACTGTTAGCCATTTGTATACTGTACTGTATGCACTGGTGCTGTACTGTATGAACCAGTACAGATACTGGTGCTGTACTGTATGAACCGGTACAGATACTGGTGCTGTACTGTATGAACCGGTACAGATACTGGTGCTGTATTGTATGAACCGGAACAGATACTGGTGCTGTACTGTATGAACCAGTACAGATACCGGTGCTGTACTGTATGAACCGGTACAGATACTGGTGCTGTACTGTATGTACAGATACTGGTGCTGTACTGTATGCACAGATACTGGTGCTGTACTGTATGAACCGGTACAGATACCGGTGCTGTACTGTATGAACCGGTACAGATACTGGTGCTGTACTGTATGTACAGATACTGGTGCTGTACTGTATGAACTGATACAGATACCGGTGCTGTACTGTATGCACAGATACTAAACCGGTACAGATACTGGTGCTGTACTGTATGAACCAGTACAGATACTGGTGCTGTACTGTATGAACCGGTACAGATACTGGTGCTGTACTGTATGTACAGATACTGGTGCTGTACTGTATGAACCGGTACAGATACTGGTGCTGTACTGTATGAACCAGTACAGATACTGGTGCTGTACTGTATGAACCGGTACAGATACTGGTGCTGTACTGTATGTACAGATACTGGTGCTGTACTATATGAACCAGTACAGATACTGGTGCTGTACTGTATGTACAGATACTGGTGCTGTACTGTATGTACAGATACTGGTGCTGTACTGTATGTACAGATACTGGTGCTGTACTGTATGTACAGATACTGGTGCTGTACTGTATGAACCGGTACAGATACTGGTGCTGTACTGTATGAACCGGTACAGATACTGGTGCTGTACTGTATGTACAGATACTGGTGCTGTACTGTATGCACAGATACTGGTGCTGTACTGTATGCACAGATACTGGTGCTGTACTGTATGCACAGATACTGGTGCTGTACTGTATGAACAGGTACAGATACTGGTGCTGTACTGTATGAACCGGTAGAGATACTGGTGCTGTACTGTATGTACAGATACTGGTGCTGTACTGTATGCACAGATACTGGTGCTGTACTGTATGTACAGGTACAGATACTGGTGCTGTACTGTATGAACCGGTACAGATACTGGTGCTGTACTGTATGAACCGGTACAGATACTGGTGCTGTACTGTATGTACAGATACTGGTGCTGTACTGTATGCACAGATACTGGTGCTGTACTGTATGCACAGATACTGGTGCTGTACTGTATGCACAGATACTGGTGCTGTACTGTATGTACAGGTACAGATACTGGTGCTGTACTGTATGAACCGGTACAGATACTGGTGCTGTACTGTATGAACCGGTACAGATACTGGTGCTGTACTGTATGAACCGGTACAGATACTGGTGCTGTACTGTATTCACCACATGTATCTGCTCCCCAGATAGACTCTGTTTTTTCACCACAGATAAGATGCACACCAAACTTCATTAGAGATCCGCCGTTCCAACATTAGAATTGGCTGAAGTGCAGATGCTCCTGCTTCCCCCTGCCTTCCCTCAGAATCGCCAATCCAACCCAGTATACAACAACCAGCCAATCACGGAAAGCGATGTGCACACTGCATACAAAGCCTGCTTGGATTGGGTGGGTCAGCTCTCCCTGCCTGCCCAGCCCTCCCTGTCTTCAAGATGATCTGAGCGGTAGTACGCAATGTAATACTGCCGGTACGAGAAAACCACTGAGAACAGGGAGAGGGGGCTGCTTCAGGAGCGGCTGGCCGGGATGCAGCGCACGGTGGCTTAGCTAGAGGGCGCCTGTCCCTGAAGCTGGAGAAGGACAGCTTCTCCAGTCCAGCTAGGAAGTACGTTTTAGCACGCTGTATACCGGCATATAAGACGAAACCCGGAGTATAAGACAACCCCTGACTTTTGAGAAGATTTTCATGTGTTAAAAAGTAGTATTATACGGAGGAATATACAGTATATACAATTATGCTGTGCTCCTCAGGCTGCCTGTAGCGTACATTGCATTCTCATTGTGACAAGTTCCCTTTTAAGCAATTGAGATGAGACTGACTCAATATAAACTGCGAATGGTGCTTGGTCAATGATTATACAACCAATGTGGTGCACCTTTTATTTTGGGTTCTATAGCAGGGTATATATTGAGGCAGGGTCAGATTAATACAGGGTCATCAGAGAAGAAAATCCCACGGTGCAAGGAACCATCCAATGGTTTGATTCAGGTTTCAGAAATGTATTTTGCAGATTGTACTATTGAGTCCGTCTGTACCATCTGCAAAATAAATTTCTGAAACCGGAATCAAACCATTGGATGGTTCCTTGCACCGTGGGATTTTCTTCTCTGATGATCTATTTGCCTTCTGAGGGACTCCAGGCATCCCTGACCAGAAGTACCTGCATCCTTGGCCGCATACTATCCACCGTAATGGGGAAATAAATACCCCTTGACAAGCCTACACTAGAGTTGTGCCTACGTTTAGCACAACTCTACAAGGTAAGCCTCCTTATTGGAGACATTTTTCTTCATTCTTAGGCCTCATGCACACGACCGTTTTTTTTTAAGGTCCGCAAAAACGGGGTCCGTAGGTCCGTGATCCGTGACCGTTTTTTTCGTCCGTGGGTCTTCCTTGATTTTTGGAGGATCCACGGACATGAAAAATGAAAAAAAAAAATCTAAGTCAAGTTTGCCATTGAAATGATAGGAAAAAACGGACACGGATCACGGACGCGGATGAAAATCTTGTGTGTATCCGTGATTTTTCACGGACCCATTGACTTGAATGGGTCCGTGAACCGTTGGCCGTGAAAAAAATAGGACAGGTCATATTTCTTTCACGGCCAAGAAACACGGATCACGGATGCGGCTGCCAAACGGTGCATTTTCCGATTTTTCCACAGACCCATTGAAAGTCAATGGGTCCGCGAAAAAAAACGGCACAACGGTCGTGTGCATGAGGCCTAACTGTACGTTATCACCCTATGATGCGCCTTCTTTGTGTTTCATAGTTAAACACTTCCTGCACAATCAATGAATGCAGGGTGGCATCTCAGATGCTGGATATCCTCCTGTGGTATGCCATTCAAAGCTCTTTCAACTTGGACCCGTAGTTCGGCCCAGGTGGCTAATGGCTGCTGTGCATGGGAGATCTGTCGTCCCATCCCAGTCTTGAGTCAAAACAAGTAGTAGGACTGGCTCCACCATGTCTTGGACATACCGAAGGCTGGACAATGTTCCATCAATGAATACTACATGGGAACAGCCACAGTAGCTAATGGTGCCCCAAACCATGCCACCTGGTGTTGCTTCTTTGTCTCCGTACTATGCACAATCTCATCTTCCCTTAAAACTGTCCTATTCCTTTTGATTTTTTTTTGAATCAATTGACAACTAGGAGTTACTATTCCCCTAGTCAGATGGGTATGCTACTATGCTGCCAGTGTCAGACTGCACAGTCATACCGTGTAGGTTCATACTTTATTAATTAACTTTATTAAGGGAAATAGTAACACTGCTGCCAGTTTAGGCTACTTTCACACTTGCGTTCAGAGCGGATCCGTCTGGGGTCCGTCTGCATTATAGTTTAGAAAAAATTCTAAGTGTGAAAAGTTGCTCAGACGGATCCGTCCAGACTTTACATTGAAAGTCAATGGGGACTGATACGTTTGAAAATTGAGCCATATTGTGTCAACTTCAAACGGATCCGTCCCCATTGACTTACATTGTAAGTCTAGACGGATCCGTTTGCCTCCGCACGGCCAGACGGGGACCCGAACGCTGCAAGCTGCGTTCAGGTGTCCGCCCGCTGAGCGGAGGACAGACGGTGCCAGACTGATGCATTCTGAGCGGATCCACATCCACTCAGAATGCATTAGGACTGGACGGATGAGTTCGGGGCCGCTTGTGAGAGCCTTCAAACGGAACTCACAAGCGGAGCCCCGAACGCTAATGTGAAAGTAGCCTTATTTAAAGGTTGCCAGGAGGAACACAGCAGAGTTCGCTAAAAAGTTCTCCTGAACTGTCAGTTTATGAGGAATGCAAGTATTTGCAAAATAGAGACAGGCATTCAGTGGGTGCTATTACAGTGTGTTCAGGGCGAAGCATAGATGTGAACATTTAAAGGTGTGGTCCAGGTCACAAATCTTCTTGGAAGATTATCAGTGCATTTGGACATCATCCCCTGCTTCAAAAGTTTTTGAGTCAGGAGAAAAAAACACTCTGCCTGATCAGTCCATGTGGATCATGTGGAATTAGTGTTACCCATGCATGACTTCATTGTTTATCTACGGTAAAAAGTTGCATGTGTCAACAGAAAAGTTGCAAAAACTTGGCTCAAAGTAATCCAAGCAATAGTTTGTATAGATTCAAAAAGTGTCTATTTCTGCACCAGATGTATCATCCAGCCTGAGCCCCTGTGATAAATCTGGTGCCGGTCTAGACAACCAGTGTAAGCTTACACCATCTTTAGGATTAGTAAATACGGCCATTGTGCGCAAATTCTGGTAATGCTGTAATAGTAATGCCAGTCACAACTGACCCAGTTTCTACATTTTATTTACAACTGTTTTTCACAAAGGCTTGAAAATCTAATTGAAAGGGGTTTTCAAAGATTTGACCTCTGGATAGGTCATCAGTATCTGATCAGTGGGGGTCTGACACCAGGGACTCCAGCCGTTCAGTTGTCTGAAAAGGCAGCGGCGCTTGCAGTAGTGCCATGGCTTTTCTTCAGCTTTTCCTAGGCCTTGTGATGACACGTTCATCGGTCACATGGCCTAGGCCAGTGATGGGCAAACTGCGTCTCTCCAGATGTTGTAAAACTACACATTCCATCATGCCCTGCTGTAGGCTGATAGCTGTAGGTAGACTGGGCATACTGGGAGTTGTAGTTTTACAACAGCTGGAGAGCCGTAGTTTGCCCATCCCTGGCGTAGGCACAGGTCAGCACCATAGAAGTGACTGGGGCTGAGCTATGATACCAAACAATGTAAGGGGCTGTGTTTGGTGAGCACGGAGAAGGCTGCGTTTCTTACAGGAGCGTCGGTGCCTTCTCAAACAGCTGATCGGCAGGGGTCTCAGGTGTTGGGCCTCCACTGATCAGATACCATCCAGAGGATAGCTCCATCCTTTGTTATGTACATTTTTTTTAAAAAGAAGTATAAAAAGTGATGATATCAATACCTGTGTTAGAAACTTGTCGGAGGCATGGCTGTGCTTTGCTAAGACATTTGGCATTGCAGGATTGGCATATTCAAACTGAGGATTGTATATAAATGCGGACTTAAAAAATTTGATTTTCTCTTTTTCAACATTTGAGGGCTTTATTGCATTTAAGATACAACATTTCTTCCCAGAGGCTTCTTCTCTTGTCTTTGAGACGTTAGGCTCCCTTGCACTTGTCTGGCTGGAAAAGTAATATTGTTTTCTCTTGGTCTTGATCTTAGGCCTAAGTGATAAGCCTATGCTGTTTCCGGCCACGGAGATGCTTTGTGGATATCTAGCACTGGTTACTCTAACTTTGGAGGTAAAACCGGACATGTTCTTTCTGGCAGACGTCCAAGAATTGAACTGGGAGGAAGTGCGGGGTTTATAGTGCTCTTTGCTGCGTAGTGTGCTGGACAGTTTGCTCCCTTTCCGACGTCTTTTGTTTTGTGCCACAAATGATTCCTTTTGAGACTGTTGCTTCTTTACCTCTTTGCTCTGAAGCAAAACATTATAACTGCTGGTTCCAGTGGTAAATGTGTCTCGCAAAACGCCCGTAGACAGTCCTTTGGTGTTTTTTGTCATCTCCGAATTACACACTTTTTCCACATTTAAAACAGATTTTCGTGACAGTTCCTTTTTAGGCCAATGAAGGGTTTCTACAATAGATATAAACATACCATTAATATTCATACGTCAATAAGAAAAAGAATATACATTTTTATTTCACTATGAAAGAGATCAGAGGAATAAATGCAGTACTGATAAACAGAAGCACTAAGGCCCCTTTCACGCGGGCGAGATTTCCGCGTGGGTACAATGCGTGAACTGAACGCATTGCACCCGCACTGAATCCGGACCCATTAATTTCTATGGGGCTGTGCACACGAGCGGTGATTTTCATGCATCACTTGTGTGTTGCGTGAAAATCACAGCCAGCTCTGTTTTGTGCGTAAATGGGGCTGCGTGAAAATCGCAAGCAAGTGCGGATGCGGTGCAATTTTCACGCATGGTTGCTAGGAGACGGTCGGGATGGGGACCCGATCAATATTATTTTCCATTATAACATGGTTATAAGGGAAAATAATAGCATTCTTAATACAGAACGCATAGTACAATAGGGCTGGAGGGGGTTAAAAAAGAAATAAATAATAATTTAACTCACCTTAATCCACTTGTTCGCGCAGCCCGGCTTCTTTTCTGTCTTCATCTTTGTTGTGCACAGGAAAAGGACCTGTGGTGACGTTACTGCGCTCATCACATGGTCCGTCACATGATCCATCACCATGGTAAAACAGATCATGTGATGGACCATGTGATGAGCGCAGTGGCGTCATCAAAGATCCTATTCCTCAAAGAAGAAGACAGAAGAGAAGCCGGTGTTCTGCCAAATCTCTATACCTTGCAAAAAGTCTATACCGGAAGTGACGCGGCCGCACAGGAATCAGCTGGAGGAGGGTGTGCGCTGCGCAAGCGCACCTCCACTGACTTAGGAAAGAATCGTTGCAGCACCGCGATAGAAGTACTTCGTGCACCGCGCGTGCGCACTTAGGGGTATAGAGATTTTGCAGCACAAAATGTTGCATCAGATCTCCCTACCCCTGAGTGCGCACGCGCGGTGCACGAAGTACTTCTATCGCGGTGCTGCAACATTTTGCTAAATCTCTATACCCCTACTTGTGTTATAATTGATATAATGTAATATTTAACATTTTTTTCTGTTAGAGGTGGAGTATAGGTTGTACAATTAAAGGGGTTGTCTACTCCTTTACAAGTGATGGCCTGTCCTGACTATCTGATCGCCGAGGTTCTGGCACTGTACCCCACCAATCCTCTCTTCTGCAGGAGCTCCAGTGCCAGAAGTCAGCCCCAGAACTACACAGCTCCGTCCATTATATAGTGACCAGAGTTGGTTACTGCAGAGCTGCTCCCATTCAGTTCAGTGCCATAACCAGCTCCATCTACTGCACAATGAACACAGGTGTGTCTGGCACGGGTGCTACTGCAGAACAGTGGATCGTCAGGATATTAGAACCATGCCAATCAAATAGTTAATATCTTGAGGATAGGCCATCAATTGTAAAGGAGTGGAGAACTCTTTAAAGGGAATCTGTCACCTATTTTGAGCCTATAAAACAGTTAACATAGCAATGTGCAATAAAGTACCTTCATTCCTGCATGTGTCCTCTTTCTTTTATTCAACTTTTCATTCAGATGAAAAAGCGATTTTTCTGATAAGCAAATTAAGTCTCAAGGTGCCCAGGAAGGTGTTATTACTCTCCTCTAGTGCCCAGTAACGCCCCCCTGCAGTGCCCAGCCTGCCCCCGTATCCTAAGGGAATTAAGTAATGTCATAGCCAGACCCTTATTTCTGATATTTGCAGACTCTATACTGACAGGGAATGTCCCACAGGATTGGCGCATAGCAAATGTGGTGCCAATATTCAAAAAGGGTCCAAAAACAGAGCCTGGAAACTATAGGCCGGTAAGTTTAACATCTGTTGTGGGCAAACTGAAGGTTTTCTGAGGGATGCTATGTACGAGCATCTTAACGGAAATAAGCAAATAACGCCATATCAGCATGGCTTCGTGAGGGATCGATCATGTCAAACAAATTTAATCAGTTTCTATGAGGAGGTAAGTTCTAGACTTGACAGCGGCGAATCAATGGATGTCGTGTATCTGGACTTCTCCAAAGCATTTGACACTGTACCACATAAAAGATTAGTATATAAAATGAGAATGCTCGGACTGGGAGAAAACGTCTGTAAGTGGGTAAGTAACTGGCTCAATGATAGAAAACAGAGGGTGGTTATTAACGGTACACACTCAGATTGGGTCACTGTCACTAGTGGGGTACCTCAGGGGTCAGTATTGGGCCCTATTCTCTTCAATATATTTATTAATGATCTTGTAGAAGGCTTTCATAGTAAAGTATCAATTTTCGCAGATGACACCAAACTGTGTAAAGTAATTTACACTGATGAGGACAGTATACTACTACAGAGGGATCTGGATAGATTGGAGGCTTGGGCAGATAAGTGGCAGATGAGGTTTGACACTGACAAATGTAAAGTTATGCACATGGGAAGGAATAATGCAAGTCACCCGTACTTATTAAATGGTAAAACACTCAGTAACACTGACATGGAAAAAGATCTAGGAATTTTAATAAACAGCAAACTAAGCTGCAAGAAACAGTGTCAGGCAGCTGCTGCCAAGGCCAATAAGATAATGGGTTGCATCAAAAGGGGCATAGATGCCCGTGATGAGAACATAGTCCTACCACTTTACAAATCGCTAGTCAGACCACACATGGAGTACTGTGTACAGTTCTGGGCTCCAGTGAACAAAGCAGACATAGCAGAGCTGGAGAGGGTCCAGAGGAGGGCAACTAAAGTAATAACTGGAATGGGGCAACTACAGTACCCTGAAAGATTATCAAAATTAGGGTTATTCACTTTAGAAAAAAGAAGACTGAGAGGAGATCTAATTACTATGTATAAATATATCAGGGGTCAGTACAGAGATTTCTCCCATCGTCTATTTATCCCCAGGACTGTGACGAGGTGACATCCTCTGCGTCTGGAGGAAAGAAGGTTTGTACACAAACATAGAAGAGGATTCTTTACGGTAAGAGCAGTGAGACTATGGAACTCTCTGCCTGAGGAGGTGGTGATGGTGAGTACAATAAAGGAATTCAAGAGGGGCCTGGATGTATTTCTGGAGTGTAATAATATTACAGGCTATAGCTACTAGCGAGGGGTCGTTGATCCAGGGAGTTATTCTGATTGCCTGATTGGAGTCGGGAAGGAATTTTTATTCCCCTAAAGTGAGGAAAATTGGCTTCTACCTCACAGGTTTTTTTTGCCTTCCTCTGGATCAACTTGCAGGATGACAGGCCGAACTGGACGGACAAATGTCTTTTTTCAGCCTTATGTACTATGTTACAATGTTAATACCCCTTAGGCTAAGATCATATGTTGTTCGTCAGTATGGAAAGCACATAATGAGGGTAGTCCATAGCATGTGGTACTTCTACCAAGGTTCTTCACCAGGTAGGACAGAGATGGTATAACTTATATTTGTATAATATATGGCCAACTTCCTTCACAATAGGGACTTCGATCTGTGAGTCCAGATAGACGCGACCATTTTTTCCTTAGTGGGAACCATCAATTTAGCCTTAGGGCCAGAGCTGTGGAGTCGAGGAGTCGGAGTCAATTTTGGGTACCTGGAGTCGGAGTCGGCAAAAAATGAACCGACTCTGACTACTACTAAATTTAAATTGGAATAAAATAGAAAAAAAAGCAAGTTTAAATGTCCCAATTCACAAAAAGTTATACTTAATTACCGTATTTTTCGCCCTATAAGACACACCTGCCCATAAGACGCACCTAGGTTTTTGAGGAGGAAAGTAAGAAAAAAAATATTTTGAACCAAAAGGTGTGCTTTTGGTGGGTTTTGAACTAATGGTTGTCTGTGGATGACACTATTATGGGGGATCTGTGGATGGCACTGTTATGGGGGCAACCTGCGCCACCTGCTTCATTCATAAAGTGAGCGGAGCAGGCGCGTGACGTAGTGAGCTACGCTACGAGCGCCCACCCGGCCTCCTGACTGCCAAGAAGTTAGTAGTAAGTAGTACAGCGATAGATTTAAGATGATTGGAATACTTTAACAATACCTACGAGTTAGATATGATTACCGTGTACTACAGTGAGCAAAACGCAAATATCTCGGCAAAATACAACTTTTCCCATTTGTTTATACACCCAGCATGGGTATATGTAAAATGACACCCCAAAACACATTCCCCAACTTCTCCTGAGTACGGCGATACCACATGTGTGACACTTTTTTGCAGCCTAGGTGGGCAAAGCGAACCAAATTCCAAAGAGCACCTTTCGGATTTCACCGGACATTTTTTAACAGATTTTGATTTCAAACTACTTTGCACGCATTTGGGCCTCTAAAATGCCAGGGCAGTATAACTACCCCACAAGTTACCCCATTTTGTAAAGAAGACACCCCAAGGTATTTTATGATGGGCATAGTGAGTTCATGGAAGTTATTATTTTTTGTCACAAGTTAGTGGAATATGAGACTTTGTAAGGAAAAAAAAGAAATAAAATAATTCATCATATTCCGCTAACTTGTGACAGAAAATAAAAAGTTCTATCAACTCACTATGCCCATCAGCAAATACCTTAGGGTGTCTACTTTCCGAAATGGGGTCATTTGTGGGGGGTTTCTACTGTTTGGGCATTGTAGAACCTCAGGAAACATGACAGGTGCTCAGAAAGTCAGAGCTGCTTCAAAAAGCGGAAATTCACATTTTTGTACCATAGTTTGTAAATGCTATAACTTTTACCCAAACCATTTTTTTTTACCCAAACATTTTTTTTTATCAAAGACATGTGGAACAATACATTTAGAGAAAAAATTATATATGGATGTCGTTTTAAAAAAAATAAATTACAACTGAAAGTGAAAAATGTCATTTTTTTGCAAAATTTCGTTGAATTTCGATTAATAACAAAAAATAAAAATGTCAGCAATGAAATACCACCAAATGAAAGCTCTATTAGTGAGAAGAAAAGGAGGTAAAATTCATTTGGGTGGTAAGTTGCATGACTGAGGGATAAACCGTTAAAGTTGTGGAGTGCCGAATTGTAAAAAAGGGCCTGGTCACTAGGGGGGTATAAACCTGTGGTCCTTAAGTGGCTAAACTTTAAACATGACTATGGGATTCTACTAGGGAAATCATGTTTTACAATAAATGCCCCTTCCCCTGCCCCATCCTGGATCCTCCCACTGCCCTATCTTCAGCAGAAGATCAGCACACAAAGGAGAAGGCAGCAGCTTCCTAGCCAGTAGTTCTGTGGTAATGACATGTATGTTGCCTTTCTTTCCTTCAAGGAATGTATAAAATACCTTCGCATATTAAATACAGAGGAGTCGGGGGAGTCAGAGTCGGAAGTACCAAAAACTGAGGAGTCAGAGCATTTATCTACCGACTCCACAGCCCTGCTTAGGGCCTCGTGACTTCAAACTATTCACATCTTCTTGCATACTTGACGTAGTGCAGGCACCTAGAGCTTCGTTCTGAAGTCATTTGTGCAGCGGCCATATTGGTTGTGATCTTTAACATATGTAGCTGTCCAGAAACTGATGGTAAAATGCTGGCAAAGTTTTAGCTTACCATTTTTTTTTGGGAAATGCCCAAGAGATGAACCTTGGTTGTATCAGATTTCAGTGTAAACAGAAGCTTTCTCAAGGATAAAAACTAATATGGCTGCCCTTCTGCCAGTAATAAAACATAATTAATGGATTTTGGGTATTGCTTTAAAGAGATTCTGTCATCAGAAATGAGCCCTATAAGCTAAACATATGGAGATGTCCCTTGTAAAACACTGAATCCTAAAGTGAGTTTATCTAATGCCCCTGTGGCTCTATATTCATAAAAAAGCGATTTATATCACCTGCCAATCACTTCGAAATGTGGCCAAGGGGATGTCTCGTGGTGAAAGGTGCCCGAATGCAGCCATCTCGTTTAGGTGCCCAACACCGCCTTCTGAGCCCTCCCTTTCATGCGATCCACCTACCTCACGTCATCACTGCTTCTCTAACCACCGCTCACTTCATCAAGATCCTGCGCGTGCGCACTAGGTTGGATGGCTGGGATGGGTTGTAATAGGGCAGTCAGTGGAGGTTCGAGCGAAGTGCGTCGACCAGGGCATGCGCACTTCACTATACGAGGCCGCTGCCAGTAGTCCGCACGGCCGAATCAGGATATACCTAGTGCGCACGCGCGGGATCTTGATGAAGCGAGCGGTGGTTAGAGAAGCAGTGATGACGTGAGGTAGGTGGATCGCATGAAAGGGAGGGCTCAGAAGGCGGTGTTGGGCACCTAAACGAGATGGCTGCATTCGGGCACCTTTCACCACGAGACATCCCCTTGGCCACATTTCGAAGTGATTGGCAGGTGATATAAATCGCTTTTTTATGAATATAGAGCCACAGGGGCATTAGATAAACTCACTTTAGGATTCAGTGTTTTACAAGGGACATCTCCATATGTTTAGCTTATAGGACCAATTTCTCATGACAGAATCCCTTTAACTTCTTTACTTTGTGGTCCGTTAGGTAGAAATCTATATTAATAACAATGGAAATTAATTTCCGGAGAACTCTTTTAATCTAAAAGCTCCTCTCCACTTAATTATTAGGGGTGTGACCTGATGGCTTAGCTTTTAGGCCCACTGTAGAGCTGCATGCAAATATAATCTGCTCACACAGTGGCAGGCAGCAGCAAGACCTTAGAAGACGATTGATTTTCGGGGACCCTGTAGCGACTTTGAGATGGTGGGTCCCTATGAAAGAGGATACTGGCTGTCATGCCTCTGTACCTAGAAGTCATCTCAACCACCTAATGCATCTATAATAATAAACTGGGTAGTTTGTTAAATCATTTACACTGTTTTTGAGCATAAGCTGGTTGAGTTGCTGTAAGCTGCCTATCTATATGTAGTGCAGTCAGTTTGCTGTGTCACTTGTGCAAAGGGTGGAGGACTAGGGCCCAACCTTGCTCAGGGGCCCACCGGGGGATTCACCTATTCCTCTGTGGACCAGTCCGAGTCAGGCCACATGGTGACTTTTGCCGCAGCACATGTTGCTCAGCCATGATCAAAGTGTAACTTTATCATAACTAGTGTAAGAGAATGGGGTCCTATTGCAACCGCCAGGTTGCCGTGGCCCAAGATTCACAGCAACCAGTGGTTAACAACGTGACCTCATTAACTTTCACTAGTTGTGATGCTTCAGCGCTACACTGTGTTAATAATTTTTTTACAAGTGCTCCCAGCCTGCTTCCATAAACAAAAGATTCATACTTAGGCTACTTTCACACTAGCGTTCGGGGCTCCGCTTGTGAGTTCCGTTTGAAGACTCTCACAAGCGGCCCCGAACGGATCCGTCCAGCCCTAATGCATTCTGAGTGGATGCGGATCCGCTCAGAATGCATCAGTCTGGCACCGTCTGTCCTCCACTCAGAAGGCAGACACCTGAACGCTGCTTGCGGTGTCCGCTGGCCATGCGGAGGCAAACGGATCCGTCCAGAGTTACAATGGAAGTCAATGGGGGCAGATCCGTTCGAAGGGGACACAATATGGTGCATTTTTCAAACGGATTCGCCCCCCATTGACTTTCAATGTAAAGTCTAGACGGATCCGTCTGAATACAAATTGTACTTAGACTTTTTTAGTAAAATATAATGCAGACGGTTCCGTCTGAACGGATCCCATCGTTTGCATTATAGGAGCGGATCCGTCTGTACAAATACCAGACGGATCCGCTCCGAACGCAAGTGTGAAAGTAGCCTTACCTGCTCCCTGCCGCTCCAGTCCTCCACGCAGCCTCCTGCATGTCCATGTTCTGGTCCCTGCATGGATGCGTGGCGTGTTGCTTGTGGCCACGTCACCACTGAAGCCAGTCACTGCCTGCAGCGGAGCATGTGACCATGCCCATGCTGAGGTGGATGTAAACATTGAGCAGGGATCAGAACATGGGCATATGGGAGGCAGCACAGAGGACCGGAGTGGCAAGGAGCATGTGAGTATGAATCTTCAGGCTAGGGGCACTTGCAAAAAAATCATTCACGGAGAACCCCTTTAAAGTGATTTTCCACCTTTTATTAAGTAACGGACTAATATAAGGATAGGGCATCACTAGCTGATTGGCGGGAGTCCGACAACCCGCACCCCTGCCGATCAGCTTTTTGGAAATAGCTCTGGTGCCAGAAACAGTGGACTGAGCTCAATAGGAGCATCACTGTAGTGATGAGCTCAGTCCACTACAAAGTAGACAGAGCTGTCTGCTTCTGGTGTAGGAGCTACTGTCGAACAGCTGATCGTCAGGGGTGCGGGGTGTTAGACCGCTGCCAGTCAGCTAGTGATAATATAAGGACAACCCCTTTAAACTATTTCAACATAGTATTAGCATGTCATTCTTGTGAACTGCTGTATTATTACTGCACAGTGATGTTCCCACTCGATTACTAACGAGTGTGGGGATGGGATATAACTCTGATCTTGGTCCTTCTCCCTGGCTGTGAGCCGGCCTATCGCAGCGGAGAGGGTCACAGCCAGGGAGACGGAGGAGCCTCTTGTGAAACAGGGCCGTCTCCTCATCCCTGTACCGCTGGTATGAATTTACATACCAGGAGGTAAACCAGGACGGGAGTCACAGAGGAGAAACGGGGCAGCACATAGCGAAAATAGTAAGCGATCTCACAAGCCTTCAGTATGTTGCCAGCTATATACAGTCAGGCCCATGAATATTGGGACATCGACACAATTCTAACATTTTTGGCTCTATACACCACCACAATGGATTTTAAATAAAACAAACAAGATGTTCTTTAACTGCAGACTGTCAGCTTTAATTTGAGGGTATTTACATCCAAATCAGGTGAACGGTGTAGGAATTACAACAGTTTGCATATGTGCCTCCCACTTGTTAAGGAACCAAAAGTAATGGGACAGAATATTAATAATCATAAACCAAACTTCCACTTTTTAATACTTGGTCCACGCTGACCGGATCACCCCTATGCACTAGATAACGGTATGAAACATCCAAAGTCGATTTGCATAAAACTTCATTTCAGTACTGTACAGAGCAAGCAATCCGTACAGTTTTAGAATGTATTGGCTCCGATGAGCCGTATTATTACTTCGTAAAGTCTCGCAATACTTCACGTAATAACTTCATAAATTGATTTCTACTGTGAAAAAACATTTCCCGAACTCAGTTTCAGTTCCAATTGGTACCTTGGAACTGAACCCGGGTTTGGTAAAAGTTTTTTTACAGTGAAAATTAATTTCTGAAATTATTATCCGAAGTCCCGCAAGGCTTCGCAAAGTAATAGCTTCGGCTCATCAGAGCTAATACATTCTAATACTGTACGGAGCACTCACTCCCTACAGTATTGAAACAATGTTTTATGCAAATAGAATTCTAATTAAAATGAGGGTCAGTAGTGAATCTAGGCCAATGACTGATGAGCTGATTCAAGATCTTTTCTGGTTTCACAAATCGAAGGCTGTATGTACCCCAAAATGGTGGCATTGAAAAATATGATTCATCCTACAGAAAACAAGCATTAATGAAGCTACATTGATCGAAAAAAGCAATGCCTTCTGAAGGCCCAAAACAGGGTGAGTCCTTTATGGCAGTGCTTTTTGGTATAAATATTGCGGACCAGAACCAGGTAGAAATGCAAACACCGTGAGGGGCACGTGTGAGCATTACTGCTGTGAAGAGGGCACATATCTGGCCATTATTACTGTGAGGGGCACGTGTGAGCATTACTGCTGTGAAGAGGGCACATATCTAGCCATTATTACTGTGAGGGGCATGTGTGAGCATTACTGCTGTGAAGAGGGCACATATCTGGCCTTTATTACTGTGAGGGGCACGTGTGAGTATAAGGCCGAATGCACACGGCCGTGTTTCACAGCCGTGTGCGGGCCGTGGAACCGCGGCCTGGATCCCGCACACTGTTGTGAAACACGGCCGTGTGCATGGGGCCTTACTGCTGTGAAGAGGGCATATATCTGGCCATTATTACTGTGAGGGTCACGTGTGAGCATTACTGCTGTGAAGAGGGCATATATCTGGCCATTATTACTGTGAGGGTCACGTGTGAGCATTACTGCTGTGAAGAGGGCACATAGCTGGCCATTATTACTGTGAGGGGCACGTGTGAGCATTACTGCTGTGAAGAGGGCACATATCTGGCCATTATTACTGTAAGGGGCACGTGTGAGCATTACTGCTGTGAAGAGGGCATCTATATGGCCATTATTACTGTGAGGGTCACGTGTGAGCATTACTGCTGTGAAGAGGGCATATATCTGGCCATTATTACTGTGAGGGTCACGTGTGAGCATTACTGCTGTGAAGAGGGCACATAGCTGGCCATTATTACTGTGAGGGGCACGTGTGAGCATTACTGCTGTGAAGAGGGCACATATCTGGCCATTATTACTGTAAGGGGCACGTGTGAGCATTACTGCTGTGAAGAGGGCATCTATATGGCCATTATTACTGTGAGGGTCACGTGTGAGCATTACTGCTGTGAAGAGGGCACATAGCTGGCCATTATTACTGTGAGGGGCACGTGTGAGCATTACTGCTGTGAAGAGGGCATCTATATGGCCATTATTACTGTGAGGGGCACGTGTGAGCATTACTGCTGTGAAGAGGGCACATAGCTGGCCATTATTACTGTGAGGGGCACGTGTGAGCATTACTGCTGTGAAGAGGGCACATATCTGGCCATTATTACTGTAAGGGGCACGTGTGAGCATTACTGCTGTGAAGAGGGCACATATCTGGCCATTATTACTGTGAGGGGCACGTGTGAGCATTACTGCTGTGAAGAGGGCACATATCTGGCCATTATTACTGTGAGGGGGCACGTGTGAGCATTACTGCTGTGAAGAGGGCACATATCTGGCCATTATTACTGTGAGGGGGCACGTGTGAGCATTACTGCTGTGAAGAGGGCATCTATATGGCCATTATTTCTGTGAGGGGCACGTGTGAGCATTACTGCTGTGAAGAGGGCACATATCTGGCCATTATTTCTGTGAGGGGCACGTGTGAGCAATACTGCTGTGAAGAGGGCACATATCTGGCCATTATTACTGTGAGGGGCACGTGTGAGCATTACTGCTGTGAAGAGGGCACATATCTGGCCATTATTACTGTGAGGGGCACGTGTGAGCAATACTGCTGTGAAGAGGGCACATATCTGGTCATTATTACTGTGAGGGGCACGTGTGAGCATTACTGCTGTGAAGAGGGCACATATCTGGCCATTATTACTGTGAGGGGCACGTGTGAGCATTACTGCTGTGAAGAGGGCATGTATATGGCCATTATTTCTGTGAGGGGCACGTGTGAATATCTGGCCATTATTACTGTGAGGGGCACGTGTGAGCATTACTGCTGTGAAGAGGGCACATATCTGGTCATTATTACTGTGAGGGGGCACGTGTGAGCATTACTGCTGTGAAGAGGGCACATATCTGGCCTTTATTACTGTGAGGGGGCATGTGATGTATACATGTGTATGATGTATGTAGTGCAGTATGTGATGATCACACATCGATACATTATACCCTGCGCTGTCACCTTCTTTTGCAGGTCCATCTTGATGTCTGGGCTTCATCTCCTTAGCTGCCATGCTTCTCGGGGTCCTTGCACAGCGTGCCTAGCAGCCCAGCACTCTTTGCTTCAGCCACCCCCAGGAGCCGGCCCCTCATCCTTCCAGCTTAAAGGGTAGAGTACCTGAACGGTTAACCCTTATGAGTGTTCACTGCTGGGTGGATCTGGTGCTGGGCCGTGTAATGTTTACCCCATTAGATGCCGTGGTCCATAGCTGCCAACACCAACCCAAAATGCATGGCCATTTTAAACTCTACAATACCCACATTTCTATTAAAAAAATATGACAAACCAAATGTTTAAATATTTTTGAGTCATTGCCTCATCTGGCACTGAACAAACTGCACGGCAGATGAATCTGACCTATCCTATCATATTACACAGAATTAGATTACACCTAATAGAAGGCACTGACAGATATGTAAACTTGCTTCAGTGGTGGAGTACAGTACAGTTAATGCATCTTTCATCATCTACTCATTCACTGTTAGGGATGGAATAAACCATAGTTAATCATGTAAAGTGCACAGTGTATAGTATCAGCACAGTACACTAGAGTGTCACGGTCCCTCCCGTGATCGAAGAGACTGGCTACACGTGAAGAGATCTAACAGCCTCTCTTGCTTCAGTGTTGTTGTCGTTAATGCAGGTGTAGCTTAGTGGTCATTACACCTCCCCTATATAGTCTGACGTCAGCCTTCTGGCTATGCGGTTGATGGTTTTGGAAGAGTTGGTGTGTTGTCCTCTCTGGTGCTCCTGCTCGTCCATCTCTCTACATGGGTTGTGTTCCCTCCCATACCTCATCCATGACATAGAGACATCATAGAACAGTCACTGGAAACCCCTAACCAGGGCCAGGGCGCTCTTCCAAAGTGCCTAATGTTAGGGAAATAGTTATTTTGGCAGTAATAGGACTAACATTTGGAAGAAGAGATAATTAACTAATACACTGTCCATTGGGATGTATCTGTTGTGCAATAGACACTTCTGCATGCGGAGGAACCTTATGTTCAGTTTTGTCCGTGACTCCTTCTACCCAATGTTCACGTGACCGTAACAGTGTGGTGTTTACAGTTGCCACAAGATGTCCAATCTACAGATAAAGTGATCTCCCCTCCAGCTTGCCCCAGAGAGTGACGGTCATTTAGACAAATTGCCAGCTTGTTTCTACAGCGCTGGCTCACTGTGTGCCTGACCACCCCGTGCCCTCTAAGGGGGAGGGGCAAGCCAGAGGGGAGATCACATGATCTGTAAAAGGGACCTCTTGCTGTAACTGTAGACACTGCACTATTCCAGTCCCGTGACCATTGGGTAGAAATAAGGGGGAGGGGGATAGGTCACAGCCAAAACTAAAAATAGAGTGTGATCGGTACGTTTTTTGCATAACGCCAGCTACATCTATTGCTTTATCTTTTTAGCTGAGCGGACAACCCCTTTAATATTGTACTGTTCACACAAATACGTACCGGGGCAGATTGGGAACTTAAAGTGCCCTTGGAAAAAAAGCCTAAGGGTAAACGCACACGCTCAGGATTTATGTGTAGACAATCCGCACTGAAATCCGGAGGTGTTCGCAGGGAAATCCGTGTGGTCATTCCGCGTCAATTGGTGCAGATTTGATGCAGATTTTACTCTCCCCATTGAAGTGAATGGAGAAAATACGGTCAGGAAAAATACAAAAAATTGACATGCTGCGGATATCAAATCCGCATGGAAAAAATCTGCTTCGTGTGCATGATAATTTCAAATTCTCATAGAATACAATATACAGGACCTACGGTGCGGATTTTCCGCACGCAATTCTGATTGTGTGCATTTACCCTAAAGGTGGCCCCATGTTAGCCGAGTCCAAATTGACAGAAGATGGGGCAACACAAATAGGCAGGGGGTAGTAGGTGGAGTCAACACAAGTAGGCAGGGGTAGTAGGCGGAGTCAACACAAGTAGGCGGGGTCAGCAATACCATAGTGCAGTGCAAAATACTGCCCCGGAAGAACCAAATACCACAGTGCAGCACAGAATACCTCCGCAGAAGCTGTCCCTCTGTGGTGGCCATCAATAGCTGCCATGTTCTGTCCGCCTCCAGTTGTCTCTAATTATAAAGATACGGAGCAGGGGGCTTAGGAGGTGAGATGCAGGCCACAGCACCTTCAGCATGCCACCTGGACTTTCCCTAGTGATGACCCATATAGTGCCCCAGTAGTATGCTCCCTATGTGGTCAAGGAAAGGAGAAGGGTCAAAGACCTGAGAGTACTATATCCCTGCACCATTTGTACACTGCCACATGTAGTGGCCTGTGGCCTATGAGGGTGAACAGCAGGGCAAGGCTTTTAGGAGTGCATCTGAGGCTGCCAACATGGTACACATGTACCTGGTGCTCCCAGGGTTAATCACTGCTGAGATCACTATGTACCCAGCCAGCAGCAGTGAGGGGGAACTTGGGCGGCTCCCTGGGGATCAGCCCACCAAGGAATTTCCCTGTGGGGGTCTATAGCCAGTCCGCCCTTGGATACGTAATTATTTATATTGTGCAGTTAGTGAGCCAATCACAGTTTGACTGCAAAGGACATACAAATGTATGTAGCTATATAGATAGATATGAAAAAGGGAGATAGATATAGAGATAGATATGAGATAGATAGATAGATAGATAGATAGATAGATAGATAGATATAGAGATAGATAGATATTAGATAGATACATAGGTATTAGATAATAGATACGTACATATATATTAGATAGATATTAGATAGATAGATATGAGAGATATTAAATAATATATATTAGATAGATACATAGGTATTAGATAATAGATAGATACATATATATTAGATAGATAGGATAGATAGATAGATAGATATGAGAGATATTAAATAATATATATTAGATAGATACATAGGTATTAGATAATAGATAGATACATATATATTAGATAGATAGGATAGATAGATAGATAGATAGATAGATAGATAGATATGAGAGATATTAAATAATATATATTAGATAGATACATAGGTATTAGATAATAGATAGATACATATATATTAGATAGATAGGATAGATAGATAGAGAGATATTAAATAATATATATTAGATAGATACATAGGTATTAGATAATAGATAGATACATATATATTAGATAGATATGAGAGATATTAAATAATATATATATTAGATAGATACATAGGTATTAGATAATAGATAGATACATATATATTAGATAGATAGGAAGGATAGATAGATAGATAGATAGATAGATAGATAGATAGAGAGATATTAAATAATATATATTAGATAGATGCATAGATAGATATTAGATAATAGATACATAGATATTAGATAATAGATAGATATTAGATAATAGATAGATACATACATAGATATTAGATACATAGATAGATATTAGATAATAGATACATAGATATTAGATAATAGATAGATATTAGATAATAGATAGATACATACATAGATATTAGATACATAGATAGATATTAGATAATAGATACATAGATATTAGATAATAGATAGATATTAGATAATAGATAGATACATACATAGATATTAGATACATAGATAGATATTAGATAATAGATAGATACATAGACATTAGATAGATAATAGATATTAGATAGATAATAGATATTAGATAATAGATAGATATTAGATAGATAATAGATATTAGATAATAGACAGATATTAGATAGATAATAGATACATACATACATAGATATTAGGCAGACAGGGTGCATTACACAATAATGTGGACACATAAGGACAGACTCGGAGTACACAGGCAGAGCCCTGGTTTGGGGTACACAGGCAGAGCACTGGCTTGTGCTGCACTGCGTCAGAAGAGAACTCTCCACCGCTATCTTCATAGAGAAAAGCAGAACCAGAACACTGATTGTGGACTCGGACTGGTTACACTGGTCTGGTTACTCACCAGTTACACAGATGGACTCCAGCATTGTTTCTTGACCTGCCTTTCTGGTGGCTCTGCTCAGGGTGAGGGTCACTCGTTCTGACAGCGGGCCAGCATTTGCCCTATGCAGACATCTGGACCCGGAGCCTGGTGCATATCCGAGGGACGGGCTGTGCCCGGACATTCAGCCGGGGGCGATTGTTCCTCTCCTGGTGACAACTCTGCGGCTTCATGCCAGCAGGCTTTGAGCTCTACCTTGGTCTCCATGGCAACAGCTGCCCTACGTCACAGATCACAGAAAAGGAATCCATTCTGGAGCTGAACTTTCACAGCCCCCACAGCTAGGTGCAGAACGGCCAGGCTGCTAAATATATATACACTGACATGTTGGAGAATGCATCATTTCTGGTGACAACTGCTTAGTGTCAGGGGTGAGATGAGCTGGGCCCACAGCTATCAGCTGATTTCTATGCCACCTTCTCTTCCCCTTTTAAAGGATATGGATGCGGTTGCACTGATTGTTTTATTGATCATATGCTTCCTAAATTCAAAATTAAAGGGGTTGTCCGGGTTCAGAGCTAAACCCGGCCGTACATATCCTTATTTTCACCCAGACAGCCCTCCTGAGGCTCGCATTGGAGCATCCGATGCGCTCCCTTGCCCTGCGCTAAATCACACAGGGCAAGAGATCTTTTATTTACAATAATACACTGCTGGGCTGAAACTTCCGCCCAGCAGTGTGTTCGGTGACGTCACCGGCTCTGATGGGTGGCATAAGCGCTGCCCTAGCTGTTTTACTGGCTAGGGCAGTGCTAAAGCCTGCCCATCAGTGCCGATGACGTCACCGGACTTCCCGACAGCCCCATGGAGAGCCCGGTACATCACCGGATCTCTCAAAAATGCCTTTGCCCTGTACGATTTAGCGCAGGGCAAAGGAGAGCTCCGATGCTCCTGTCAGGGGGGCTGCCGGGGGGAAAATGGAGGGATGTCCGGCTACAGCTCTGAACCCGGACAACCAGGGCCGGATTAAGAGCATCATGGGCCTGGTGCTGAGGATTTTGCCGGGCCTTTTTATGGAAATATATACATAATCATTTAACATGAAGATTACTGTTTTCTAGCTGCTGTGGACTGTGGACAACCCCTGTTAGCTAAAAATATGCTGATGTTCAGGGCGTCTTCACGATTCCTAATGTGGGCTTATAAATGTCATCTGTGGGCTTATTTAGCAAAAAAACAGCTTTTACTAACCTGTCAGTCAAACAAATAAAGTGCCCAAGGGGATGTTAATGGATGCAAGGTGCCGTCTGCACCCGCCGCCGTTCGTGCCCAGCGCCGCCTTTCCAGACTTCTGCGCCGCCTCCCGTCCTCCCCCTCCTGCTGTAAGATCTCGCGCATACAGGGGTTGAGCGAAGTGCCGGCGCACTTCGCTGTAAGAAGCCAAATGGAGAAGTCCGCACGGCGCATCAGGCAGAGCCCTGTGCGCAAAATCTTACAGCAGAAGAAGGGGGAGGGAGGGAGGGCGAGAGGCGGCACAGAGGATTAGGAGGCGGCGCAAAAGTCCGGAAAGGCGGCGCTGGGCACGAACGGCGGCGGGTGCAGACGGCACCTTGCATCCATTAACATCCCCTTGGGCACCTTATTTGTTTGACTGACAGGTTAGTAAAAGCAGTTTTTTTTTTAGCTAAATAAGCCCACAGATTACATTTATAAGCCCACATTAGGAATCGTGAAGACGCCCTGAACATCAGCATATTTTTAGCTGAGGGGTGAAACCTGGTGACAGAATCCCTTTAAAGAAATTACTGTTTCTAGCTGCTGTGGACTGTGGACTAGCAGCTATAAACAGTAATTTCTTTATGTGTTATGTTATTTAGACTGAGCTCAGTCTCAGCATGCTTAGGCTACTTTCACACTAGCGTTCGGCTGTCCGCTTGTGAGCTCCGTTTGAAGGGGCTCACAAGCGGACCCGAACGCTTCCGTCCAGCCCTAATGCATTCTGAGTGGACGCGGATCCGCTCAGAATGCATCAGTCTGGCAGCGTTCAGGCTCCGCTCCGCTCAGCAGGCGGACATCCGAACGCTGCTTGGCCGTGCGGAGGCAAATGGATCCGTCCAGACTTACAATGTAAGTCAATGGGGACGGATCAGTTTGAAGATGACACAATATGGCTCAATCTTCAAACGGATCCGTCCCCCATTGACTTTCAATGTAAAAGTCTGGACGGATCCGTTCAGGCCACTTTCACAGACATTTTTTTTGACAATATAATGCAGACGGATCTGTTCTGAACGGAGCCACCGTCTGCATTATATGAGCGGATCCGTTCAGAACGGATCCGCTCTGAACGCAAATGTGAAAGTAGCCTTAGGCTACTTTCACACTAGCGTTCGATCGGATCCGTTCTGAACGGATCCGATCATAATAATGCAGACGGAGGCTCCGTTCAGAACGGATCCGTCTGCATTATTTTTAGCATATAACAGCTAAGTGTGAAAATAGCCTCGTACGGATCCGTCCAGACTTTCAATGTAAAGTCAATGGGGGACGGATCCGCCTGAAGATTGAGCCATATTGTGGCATCTTCAAACGGATCCGTCCCCATTGACTTATATTGTAAGTCTGGACGGATCCGCACGCCTCCGCACGGCCAGGCGGACACCCGAACGCTGCAAGCAGCGTTCAGCTGTCCGCCTGTCCTTGCGGAGGCGAGCGGAGCGGAGGCTGAACGCCGCCAGACTGATGCAGTCTGAGCGGATCCGCTCCATTCAGACTGCATCAGGGCTGGACGGCTGCGTTCGGGTCCGCTCGTGAGCCCCTTCAAACAGAGCTCACGAGCGGACCGACGAACGCTAGTGTGAAAGTAGCCTTAGCCAGTCAGTAATTTTCATAGTGCTGTTATGATTTATGGACACAGCTCTCAGCATGCTTAGCCAGCCTTCTATCTGGCTGTGCTTCTTGAGAGTCACAGTCCACAGGCTGTTTCTGAGCCTGCTGAGAGCTGTGTCCATAAATCATAACAGCACTATGATTGCCCTGATACACTCATCTAGTTGACTAGTTGGAAGGGAAGGCATCTCACACCTGCTGCAGCCTGCCTCCAGAAGCTCCTGCTGCTGCCTGCTGTCTCCGACTCTCCGTGTGGTGTGGGCTGCCTGTGGCCGAGCGCTGTGGCTGTGGGCCATCACGTCCTGTGCTGGCCTGGTCGAAACTGTGGTGCAGGAGGGATAACAGAGGGCGCACTGAGTTCATATCTGGCAGGCCGGCATTATTTACAGGAACCGCACCAGCTGCTCTGACGTCCTGCCTCCAGATATCCGGCTGTGACGTATATCCGGTGGCAGTGGCAGGACGTGAGAGCAGCTGGTGCTGTTCCTGTAATGACGCGGCCTGCCGGATATGAACTCAGTGCGCCCGCTGTTATCCCTCCTGCACCATGCGATGCCTGTACAAATCTAAGAGGACTTTTAGCGCCGCTCCCGACGGCCTTTTGCCTGGCACGGATGGGCCTATTTTATGGTAGGGGCCTGGAGCTGCAGCTCCATCAGCCCCTACGTTAATCCGGCCCTGCGGACAACCCCTTCTAACTAGTCTTCATTAAAATGTTCTACCATTTTGCACTGTGTGTGTTAGGGCTGTATTTCACCAACCGATTATCTGACCAATATCTGTCCAACCAGACCAGTAGTTGGTGCGTATAACAAAAGATCTCTGTGTGTAAACAGCCATTTGACCAATGATTGGTCAGAAAATCTGTCAGATAATCTGTTGGTGTAATACAGCCCTAAATCCTTTACCTGGCTGGTGGTGAAGCAGAATCTGCATTAATCTGTTAGGACATTGCTTCTGTTTTTGATATCTCTCACTGCTATCTTCATGCCTTCTCTTAGTGTGAGAGCAGGGAGCAGATCAGAGATTGGAGAAGTAGGAGAGCATCTAAGGTAGCTCACACAGGCTATAGATGGGGAAGAAAGCACACACAACGCAGAACCGTGTACCAGTGAAGATAGCAAACAGAGCACTTACCACAAGCTGTAGTGAGAGGGAAATCACACACTCCTCACTATCAATGACAAGTGGGAGGGTATCTCTCTTGAGTTGTAGAAGTGAAAATAAATCAAGGAATAAGGCTATGCTGATACATGGCTGCTAGCCTGCTCCATCATTCCTGTGGTCAGGGGCTTGGTTCAGGTAGGCGCGATGCAGGGACGTCATCACTGCTGCCTGAGCCAAGCCACAGACCTGCACTAAGTGATCTGCTCTGTTCTTCATGGGAATGGGGGCTAGGTGAATGTTCATTTTGGAGGCACTAAGGGGGTGACCATACTGGGTGGGAGACACTAAGTGGGCTCAGGCGAGCACCCAGGAATTTTGTCTAGGGGGGTCCGAAAGGCAAAAAAAGTGGAATGTGCAGGAAAACAACAATGGCAAATTTTTGGCCCCACCCATTATTAAAAGCCCCTCCTACATATAATAGGCTACTCCCAACAAACACTGTACAGCTGACATTCTATAGTTGCGGCCTGTCTCTACACATCATACGGAGAGGGGAGGCCTGTCCTGGCTGCACTGCCTGCTTCACATTATACAATAAACAGCCGGCTACAGCCAGGAAGCTCCTCCGCTCTCCTCCCTCCCCAGATCCTGCTCAAGGCCTGTGGTTCCCCCCACCATCTGTCACCCGCCCGTGGCCTGCTGCCCCCCTTGACCGTCCTCACCCAGCTCTGAATCCTCCTTCTGCAAATTGAAGGCGGAGGAGCCGGAGCCTCTCCTCTCCTACATAGCGCCCCATACCTCTTACATCCAGTGATGTCACCTTTGTTGTAGACATTCTCTTTCCTCATCTTCTCCATTCAGACCAGACCGCCATGATGATTTTTCTGCCATCTCCCGTCTCTGCAGAGATTAACAAACAGACATTAGTTTACCACATTTCCATCATCTTCACATCTTCTGAACACCCTTTCCTGCCACCCCCAATACTGTGCCCCCAATACTATACTGCAGAAACAGTCCCCTTGGAAATACTACTGCCACACAGATAGCGCCCCCTTCAACAATTATTGGCACACAATGCTCTAAAAAAAAATAACTGCGCCCAGACACTAATAGTATAAAGATAATGTCCCCCAAAAATTATTGTGCTAAGCTGATACTGTGGCAGGGTGCCCCCCAAAGTAACAGTGCTCCCCAAAAAAGAAATAATTATCTGCCAGAGCACACTTAGTAGTAATAATGCCCCTATAGTGCCCATACTAGTAATCATGTTCCTCATAGCCCCCCAGTATTAGCAAAGCTTAGCATAATACCTCCTAGTATTAATAATTCTCCCTACAATATGACAGTACATGAAATACCCCCGCTTAGTGCCCGCTGTTGAACTAATGTCCCCATAATGTATGCCAGTATTAAATACCCCTATATAGTGCCCCAGTAAATGCCCTCATAGTGCTCCTCTCCCCTTTTCCATAGTGTCCCCCATAATATTCCTGTAAAAAATGCCCCTTCTAAGTGCCACCATATGCCCCAATAGTGCTCCTCTCCCCCATAGTGCCGCTCTCCCCTATAGTGCCTACCATAATGTGCCAGTAAAAAAATGCCCCCTTAGTGCCACCAGATGCCATAATGCCCCCATAATGTGCCAATAAGAATAAAGGCCCCTTTAGAGTCCCCACTTCCCCTTAGTGCCCCCAAATAATGCCCCTATAGTGCCACCAGATGCCCCATAGTGCCATTCTCCCCTATAGTGCCCCCATAATGTGTAAAAAAAAAAGCCCCTTTAGAGCCCCCATAGTGCTCCTCTCCCTCATGGTGCCCTCCAAATAATGCCCCTATAGTGCCACCAGATGCCCCTAGTGCCGTTCTCCCCTATTGTGCCCCCCATAACGTGTAAAAAATAAATAAAAACAAGCCCCTTTAGAGCCCCATAGTGCTCCTCTCCCCCATGGTGCCCCACAAATAATGCCCCTATAGTGCCACCAGATGCCCCCTAGTGCCGTTCTCCCCTATAGTGCCCCCCATAATGTGTAAAAAAAAAAAAGCCCCTTTAGAGCCCCCATAGTGCTCCTCTCCCCCATGGTGCCCCACAAATAATGCCCCTATAGTGCCACCAGAGCTCCCCCCTCCAAAAAAAAAAAATATATACACTGATACTTACCTCCATCATCAGCGATGCGATGCAGGTCTCTTCCGGCCTGTGTCCGTCCCTGCTGTGTGCTGCCCGATGTAGCGTTACATTACCCTACTTTGTGAGATTTCCCTACCTCCTGACTTCCCGTCGCAGTGCTAATGACGTGAGGAGGCGTTCCTGAGTTTTGACGATCTGCGCATGTGCAAACCGACAGTTTATGGAAAATCTCAGCGGAGTTCAGCTTCACACCGGGACACTGCGCATCCGCCGGCCGGAGTTAGCCGTAGCCACTGGGCCGTAATATTTCCCTACTGAGGCTCTCCTGCGCATGCACAATGTCCCGGTGTAAAGCTGAACTACGCTGAGATTTTCCATAAACTGTCGGTTTGCGCATGTGCAGATCGTCAAAACTCAGGAATGCCTCCTCACGTCGTTAGCAGTGTGACGGGAAGTCAGGAGGTAGGGAAATCTCACGAGGTAGGGTAGTATAACGCTACACCGGCTCAGGCGGCGCGATGATGATGTCATCGTGCCGCCTAAGCCGGCCTCTGATAGGCTGCCCGCATTAGTGCCTGCGGCCTATCAGAAGAACAGGGGAGGGACACACCTCTCCCTCCCCTGCTCTGCCGCAGCACAGGCATCTGTATCGCTGTCCTAAGGACAGCGATACAGATGGATTAGATAAAGAGATGAGCGCTTCCACAATGGAAGCGCTTATCTCCTACTGCCCCCCCGGCCCCCTCCCACCATCACCGCCACCGCAAATGTCCGCAATTATATCCAGGGCCGTGCCGTCTGTGGTGATCGGCGGGGTGGCCCTGAAGGATAAAAAAAAAATAATTGGGCTGGTTGTTCTGGGGGGGGGGGGGGGGGGTCACTGAGTGGGCTTTATACTGTGTGATGAAGTGCTAAGAGGGCATCCTACTGTGCACGGAGGCACTAAGGAAGCATAACTATTGGCACTAACGAAAAATATTTACTCTGTGGGGATCACTTTTGAGGCATCACTACTGTGATGGGGCACTTGGGAACATTAATTGGTCAGAGGGCATCATTACTGTGTGGGGGCACTAAGGGAGTATTTGTATTGTGTGGGGGAGAGTAAGGGGCACCTTTAAAGAGGACCTGTCAGCACAAAATGTAATGCAATCTGCAGGTAGCATGCTATAGAGCAGGATCAGTTTAGCAGATTGAGATATATACAGTGCTGGCCATAATTATTCATACCCCAGGCAAAATTTGACTTAAAGTTACTTTTATTCAACCAGCAAGTAATTTTTTGACAGGAAATGACATAGGTGTCTCCCAAAAGATAATAAGACGATGTACAAGAGGCATTATTGTGGAAAACATTTCTCAGCTTTTATTTACATTTGAGCAAAAAGTGTCCAGTCCAAAATTATTCATACCCTTCTCAATAATCAATAGAAAAGCCTTTATTGGCTATTACAGCAATCAAACGCTTCCTATAATTGCAGACCAGCTTTTTGCATGTCTCCACAGGTATCTTTGCCCATTCATGTTTAGCAATGAGCTCCAAATCTTTCAGGTTGGAAGGTCTTCTTGCCATCACCCTGATCTTTAGCTCCCTCCACAGATTCTCAATTGGATTCAAGTCTGGACTCTGGCTGGGCCACTCCAAAACGTTAATGTTGTCTGCTAATTATTTCTTCACCACTTTTGCTTTGTGTTTTGGGTCATTGTCATGCTGAAATGTCCACTGGTGCCCAAGGCCAAGTTTCTCTGCAGACTGCCTGATGTTGTCGTTGAGAATCCTCATGTATTGCTTTTTTCATGGTGCCATTTACTGTGATTAGGTTCCCTGGTCCATTGGCTGAAAAACACCCTCAAAGCATTAGGTTCCCACCGCCATGTTTGACAGTGGGGATGGTGTTCTTTGGGTTGAAGGCTTCTCCTTTTTTATTCCAAATGAAGGAAACATCATTGTTTTGTTTGGTTTCATCTGACCATAACACAGAAGTTTTCTTCGTCCAGATGAGCTTTTGCAAAGGCCAAGCGAGCTTTTGTGTGCCTTATATGGGCAAGTGGCGTCCTTGGTCTGCATCCGTGGAACCCAGCAGTGTGCAGTGTCCGTTGGATTGTCTGCCTTGAGACATTGCCACCAGCAGAGCCCAGAATCACCAGGATGGCCTTGGTGGTGATCCTTGGATTCTTTTTCACCTCTCTAACTATTCTCCTGGCCAGCACAGGTGTCACTTTTGGCTTCCGACCACGTCCTCTGAAATTTTCCACAGTGCGGAACATCTTGTATTTTTTGCTCAAATGTAAGTAAAAGCTGAGAATTTTTCCCCCCACAATAATGCCTCTTGTACATCGTCTTATTATCTTTTGGGAGACACCTATGTCATTTCCCGTCAAAAAATTACTTGCTGGTTGAATAAAAGTAACTTTAAGTCAAAATTTGCCAGGGGTATGAATAATTATGGGCAGTACTGTATAAATACACTGCTCAAAAAAATAAAGGGAACACTTAAACAACACAATGTAACTCCAAGTCAATCACACTTCTGTGAAATCAAACTGTCCACTTAGGAAGCCACACTGAGTGACAATCAATTTCACATGCTGTTGTGCAAATGGGATAGACAACAGGTGGAAATTATAGGCAATTAGCAAGACACCCCCAATAAAGGAGTGGTTCTGCAGGTGGTGACCACAGACCACTTCTCAGTTCCTATGCTTCCTGGCTGATGTTTTGGTCACTTTTGAATGCTGGCGGTGCTTTCACTCTAGTGGTAGCATGAGACGGAGTCTACAACCCACACAAGTGGCTCAGGTAGTTCAGCTTATCCAGGATGGCACATCAATGCGAGCTGTGGCAAGAAGGTTTGCTGTGTCTGTCAGCGTAGTGTCCAGAGCATGGAGGCACTAACAGGAGACAGGCCAGTACATCAGGAGACGTGGAGGAGGCCGTAGGAGGGCAACAACCCAGCATCAGGACCGCTACCTCCGCCTTTGTGCAAGGAGGAACAGGAGGAGCACTGCCAGAGCCCTGCAAAATGACCTCCAGCAGGCTACAAATGTGCATGTGTCTGCTCAAACGTCAGAAAGACTCCATGAGGGTGATATGAGGGCCCGACGTCGACAGGTGGGAGTTGTGCTTACAGCCCAACACCGTGCAGGACATTTGGCATTTGCCAGAGAACACCAAGATTGGCAAATTCGCCACTGGCGCCCTGTGCTCTTCACAGATTAAAAAAGCAGGTTCACACTGAGCACATGTGACAGACGTGACAGAGTTTGGAGACGCCGTAGAGAATGTTCTGCTGCCTGCAACATCCTCCAGCATGACTGGTTTGGCATTGGGTCAGTAATGGTGTGGGGTGGCATTTCTTTGGAGGGCCGCACAGCCCTCCATGTGCTCGCCAAAGGTAGCCTGACTGCCATTAGGTACCGAGATGAGATCCTCAGACCCCTTGTTAGACCATATGCTGGTGCGGTTGGCCCTGGGTTCCTCCTAATGCAAGACAATGCTAGACCTCATGTGGCTGGAGTGTGTCAGCAGTTCCTGCAAGACGAAGGCATTGATGCTATGGACTGGCCCACCCGTTCCCCAGACCTGATTCCAATTGAGCACATCTGGGACATCATGTCTCGCTCTATCCACCAACGTCATGTTGCACCACAGACTGTCCAGGAGTTGGCAGATGCTTTAGTCCAGGTCTGGGAGGAGATCCCTCAGGAGACCGTCTGCCACCTCATCAGGAGCATGCCCAGGCGTTGTAGGGAGGTCATACAGGCACGTGGAGGCCACACACACTACTGAGCCTCATTTTGACTTGTTTTAAGGACATTACATAAAGTTTGATCAGCCTGTAGTGTGTTTTTCCACTTTAATTTTGAGTGTGACTCCAAATCCAGACCTCCATGGGTTGAAAAATTAAATTTCTAATTTTTTTATTTTTGTGTGATTTTGTTGTCAGCACATTCAACTATGTACAGAACAAAGTATTTCAGAAGAATATTTAATTAATTCAGATCTAGGATGTGTTATTTTTTTGAGCAGTGTATATATATATATATATATATATATATATATATTTATAATTTATTTGTGGGAACAGATTCAGCAAAACCTGTATTTTATACATTTATATTTCTTCTTTTTCTGCCTCCCGAGAGCAGAATCGGTACAGGAGGGAGGAGTTATCAGGGATTGATAGTACTGTGTGCATACAGAGATAGCTGTCAGTCACTGATAACCCCTCCTCCCTGTACAGATAGCTGTTCACAGGAGGTAAAACAAAGCAATGATATAAATGTACAGTGGTCCCTCAAGTTACAATATTAATTGGTTCCAGGATGTCCATTGTATGTTGAAACTATTTTAACTTCAGTAATCGGTTCCAACGCCCCAAAATGTCATCCAAGATAAGAGAAAATGATGATGTAAGAAAAATAAGCAGATACCTAAGACAGATAAAACAAATCCTTGCATATAACAGTCAGGAATAGCTGCTAACTACCAACCAATCCTTATATTTACCAGAGAAGTGACTTTGATTGGGTGGATCTGAGTCTGAGACATTGTTTGTTGAGTCTCTTTTCAACTTACGATGGGTCAGAAAAGACCATTGCATGTTGAAAATATTGTAACCTGAGGCCATTGTGTCTTGAAGGATCACTGTAAAAATTGCAGGTTTTACAGAATCTTTTCCTATAAAATTATATATTAATTTAGTCAGCTTTTCCTGCTCTATAACATGGTGCTGTCAGATTGCTCTGCATTTTGTGGTGACAGATCCTCTTTAAGGCTACTTTCATGCTTGCGTTCGGTTTTCCGCTTGTGAGTTCCGTTTGAAGGCTCTCACAAGCGGCCCCGAATGGATCCGTACAGCCCCAATGCATTCTGATTGGATGCGGATCCGCTCAGAATGTATCAGTATGGCTCCGTTTGGCCTCCGTTCCGCTCAGCAGGCCGACACCCGAACGCTGCTAGCAGCGTTTTCGTGTCCGCCTGGCCGTGCGGAGCCAAACGGATCCGTCCAGACTTACAATGTAAGTCAATGGGGACGGATCCGTTTGACATTGACACAATATGGTGCAATTTCAAACGGATCCGTCCCCTATTGACTTTCAATGTAAAGTCTGGACGGATCCGTCTGACTAACAGTTAGACTTAGACTTTTTTCTGAAATATAATGCAGACGGATCCGTTCTGAACGGATGCCATAGTTTGCATTATTGGAGCGGATCCGTATGTGCAGATACCAGACGGATCCGCTCCGAACGCAAGTGTGAAAGTAGCCTAATATATGGAGACACACAGACAGGGCATGTGTACTATGAGGGGGCACTAAGGGAACATAACTAATGTAAGGGGAACTAAGGGGATATCCTTACTGTGTCGGAGCACTAAGGAAGTATCTTTACTATGTGAATAGGTACTATGGGAGCATCCTTAGTGTGTGAGTAAGTACTTAAGGGGGTATCTTTGCTATGTGGGTAGGTACTAAGGTGTCATCCTTACTGTGAGAGGGGCACTAAAAGAACGTCATTGCTGTGAGGGGGCACTAAGAAGGCATCATGGCTGTGTCTAACACAAAGGACAATATAAAGACACAAACTCGCACTATTACTGTCTGTTGGGCAAAGGGCATTGGGTGGGTTTGGGCATGTATGGACAGGGATATGGTGGGCTGTAGTGATGAGGGAGCATGCTCGGCACATGGCGGTACTCAGCTGAGTACGCATATGCTCAAGCGCCATGCTCGAGTCTCCTTCCCGCACGTTTTGCGGCTGCTAGGCAGCCAATAAACGTGCAGTTAAGTACTGCCATCACTGTTATGCCAGTAGCCATGTTGGCTGCTGGCATTACAATGATTGGCTGGTCGGAACGCGTCATCGGGTGATATATAGCACCCGATGACACGTGCTCGGATCAGTCATAGTCAGGGAGACCAGAGCGTAGGAAGGGAAAGACAGTGTAGGGAGCGAAATTATCAGTTATTATTCTAAGAAAGCTTTTCAAAGACCCCAAAGTCCTGTTAAGGACTACTGTGTGTGTTTTAGAGCAGCAATATATTTTTACCTGCGCTAAATTGATCAGTCTCAGGGACATCCGTGCTGAGGAAGGGACATATAGTGCAGGGAGAGAAATATGCTGTTTTTACTACCAAAAGCTTTTCAAAGACCCCAAAGTCCTTTTACGGACTACTGGGTGTGTGTTTGAGAGCAGCAAGATATTTTCTTTAATACCTATTAGTGACGTATACTGTACAGTCGTGGCCAAAAGTTTTGAGAATTACATAAATATTGGAAATTGGAAAAGTTGCTGCTTAAGTTTTTATAATAGCAATTTGCATATACTCCAGAATGTTATGAAGAGTGATCAGATGAATTGCATAGTCCTTCTTTGCCATGAAAATTAACTTAATCCCCAAAAAACCTTTCCACTGCATTTCATTGCTGTCATCAAAGGACCTGCTGAGATCATTTCAGTAATCGTCTTGTTAACTCAGGTGAGAATCTTGACGAGCACAAGGCTGGAGATCATTAGGTCAGGCTGATTGGGTTAAAATGGCAGACTTGACCTGTTAAATGGAGGGTGATGCTTGAAATAATTGTTCTTCCATTGTTAACCATGGTGACCTGCAAAGAAACGCGTGCAGCCATCATTGCATTGCATAAAAATGGCTTCACAGGCAAGGATATTGTGGCTACTAAGATTGCACCTCAATCAACAATTTATAGGATCATCAAGAACTTCAAGGAAAGAGGTTCAATTCTTATTAAGAAGGCTTCAGGGTGTCCAAGAAAGTCCAGCAAGCGCCAGGATCGTCTCAAGAGGATTCAGCTGTGGGATCGGAGTGCCACCAGTGCAAAGCTTGCTCAGGAATGGCAGCAGGCAGGTGTGAGCGCATCTGCACGCACAGTGAGGCGAAGACTTTTGGAAGATGGCCTGGTGTCAAGAAGGGCAGCAAAGAAGCCACTTCTCTCCCAAAAAACCCATTAGGGACAAATTGATCTTCTGCAGAAAATATGGTGAATGGACTGCTGAGGACTGGGGCAAAGTCATATTCTCTGATGAAGCCTCTTTCCGATTGTTTGGGGCATCAGGAAAAAGGCTTGTCCGGAGAAGAAAAGGTGAGCGCTACCATCAGTCCTGTGTCATGCCAACAGTAAAGCATCCTGAGACCATTCATGTGTGGGGTTGCTTCTCATCCAAGGGAGTGGGCTCACTCACAATTTTGCCCAAAAACACAGCCATGAAGAAAGAATGGTACCAAAACACCCTCCATCAGCAACTTCCTCCAACAATCCAACAACAGTTTGGTGAAGAACAATGCATTTTCCAGCACGATGGAGCACCGTGCCATAAGGCAAAAGTGATAACTAAGTGGCTCGGGGACCAAAACGTTGACATTTTGGGTCCATGGCCTGGAAACTCCCCAGATCCTAATCCCATTGAGAACTTGTGGTCAATCCTCAAGAGGCGGGTGGACAAACAAAACCCCACAAATTCTGACAAACTCCAAGAAGTGTGTAACGGTCGCGTACACACACACAGGGGGGAGGTAAGTGACCACTGCGCTCCTCCCTTACCCCTGGCCCTGCCTACTTGCCTCGCAAGTCCTAATGACAGGGGACAACTGGACGGCAATCCCTAGCTTAGAATAAGTGCAGGGATGACAGACAAACAACAGAACGTGAATGGACCAAGTCAATACCAGGAAAGCTACAAAGTACAAATGGAGCAAGCAGAGAATAGTCAGGAGAAGCCAGGGTCGTAAATACCAGGAGAGACGTGAAGTACCAAAAGAGTCAGCAGAGGATCGTCAGGAGGAAGCCGGGGTCAGAATACCAGGAGAGCAGCAAAGTACACAAGGAGCAGGCAGAGGATGGTCAGGAATTCAGCAGAAGGTAAGTACGCCAGGAAGACAAAATCACAGGTGGAACCTAAATTAACAAACAACCTGTGGCCAGCAGGCTGCCTGTATTTATAGTGGGGAGTGAGGGTCATGTGACGTGGCCAGCGTCACATGACCGACAGACCAACCAGTCGAGCACCGAGTGATCAGCTCGGCGCCAAAGGCAGACTTAGGAGCAGGGAGCCACCCAGCTAGTAAAACCGCCCTGGGAACGAGGTCAAACACAGATCCTCGCTCCCGAAGCTAAGCAGCAGGTCTGCGGCTGATGGGGGACCGAGTGCACCTTCGGAACCCCGTTACAAAGTGATTATGAAAGAATGGGTTGCTATCTGTCAGGAATTGGCCCAGAAGTTGATTGAGAGCATGTCCAGTCGAATTGCAGAAGTCCTGAAAAAGAAGGGCAAACACTGCAAATACTGACTCTTTGCATAAATGTCATGTAATTGTCGATAAAGACCTTTGAAATGTATGAAGTGCGTGTAATTATATTTCACTACATCAGAGAAACAACTGAAACAAAGATCTAAAAGCAGTTTAGCAGCAAACTTTGTGAAAACTAATATTTGTGTCATTCTCAAAACTTTTGGACACGACTTTACATCATCCGCAGACTGTGTGTTTTTGCGTAAATCCGTGACATATACAGTACTCCATCCAAAAACTGTTTCTTTAGTGTAAATTTAAATAATCTGGGCCTAATCTAGTGTCCATAGTGTGTTGTTTTCTGTGACATATACAGTACGCCATCCGAAAACGGTTTCTTTAGGGCAAATTTAACTAATCTGGGCCTAATATAGTGTCCATATTCTGTGGGTTTCTGTGACATATACTGTCCTGCATCTGAAAACTGTGTCTTTATTGCAAATTCCAATAATCTGGGCCTAATATAGTGTCAATTTTCAGTGGGTTTCTGTGACATATACTTTCTTGCAACTGAAAACAGTGTCTGTATTGCAAATTCCAATAATCTGGGCCTAATATAGTGTCCATAATCTGTGGTGTTCTGTGACCAATACTATACTACATCAGAAAACAGTGTCTGTATTGCAGAATCCAATAATCTGGGCCTAATATAGTGTCCCTAATCTCTGGTGTATTTTGATTATAGTGGATGGCACTCCTGGGTATGATGTTCGGTGCTCAGTGGAAGGGGTCAATCACAATAAATATAGCGAAACCACGGCACTCGATAAGTCGTTTTTCAAAATTCAATTCATTTATTTGTTGTCCATCCCAAAAGGATCTTTTTAATAGCAATTGGCCTATTGCTATTAAAAAGATCCTTTTGGGATGGACAACAAATAAATGAATTGAATTTTGAAAAACGACTTATCGAGTGCCGTGGTTTCTCTATATTTATCCTAATCTGTGGTGTTCTGTAACCAATACTGTACTACATCAGAAAACAGTGTTTGTATTGCAGATTCCAATAATCTGGGCCTAAAATAGTGTCCATAATCAGTGGTGTTCTGTAACCAATACTGTACTACATAAGAAAACAGTGTCTGTATTGCAGAATCCAATAATCTGGGCCTAATATAGTGTCCATATTCTGTGGTGTTCTGTAACCAATACTGTACTACATAAGAAAACAGTGTCTGTTGCAGATTTCAATAATCTGGGCCTAATAAAGTGTCAATTTTCAGTGGGTTTCTGTGACATATACTTTCCTGCATCTGAAAACAGTGTCTGTATTTCAAATTCCAATCATCTGGGCCTAATATAGTGTCCATAATCTGTGGGGTTCTGTAACCAATACTGTACTACATCAGAAAACAGTGTCTGTATTGCAGAATCCAATAATCTGGGCCTAATATAGTGTCCCTAATCTGTGGTGTTCTGTAACCAATACTGTACTACATCAGAAAACAGTGTCTGTATTGCAGAATCCAATAATCTGGGCCTAATATAGTGTCCCTAATCTGTGGTGTTCTGTAACCAATACTGTACTACATCAGAAATCAGTGTTTGTATTGCAGAATCCAATAATCTGGGCCTAATATAGTATCCCTAATCTGTGGTGTTCTGTAACCAATACTGTACTACATCAGAAAACAGTGTCTGTATTGCAAATTCCAATAATCTGGGCCTAATATAGTGTCAGTTTTCATTGGGTTTCTGTGACATATACTTTCCTGGATCTGAAAACAGTGTCTGTATTGCAAATTCCAATAATCTGGGCCTAATATAGTGTCCCTAATCTGTGGTTTTCTGTAACCAATACTGTACTACATCAGAAAACAGTGTCTGTATTGCAGAATCCAATAATCTGGGCCTAATATAGTGTCCATATTCTGTGGTGTTCTGTAACCAATACTGTACTACATCAGAAAACAGTGTCTGTTGCAGATTTCAATAATCTGGGCCTAATATAGTGTCCATATTCTGTGTGTTTCTGTGACATTAACAGTCCTGCATTTGAAAACTGTGTCTTTAGCAGACTATAAAATGATCTGCGCCACATCTAGTGACAAAACCATTAATATGATGTCACCACCAGACATCTGAGAAGCTCTGACAGATGTCTTTCAGAACCTCCTCCTTGAGCTTCCTTTTGTTTTGCTTTCATTTTCTCATCTCGTTAGCCTCACTCAGCTGTCATGTAGTTGCATTGATTGCATTCCTTTAAATCCCTTCCCAGACTGCTTCACTTTGCGGTTTATATTCCTTCCTGGAGTGTGTGCATGCTGATCCTACTTCTGAGTCTTCTACAGATAAGTTTTGTTCATTCATTTGTGTTTTTCTGTTTGCTGGATCCCAGGTGACCCTGACTCCCTCCGTATCAAGTGTAGGGAGCCGGTGGCCGTGTCCCCTCACTATTATAGGGTGTTCAGGTGTTATACAGTCGAGGTACGAGGATATGCGATCATCTACCATTGGGATTTTCACATAGGCTGAGCAGTCAGGGAGAGAGCCAGGTCTGATGCAGGGCTCTCCCTTTTGTTCCTTAGTTTTGGATCCAGTGAGTCGGATATTCATTTTGTGTCTTCTAGTTTTCTGTACACCTTCCATATGAAGAAGGCGAAAACTAAGGGACGGGGAAGTGGGCGTGATGCTGATGGTGCACGCAGAGGTCGTGGCCCTGGGCACAATGAAACTGTGCCTGCTTCCAGTGCACCAGTAAAAAAAAATAACATCCACTGTACCCAGCTTCATGTGCAACTTAGCTAGGCTGCACAGAACAACACTGTCCAAGTCGGACCAGTGCGAACAGTTGGTCGGTTTGTACTCTGGCACACACGGCTGACTTCATGTTAGGCTGCCTTTCCCGCGACCCTCGCGTTATATGCATTTTAGATAACACAGATTACTGGGTGTTCACTCTTGACCCCTGCTACAAAGATAACTTCTCATCTCTCATTCCTCTGGTGGAGAGAACAAGCAAAATGGTGCTATACCAGAAGGTCCTTGTTGAAAAATTGCTCCAAAGTTGATAGGGTAGACATCCAAATGGATCGTCGCCGTCACGGGGACGTGCGAGCGCCTAGAAGTTATCTAGAGTCAACAAAGCGGCAGCAGGCCCTCATCTACAAGTCTAGTCTCAGTAGCTAAGAGTCTGGTCAACACAATCCTCACAATGATGGCACACTGGGTGAACGTTGTGGAGGCCGGGAGCAAGTTGGCTGCTGGCATCAGACTTGCCCTCTAATAGATCCTCATTAACTGAAAGTGTACTCATTCCAATAACAGGGCCGCTTAGGAGTGCTGTATTGTTATTTATCATCACTACCTCCCTGAGTCGGGAGTGGGTAATTGCCACGCGCCTGCTGCCTTCCTTGGATGATTGCGCTTTAATAACTTGACCCACCCTCTCTGGGTGGTTCACAATTAGGAGAAAAAAGGGGCAAGGCAACAACAGCCAATCAGATTTCAGCCATTTACCTCCCTTGGATGTGGTAGCCCTTTCTCAGGCTCCCTCTCCGGCATCGAACCCTGATTCCCAGTTACTTGTGATCAACATGGTACATCGAAAGTTGATAGGGCAGACATCCAAATGGATCGTCACTGTCATGGGGACGTGCAATCGCCCAGAGGTTATCTAGAGTCACCAATGCGGCAGAAGGCCCTCGCCTCTAAGGTTTTAAATGGTCAGATCAGCAGGCCCTTGCTCCAAATGTTTTTGAGGGTCACCAGCAGGCCATCAATCATAATTTTTAAAAGGTGTGTATGATGCCCTTCTTTATGTGTAACAAAGGGTGTTTTGAAGTGCCGATTCCTTTTAATTTTTGGCAGCCTTTTCACTTAGTGCATAGGCTTTATGAGTGTAGAAGTCCCACTAGCTGAACTATTGTACCACAATGTGAATGAGGCCCTCCTTTATGTGATATACAGGCTGTTTCAGATTGCCTCTTGCTTGTAATTTTTTGCAGTACTTGCACTTTATATACAATTGAATATATAGGAAAGAATGTTTCCTAACAATTTTTCCTGTAAAAAAAATTTTTGGGGGGGTTTTGTGCATATTTTTTGTCAGTCTGTAAAAGTGGCGTATAACTTGGACAACATGGTTCCGAGCAGCGACTTGGGAGTCCAAGATGCACCCAGACATCGTCCCCATGCTGTTCCCGATCCATTTAGGTGGTGTTTCTGTCACTTTCTGACTTTTTGCAATGGACCAGACACCCTCCCCTCTTCAGAGCAGGGGGTGCCTCATTGTCTGCCATTGACTTCCATTATGCTCCGGTGCTTGGTCGAGCACACGAATTTAGCAATGTGTTCGGGCCGAATACTTTGGTGCTTGATCATCACTAGTGGGCTGTATTGCAGCTGTTATCGCTGTTTCCCTTCTTTCAAAGTTGGGAGATATAGATTATGGGGGAGATTTATCAAACTGGTGTAAAGTAGAACTGGCTTAGTTGCCCAAAGCAACCAAGCAGATTCCAGCTATCATTTTTCACAGCTGCTTTGGAAAATGAAAGGTGGAATCTGATTGTTTTTTATGGACAACTAAACCAGTTCTACTTTACACCAGTTTGATAGATCTCCCCCTATGTCCCCAAACTGCTATGTTAATCCTGCGTTCAGATGTACAGTCGTGGCCAAAAGTTTTGAGAAAGACACAAATATTAGTTTTCACAAAGTTTGCTGCTAAACTGCTTTTAGATTTTTGTTTAAGTTGTTTCTCTGATGTAGTAAAATATAATTACACATACTTCATACATTTCATTACATTTTATCGACAATTACATGACATTTATGCAAAGAGTCAGTATTTGCAGTGTTGGCCCTTCTTTTCCGGACTTCTGCAATTCAACTGGGCATGCTCTCAATCAACTTCTGAGCCAATTCCTGACTGATAGCAACCCATTCTTTCATAATCACTTCTTGGAGTTTGTCAGAATTTGTGGGTTTTTGTTTGTCCACCCGCCTCTTGAGGATTGACCACAAGTTCTCAATGGGATTAGGATCTGGGGAGTTTCCAGGCCATGGACCCAAAATGTCAACGTTTTGGTCCCCGAGCCACTTAGTTATCACTTTTGCCTTATGGCACGGTGCTCCATCGTGCTGGAAAATGCATTATTCTTCACCAAACTGTTGTTGGATTGTTGGAGGAAGTTGCTGTTGGAGGGTGTTTTGGTACCATTCTTTATTCATGGCTGTGTTTTTGGGCAAAATTATGAGTGAGCCCACTCCCTTGGATGAGAAGCAACCCCACACATGAATGGTCTCAGGATGCTTTACTGTTGGCATGACACAGGACTGATGGTAGCGCTCACCTTTTCTTCTCCGGACAAGCCTTTTGCCTGATGCCTCAAACAATCGGAAGAGTCATCAGAGAATATGACTTTGCCCCAGTCCTCAGCAGTCCATTCACCATATTTTCTGCAGAAGATCAATCTGTCCCTAATGGTTTTTTTTGGAGAGAAGTGGCTTCATTGCTGCCTTTCTTGACACCAGGCCATCTTCCAAAAGTCTTCGCCTCACTGTGCATGCAGATGCGCTCACACCTGCCTGCTGCCATTCCTGAGCAAGCTCTGTACTGGTGGCACTCCGATCCCACAGCTGAATCCTCTTTAGGAGACGATCCTGGCGCTTGCTGGACTTTCCTGGACGCCCTGAAGCCTTTTTAACAAGAATTGAACCTCTCTTTCCTTGAAGATCTTGATGATCCTATAAATTTTTGATTGAGGTGCAATCTTAGTAGCCACAATATCCTTGCATGTGAAGCCATTTTTATGCAACGCAATGATGGCTGCACGCGTTTCTTTGCAGGTCACCATGGTTAACAATGGAAGAACAATGATTTCAAGCATCACCCTCCTTTTAACAGGTCAAGTCTGCCATTTTAACCCAATCAGTCTGACATAATGATCTCCAGCCTTGTGCTCATCAACATTCTCACCTGAGTTAACAAGACGATTACTGAAATGATCTCAGCAAGTCCTTTAATGACAGCAATGAAATGCAGTGGAAAGGTTTTTTGGGGATTAAGTTAATTTTCAGGGCAAAGAAGGACTATGCAATTCATCTGATCACTCTTCATAACATTCTGGAGTATATGCAAATTGCTATTATAAAAACGTAAGCAGCAACTTTTCCAATTTCCAATATTTATGTAATTCTCAAAACTTTTGGTCACGACTGTACACTGAGAAATATCGAATACACATTCCGTTTTTTCCAGTAGACCTTGCTGATAAAATGGCAACTACCTGTACGTGTTAAAAGTACTGACACATCCCAGAGAGAATAATTGTCATTGAGGGTTAAGTGCTTCATTGATGCAAATTGTGTGTTGACTGGGAAATCCTATTGTATTATATAATCACTCATATAACAGTGTCACATACATGTTAATACAGCAAAGAACTAAACAATGTCTGGAAACAATGGTGCGTAGCAATTCAGTGTACATTACATCGGAACTGAGCAGAGAGGGCAAACAAACAGAAGTTGCTAAGTGACTCTCTATTGCATGTCTGCAACATGAACTCTAAACCAACTTCAGGGCTTGCAAACCTGGTCCCATATATACAGTAAATATAAAAAGTCTACACACCCCTGTTAAAATGTCAGGTTTCTGTGATGTAAAAAAATTTGACAAAGATAAATCATTTCAGAACTTTTTCCACCTTTAACTCCTTAAGGACAGGCTCATTTTCACCATAAAGGGCTTCTGTCACCCCACTAAACGCATTTTTTTTTTTGTTGTCTACTTATAATCCCTATCCTGCCATATTGCCATACATTATGTTATTAATAATTTTGGTTCAGTAGATTTTGCCAAAAACTTACTTTTATGATATGCTAATTACCTTTCTACCAGCAAGTAGGGTGTGTACTTGCTGGTAGCAGCCGCAGAAAACCGCCCCCTCCTTGTGTTGATTGACAGGGCCAGCCGCGATCTCCTCCTCCGGCCGGCCCTGTCAGCATTTAAAAAATCGTGCGCCTGTGTTGATTCAGCGCAGGCACTTTGAGAGAAGGAGGCTCGCCTCCTCAACACTCCCTCAGTGCGCCCGCGCCGATGACGTCTTCTCTTTCGGTGACGTCATCGGCGCAAGCGCACTGAGGGAGTGCTGAGGAGGCGAGCCTCCTTATCTCAAAGCGCCTGCGCCGAATCAACACAGGCGCGCGATTTTTGAAATGCTGACAGGGCCGGCCGGAGGAGGAGATCGCGGCTGGCCCTGTCAATCAACACAAGCGGGGCGGTTTTCTGCGGCTGCTACCAGCAAGTAGACGCTCCACTACTTGCTGGTAGAAAGGTAATTAGAATATCATAAAAGTACGTTTTTGGCAAAATCTACTGAACGAGAATTATTAATAACATAATGTATGGCAATATGGCAGGATAGGGATTATAAGTAGACAACAAAAAAAAAAATGCGTTTAGTGGGGTGACAGAAGCCCTTTAAGGACCACTAGTGTCACTTTATGTGGTGATAACTTTAAAACGCTTTGACTTATCCAAGCTATTCTGAGATATAAAAAATACAAAATTTACCAAAAATTTGCAAACATTTGCAAATTTCCAAGTTTCAATTTCTCTACTTCTATAATACATAGTAATACCTACAAAAATAGTTATTCATTTGCATTCCCCATATGTCTACTTGATGTTTGGAACATTTTGGGAATTGCATTTTATTTTTTGGGGACACTACAAGGCTTAGAAATTTGGAAGCAAATCTTGAAATTTTTCAGAAATTTTCAAAAACCCACTTTTTTAAGACCAGTTCAGGTCTGAAGTCACTTTGTGAGGCTTACATAATAGAAACCACCCAAAAATTACCCCATTCTAGAAACGACACCCCTCAAGGTATTCAAAACTGATTTTACAAACGCTGTTAACCCTTTAGGTGTTACACAATAGTTAATGGCAAGTGGAGATAAAATTTCCGAATTTCGATTTTTTGGGCAAATTTTCCATTTTAATCAGTTTTTCCAGTAAGAAAGCAAGGGTTAACAGCCAAACAAAACATATTTATTGCCCTGATTCTGTAGTTTGCAGAAACACCCCATATGTGGCTTTAAACTACTGTATGGGCACACGGTAGGACATAGAGGGAAAGGTGCGCCGTGTAATTTCTGGAAGGCAAATTTTGCTGGACTGGTTTATTTACACCATGTCCCATATGAAGACCCCCTGATGCACCCCTAGAGTAGAAACTCCATAAAAGGGACCCCATCTAAGAAACTACACCCTCAAGGTATTCAAAACTGGTTTTACAAACTTTGTTTACCCTTTAGGTGTAACTCAAGAGTTATTGGCAAATGAAGATGACATTTCAGAATGTAAACTTTTTGTGCAAGTTTTCTATTTTAACAAATTTTATCCAGTGACAAAGCAAGGGTTAACAGCCAAACAAAACACATTTATTGCCCTGATTCTGTAGTTTGCAGAAACACCCCATATGTGGCCGTAAACTACTGTACGGGCACAAGGTAGGGCGTAGAGGGAAAGGTGCACCGTGTGGTTTTTAGAAGGCAGATTTTGCTGGACTGGTTTATTTACACCATGTTCCATTTGAAGCCCCCTGATGCACCCCTAGAGTAGAAACTCCATAAAAGTGACCCAATTTAGGAAACTACACACCTCAAGGTATTCAAAACTGGTTTTACAAACTTTGTTAACCCTTTAGGTGTTCCACAAGAGTTGCGGTTGCTCTACAGGTCCTTCTAAAAAAATTAGCATATTGTGATAAAGTTCATTATAAACATTAGACTTTCATATATTTTAGATTCATTACACACAACTGAAGTAGTTCAAGCCTTTTATTGTTTTAATATTGATTATTTTGGCATACAGATCATGAAAACCCACAATTATCTAAAAAAATTACCATATTTCATCCGACCAATAAAAGAAAAGTGTTTTTAATACAAAAAAAATCAACCTTCAAATAATTATGTTCAGTTATGCACTCAATACTTGGTCGGGAATCCTTTTGCAGAAATGACTGCTTCAATGCGGCGTGGCATGGAGGCAATCAGCCTGTGGCACTGCTGAGGTGTTATGGAGGCCCAGGATGCTTCGATAGCGGCCTTAAGCTCATCCAGAGTGTTGGGTCTTGCGTCTCTCAACTTTCTCTTCCCAATATCCCACAGATTCTCTATGGGGTTCAGGTCAGGAGAGTTGGCAGGCCAATTGAGCACAGTAATACCATGGTCAGTAAACCATTTACCACTGGTTTTGGCACTGTGAGCAGGTGCCAGGTCGTGCTGAAAAATGAAATCTTCATCTCCATAAAGCTTTTCAGCAGATGGAAGCATGAAGTGCTCCAAAATCTCCTGATAGCTAGCTGCATTGACCCTGCCCTTGATAAAACACAGTGGACCAACACCAGCAGCTGACATGGCACCCCAGACCATCACTGACTGTGGGTACTTGACACTGGACTTCAGGCATTTTGGCATTTCTCTCTCCCCAGTCTACCTCCAGACTCTGGCACCTTGATTTCTGAATGACATGCAAAATTTGCTTTCATCCGAAAAAAGTACTTTGGACCACTGAGCAACAGTCCAGTGCTGCTTCTCTGTAGCCCAGGTCAGGCGCTTCTGCCGCTGTTTCTGGTTCAAAAGTGTCTTGACCTGGGGAATGCGGCACCTGTAGCCCATTTCCTGCACACGCCTGTACACGGTGGCTCTGGATGTTTCTACTTCAGACTCAGTCCACTGCTTCCGCAGGTCCCCCAAGGTCTGGATTCGGTCCTTCTCCACAATCTTCCTCAGGGTCCGGTCACCTCTTCTCGTTGTGCAGCGTTTTCTGCCACACTTTTTCCTTCCCACAGACTTCCCACTGAGGTGCCTTGATACAGCACTCTGGGAACAGCCTATTCGTTCAGAAATTTCTTTCTGTGTCTTACCCTCTTGCTTGAGGGTGTCAATGATGGCCTTCTGGACAGCAGTCAGGTCGGCAGTCTTACCCATGATTGCGGTTTTGAGTAATAAACCAGGCTGAGAGTTTTTAAAAGCCTCAGGATTCTTTTGCAGGTGTTTAGAGTTAATTAGTTGATTCAGATGATTAGGTTAATAGCTCGTTTAGAGAACCTTTTCATGATATGCTATTTTTTTTAGATAGGAATTTTGGGTTTTCATGAGCTGTATGCCCAAATCATCAATATTAAAACAATAAAAGGCTTGAACTACTTCAGTTGTGTGTAATGAATCTAAAATATATAAAAGTCTAATGTTTATCAGTACATTACAGAAAATAATGAACTTTATCACAATATGCTAATTTTTTTAGAAGGACCTGTATATTACATTTTTGTAAGGCAAGGTTACCAAAAATAGAAATTCTGAAATTTAAACTCCATTTGCCATAAACTGATGAGGTCCCAAAAGCGGATGTGGATCTGGCGGCAAGGGACTGGAACAAGGGGATACTAGTATAAAAGTTATCCACATACAGGTAGTAACCCTTATCTAGCAGTGGGTGCATAAGGTCCCACACAAGTTTCCGCTAACACCCAGAGTGGGGGGACATTCTGGGGGTTGAATACCGGAATCTCTCCCCTCGTACACACAAAACTTGTAAGTGTACCCTGAAGTACTCTCACAAAGTTTGTACAGCTTCACGCTATACCTCGCCCGCTTAGAGGGAACATACTGGCAGAAAAGGAGGCTCCCCTTGAAAGCAATGAGAGACTCATCAACCGCGACCTCCCTTTCAGGTATATAGGCCTCCAAAAATTTGGCCCCGAAGTGATCGATGACCGGCCTGATTTTGTACAGGCTGTCATAGGCAGGATCACCTCAGGGGGGACATGCTGCATTATCTGCATAATGCGGGCATTTCCGGATGGCCTCAAACCGGGTACGTGTCATGGCCGTACTGTAAAGTGGGGTCTAGTAGAGGACGTCCCCACTCCAGTAATGCCTGACATTAGTTTTTTTTGACTAGGCCCATGTGCAGCACGAGGCCCCAAAACATCCTCATCTCGGCTGCACTGACCGGAGTCCAGCCACCGGCCCTAGCCAAAAAGGAGCCCGGGTGTTGAGCAATGAAATGTTGGGCTTACAGGTTCGTTTGCTCCACCATCAGATTCACAAAGTGGTCACTGAAATAAAGACTAAAATAGTCATATTCAGTGAAGCCCACTGTGGGAATCTGGAGTCATGCTTGGCCAACAAAATCAGGAATCGCAGCTCAAAATGCTCTGTGGTACACCAGACAAGTTCACCGGTAGGCAGCTCCGGTGGACTTAACTGGTGGGCCGGAAAACTAGTACGAGCCCCAGAGCTGCTCGTACTAGTGTGGGCCACAGGGTCCCTGGCATGGCGGTCCCCCTGCTCCGCCTGGCGGCGTCTCCGCCGCCTTGGGAGCTCATCACCATCGCTAGATGATGAGGAGGACGCAGATGACAAAAGGAAAGTGGGGTCACCCTCATCCTCACTGGGGCTCTCGGAGTCGGAGGCAAGCAGGGCGTATGCCTCCTTAGCCGAGAACCTCTGGCGGGCCATAGGGGAGTGTGTGTGTGTGTGTGTGTGGGCACAGGTGTTCGCGGACTTTGCCCTAAAACTAACAAAAAATAAAAATAATAATTTTAAAAAAAATCCCAAAAATGTGAAAGAAAAAAAAATTCAAACTCCCTGATCAGCCTGTCCGAAGCTGATCAGCGGTGGGGTGTGCGATGTGCTAACATTGGCCGGATGCTAATAGTGCCAGCCACAGTCAGCATACGCAGAAAAAAACAAAAAAACGCTTGCGCCCCAAAAAATTTGTGGGGGGGGGCAAGCTCCAACACCCCTGGGGGGTCTAGGGTCACACAGCTGTTCTGTCGCACGCTTCCGGTTTGGTAACAGCGTTCCCTGGCTGAGATCGGGGGACCTGTTACCTTGCGCTAATTGACCGAAGCCTCAAGCAGGCTTCAGAGTCATTAAGATGTACAGTACAGACCAAAAGTTTGGACACACCTTCTCATTCAAAGAGTTTTCTTTATTTTCATGACTATGAAAGTTGTAGATTCACACTGGAGGCATCAAAACTATGAATTAACACATGTGGAATTATATACATAACAAAAAAGTGTGAAACAACTGAAAATATGTCATATTCTAGGTTCTTCAAAGTAGCCACCTTTTGCTTTGATTACTGCTTTGCACACTCTTGGCATTCTCTTGATGAGCTTCACCTGAAATGGTCTTCCACCTGAAATGGTCTTCCAACAGTCTTGAAGGAGTTCCCAGAGATGCTTAGCACTTGTTGGCCCTTTTGCCTTCACTCTGCAGTCCAGCTCACCCCAAACCATCTCGATTGGGTTCAGGTCCGGTGACTGTGGAGGCCAGGTCATCTGGCGCAGCACCCCATCACTCTCCTTCATGGTCAAATAGCCCTTACACAGCCTAGAGGTGTGTTTGGGGTCATTGTCCTGTTGAAAAATAAATGATGGTCCAACTAAACGCAAACCGGATGGAATAGCATGCCGCTGCAAGATGCTGTGGTAGCCATGCTGGTTCAGTATGCCTTCAGTTTTGAATAAATCCCCAACAGTGTCACCAGCAAAGCACCCCCACATCATCACACCTCCTCCTCCATGCTTCACGGTGGGAACCATGCATGTAGAGTCCATCCGTTCACCTTTTCTGCGTCGCACAAAGACACGGTGGTTGGAACCAAAGATCTCAAATTTGAACTCATCAGACCAAAGCACAGATTTCCACTGGTCTAATGTCCATTCCTTGTGTTCTTTAGCCCAAACAAGTCTCTTCTGCTTGTTGACTGTCCTTAGCAGTGGTTTCCTAGCAGATATTCTACCATGAAGGCCTGATTCACACAGTCTCCTCTTAACAGTTGTTCTAGAGATTTGCCTGCGGCTAGAACTCTGTGTGGCATTGACCTGGTCTCTAATCTGAGCTGCTGTTAACCTGTGATTTCTGAGGCCGGTGACTCGGATGAACTTATCCTCCGCAGCAGAGGTGACTCTTGGTCTTCCTTTCCTGGGGTGGTCCGCATGTGAGCCAGTTTCTTTGTAGCGCTTGATGGTTTTTGTGACTGCACTTGGGGACACTTTCAAAGTTTTCCCAATTTTTGGGACTGACTGACCTTCATTTCTTAAAGTAATGATGGCCACGCGTCTATTCAGTAGGACTATTAGCTGTGTATCCACCTGACTTCTCCACAACGCAACTGATGGTCCCAACCCCATTTATAAGGCAAGAAATCCCACTTATTAAACCTGACAGGACACACCTGTGAAGTGAAAACCATTTCAGGTGACTACCTCTTGAAGCTCATCAAGAGAATGCCAATGCCAATCTTGCAATGACTCTGAAGCCTGCTTGAAGCTTCGGTCAATTAGCGCAAGGTAACAGGTCCCCCGATCTCAGCCAGGGAACGCTGTTACCAGACTGGAAGTCTGCGCAGATGCCGTGGTCACATTTGACCGCGGCATCTGAAGGGTATGATGTATGCGATCAGCCTTTTAAAATAGCAGAGACACCGTGGCTAAGGCGCCCGCTGCATGCGCGAGTGGGCGCCATGTTAGGGATCGATCCTATGACGTACAGCTACGTCATAGGTCCTTTAAGGGTAAAAGGGAAAGTATTATCAGAAATTTACCTATTGTTAAATCCCATTTTTATGTTCATCATATTTTTAAAGAATTGTTGGTGAAATATTTTTTGGGGTTCCATATCAATATCTATATTTAAACAAAAAGCATAAATTCCTGCAGTTTTCTCACTGGCCACTAAGCCTAATAATAGCCACCACTTCTTGGTTTGTACAGATCACTTTATTGCAATTATATATTATTCTAAACCTTCCTGTAATGATAAAGAGATATAACCTCTGTGTATAGATGAGACAGGATACACCATTCTCAATAGGTGATTATAAAGCTTATCTATTCTTTCCCTGTACAATGACCTCAGCGCATGCCTAGTGTTCTGTCTTCATACACGTTCACACAGTGTGCAGTCTGACATTCAGACTGCCATTCCTGTCTTCCAAATAAGAGGACTGTTCTTTCTAGTCTAACTTGTTTATTAGCCAACAGGTTGTACTCTCTGCGTGGTGCACGTGAGTGAGAATTGTACAAGTGTGATTGATTGGTAAAACAGGATTGTTGATTGGTAAAACAGGATTGTTTGGTAAAACTACAAGAATGCAAATAACATGTATAAGTATTAAGCATAGCATGTACTATAACATTACATTAACACTGAAGCAATGGTAAAATTGCTGCTTATACATAAGATTACATGTCTATCTAACAGTAGTAACAACTCCATGAGTAACAATTACTCACGGATCATCCCCATCAGACGTCTCTGTGGTGAAGTCTCTTAACATCATTTTACCTTGGATAGTAACAGGGGCTACGAATCCCAGAGGATCGTATAAGCTGTTTATGGTGGACAGGTCTCCTCTACGTGTGAAGGGGTTTTCTTCCTTGCTGATTTGGAAGGTGAATGTGTCTGCCTTTAAATCCCAGAGCAAATCGAAGCTCCACTGCATGGGAATGGAGTCTGTACTAAAATCCAAGTCCTTTAGATCATGAATGGTCTTGGGGTGTAAGGCCTCCATTAACTCACGGCTGTTGGAGGCGATTTTGTGCAACCTCAAATTAGATAGAGCGAGCATTTCTTGGGCCCTTTTCAGGAGACTGATTGTAGTCTTGTTTGTGGGTGTGGATTTCAAACAGTCATCCACTTAGAAATCCTTTTCCACAAAGCATCTGACCCATACTTTGCTTCACCCTCTCGGGCTGAATGTCTGAGACCGTAGATAGCGACTGCAGAGGAAGGACCGTTTCCGAAGATTTGCACTCTCATTCAATACTCTACAATGTCTTCATTGGGGTCATTGTTGCGGTACCAGAAGAACCTCAAGTAGTTTCTTTGTTCTACCTTGACGAGGAAGAGGTAGAACATCTGTTGTATGTCGGCCATAAATGCTGCGGAATCTCTGCGGAAGCGTAGAAGTACCTTCAGAAGTCTGTTGTTGAGGTCTGGACCAGACAGTAAGACATCATTTAGCGAGATGCCTTCGCACCTGGCATTCGAGTCGAATACTACTCGTATCTACCCTGTTTTTTTAGGATGATGCATGCTGAATATGGGTAAGTACCAACACTCCTCAGAGTCTTGGAGCACGGGTGCCATTTATGCATGGTTATTCTGGAATATTCTTTCCAGGAAGGTAAAGAAATGCCCTTTCGTCTCTGGTGTCCTCTGAAGTTTGTGTTTGAGGGAGATAAATCAGCTGTAGACAAGTTCTTTGTTGTTAGGTAAGCGTTGTCTCTGGGGTTTAAATGGTAAAGGTGCGACCCAGCTTTTTTGACTTGTCTTTTACTATTTCTTGATCCATGATATCCAAGAACAGCCTGTCTTCTATGGACATTGTGAACCTGTTGTCTTCTCTTGTCCTGTGGAAGACTGTGCACCCTAAGTGATCTTGCTCACCATCGCAGGCGTGGTCTTCACAGGAGGTATCTGTGAAAGTACAAGTCACAGGAGCACTGTGTGACAGTTCTTTTATCAGTAAACTACTGTGACATGGCTGGAATAAGGAAGGACCTCCATTTTCAAGTGTGTTGGTGAGCAAACTGTTGACTGAGGTTGGCTTGTGTGCTCCTCCTAGACAGACGTATCCTGTGATGACACATCCTAGGTCAAGTCTCTGGGCGTACGGAGCATTTTGGGGACCGTTAATCTGTCCTCTAGCCTTTTGAACTTGTAGTATGTCTCTTCCAAGGAGTAAGACTATCGGGGGTTTTGGGTTCAGTTCTGGTATCAGGTGAGCTATTTGCCTTAGGTGGGGGTGGTATGCCGCTACATCTGGCGTAGGTATCTCAGACAGTTGTCAGGTATGTGATTGAACTCCAGTATGGTTGGCAGTGACAAGCAGGTCTGACCATCTATGGACTTTACCTTGTACCCAGTTGCTTTCCTCCCCGCCGTCTCAACGATACCAGCACATGTCCTTAAGGAGTAGGGAGAACCAGGCCCTACTATGTTGAAGGTGTCGAAGAAGGTGGTTTTAGCTGAAGACCTGTTGCTTTGATCATCTAAGATTGCATATACCCTGATCGCCTTATCTCGGTGACCTACCGGACAAGACAGATTTTTGAGCAGGACTTACCTCCTGCGAGTCCTTTATATATCTCTGTACAGTGAGAAGTGACTACTGGGGTGTCTATGTCAGTGACTATTTGCTTCCCGTCATGCTCCTCTGCTTGGGATGATACCTGAGAAGGCGGTCCAGGGTGTAAAGCCGTGTTGTGTTCTGTGCTACCGCATTCTGTGCATGTCACACTGACCTTATAATTCCTGGCGAAGTGCGATGTTGTAGCGCAGCACCTGAAGCAGATGTTGTTTTCTTTCAGGAATTCTTTGTGGTCCTCTAAAGACTTCTTCCTAAAGGGAGAATGGTGTTTCTTGTGCAGGAGCCATTCTTTGGTAAGATCTTTATGCTTGTTCTCTTCTTCAGAAGACTTAAACGTCTGTAAGGAGAACTTGTGGAGGTAACGTTAGTTTTGTGGACTGCCACTGGTGTTTTATGAAATTTGACACCAGGGGTAGTGGGATATGACAATGTAAAGTCAAAACTGGGATAATTTCTAATCCTCGCCTGTACAGCAACAAAGTCTACAAACACCACGAAGGGGGGGGGGGGGGGGGGAATGGTACATATGAAACCGTTTATAATGGTAACCATGCGTGATCCACTTCTCTTGTAGATTATAAGGGAGTTTTTGGACAATCGGATTGACACCTCTGGCAGTGTCCAGGAATGCTAACCCCGGCAGAACTCCTTCTGCCTGAGCAACCTGTACCTCTATTAACTAGTCGCTGAGTTCCCTGAGCTTCTGGTCACCCCTACCTACTATTCTGGGAAAATCAATTCTCTTATATAAAGCATTTTCTATAGCTTCTATTGACCCATAACACTCATGAAGTCTTCCCCACACCATCTTTAGGCCTTTGCCCGGATAGTTTATGTTAATGTCTCTGATTCTTTTGGCATGTTCAGCAGACTCGTTTCCAAGCCACTTTGCAAAGAGATCTAACTCCTCACTACACGAAAGATCTAAGTCCCTTATGGCGTTCTAGAAAGAGGCTCGCCATGCCCTGTAGTTCTCGGGTCAATCAGTGAACTTTATAAGTCCTTTAGTAACCAGCTCCCGTTTAGCAAAGAACTTAGCAAAATCCATGGCGGCCTGGTTAGCGCCAATACTACCCGGTGTGTTGCTATGCTGCGTGTGTGGTGTATCACCATACCTTTTAGGTGTTTCTGGCTTAGGAAAGTCTGTATAATACGGTTCTGACGCGAAAGTTGTCCCTTAAAGTTGAAGCAAAGGTTGCAGCTTCTGTTCTATAGGGCAGTAGTTGTGGTCAGCATCGCTTTGTCGCATACCGTCCTGCTCGAGGTACTGTGGTTCAAAGTAGGATTTTTGACACTCTTTATAGGCTGGCTGATATTCTGGATCATAGTCATCTTCTGTCTTGGGATGCTGATGGACATATTCTGAGACACGCTGTGTTGGATCTTGTTCATCTAGGTCTGGCCCAAGTACTTGGCTGTGTTTCTCAGATTCAGGAAACTCCAAGGCTTCTAGCAACACTGCTTTGGCCACTGCGGCTGCCGCTTCTTTCTCTGAGGCAAGTTTTTCCAGTGACGCTTACAGCCATGCTGTCTCTTCTTCCAGTGCCGCTTGCAGGTGTGCTATCTCTTCTTCCAGTAACGCTCTCTTTTTTTCTTTTGACGTTTGCAGACATGCTTTCTCTTCTTCCAGTGACACTTGCAGGTATGCTCTCTCTTCTTCCTTAGACGCTTGCAAGCATGCTCTCTCTTTTTCCCTCAACGCTCTCTATTTCTTTAGTTGCATCTCTTGTGCAGCAAAAGACCTTACTTTTGCAGCCTCAGCTTCTGCATAAGCGAGAGCAGGCTTTTCTTTTATTGAGGACTTGCTAGAGCAGCTTGCTCGTGACCTGGCCCTGTATGATGATGCTTGACTAGTGGACATTGTGTGCCTTTTGCTGGCTGCTTAATGTCTCTGTGCGGACTTAGTCTATGTAGAAACATACTTTAGCTGGTCTGGATCGTGCTGCACTTGCTGGGGGCTGCACTCTCACTTTTGTGACTGTATGGCAACCACTGCAGGACCGCGTGTGTGATGGCAGCTCCGTATAGTCAGATCCACTATCGCTGTTGACTAGCATCTGTTTTACTGTTCTGTCTTCATACACCTTCACACAGTGTGCCGTCTGACATTCAGAGGACTGTTCTTTGAAGTCTAACTCGTTTATTGGCCAACAGGTTGTACTCTCTGTGCGGTGCGTGTGAGTGAGAGATTGAGTGTTATTGATTGGTAAAACAGGATTGTTGATTGGTAAAACTACAAGAATACAAATAACATGTATAAGTATTAAGCATAGCATGTACTATAACATTGCATTAACACTGAAGCACATGGTAAAATGGCTGCCTATACATAAGATTACATGTCTATCTAACAGTAACAACTCCCTGAGTAACAATTACAACTACCTGAACAGCTCTGCATAACATATGTCCCTGAAAAAAAGGTTGGTCTCTCACCAGATATGTGGAGTTTGAGAAGGAGATATGCAAAAATACAGCTCTCCTGATGTACCCAGGAGACTGGAGACTTCTTTTTTCCAGGATTCTTTTCACTCCCACAATGCAGTGCACCACCCACAATGCAGCAGTCTTTGTAACAGAAAAACAAAGTGTAATACAACTTAACACCGCTAGATGGTGCTATAACAGCACTAACCACTTGAGAATAACCAAGACTCTGGCAGAATGAACTAGAATAATTTCTAACCCTGCTGGGCAGAACACCTAGAAAACTCTCCCACAGAAGTCAATGAGTTGCTTTCCTGACCATTGTATCTATGGCCCATGTGGCAGCCGTAAAGCAATTATTTTAATGCTTTCTGGATGCTGTTAAGAACAGCTACAGCAAGATGGCCACCCCTATAATCATGTTCAGAAAACAGAATTAAAAAAATCTGTAATCAGAAAATAAAATCAGATTACAAAAAAAGATGTGTGTTACTATCTGGTTTTACTGGCAGATAAAAATTGTAGACACATTTCCTTTAATAATCCCTTATAGGGCTTTTACAGGGGAATAATAAAAAAAAATGTGGCGAAAAAATCAGATTTGTAACTGATGACCTATTCTTTAGATAGCAACAAACAAAGTGTAGAAGCAGCTCCACTCGGTCCTTGTTGATGAGCAACAAACAAAGTGTAGAAGCAGCTCCACTCGGTCCTTGTTGATGTATCCAAATAAATGCAACAGCCTCACTGATGGCCTTGGATCCAACGGCCAGAATATATAGAAAAGTGCAGACGGTATCAGCAGCATCTCACATCAACAACTTTATTCGGACTTCAAAGCAATAATACAAATGGCAACATTTCGGCTGATACACAAACAAAGGCTGTGTATCAAAGGCTTGACAAAGGCTGTGTATCAAAGACTTGACAAAGGCTGTGTATCAGCCGAAACATTGCCATTTGTATTATTGCTTTGAAGTCCGAATAAAGTCGATAATGTGAGATGCTGCTGATACCGTCTGCACTTTTCTATTCTTTAGATAGGTCATTAACATCTGATCTGTGGAGGTCTGACACATGGGACCCCCGTCGATCAGCTCTTTGAAAAAAATGATTGCTGCTTACCCTAGGCCAGTGACGTCATGACCATCGGTTATGTGGCCTATGGGGAAGTGCTGCTTCTAGGCCATTGACTGATGGTTGTGACGTCACAGGCCTAGGGAAAGCGGCTGATTGGTGGGGTTCCCGGAGAGGATAGGTCATCATTTACAAAGAGTAGGAAAACCCCTTTGATCAACTCATCTATCCCCTGCTGCTGCTATTCCAAGGCTGCTTCGGCCTCTGCTACTCTCCACTTCTGGCTCCCAATCTTGACACAGAGGAAATGGCTTGGACTGCCAGCTCAGCCAAGCAAAAGTAGTGACCCATCTCAAACAATGATTGGGTGAGAGGGCAGTTCAAATCCATTACCTGTGTCGAGTCTGGAAAGCAAAAGTGGAAAGCAGTGAGGAATTGTATCTCAGAAGTCATAATTTTTTTTATTTTTCCATTAATGTAACCTTATGAGTACTGTATTCCATTAATGTAACCTTATGAGTACTGTTGTATTCTTCAGTGGCAACCTGGTACATATCATTTATCAATTAGATTTTAATAATTTTTTGGAAGCGCACATGTTTACCGCATGGTAAAAATAGCATTTGTGAGACAAAAAGATTTTGTTATTTTTAACCAAAAGTAATAACAATAATATAAAGTACTGTGTATCATGTTAGTACAGAATTAAAATCATGGATATTTTATAGTAATGATTATATACGTACAATACATTTACATTTCTCATTGTTAGGGCTCATGCACACGACTGTATGTATTTTGCAGTCCGCAAAATACGGATGACGTCCGTGTGAATTCCGTATTTTGAGGAACGGAACAGCTGGCCCCTAATAGAAGTCTTATCCTTGTCCGTAATGCGGACATGTTTTATTTTTTTTGCGGAACGGACATACGGAAACGTAATGCACACAGAGTAACTTCCATTTTTTTTGCAGACCCATTGAAGTGAATGGTTCCGCATACGATCCGCAAAAAATTTGTCTTTAATTAGTTACCTGTTGGATTCAAGCTCTCGTGGGTAGATTTGACCTTTATTAACTCAGGATCATAGGGTCTTTGTATCATTACATAGGTAATCAAATGTATAGGTCCAGAAATATCTGGACAGTGACATAATCTTTATGATTTGGGCTCTGTATGCCACCACATTGGATTTGAAATGAAATAACTGAGATGCAATTGAAGTGTAGACTTTCAAGTTTAATTCAAAGGGTGGGTTTGAACAAAAATATCATGTGAAACGTTTAGGAATTGTAACCATTTTTCTACAAAGCCTCGTGATTTCAGGGGCTCAAAAGTAAGTGGACAAATTAACATTACAATAAATAACATGCTCATTTTTAATACTTTGTAGAGAATCCTTTGCAGGCAATGACTTCCTGAAGTATGAAACCAATAGGCATCACCAAACACTTCAGTCACATCATCAATAAACACTAATTACTCAGTGCCATTGGAAGCCATGTATGCCCTTGCCATCACACTGCCTCCACCATGTTTTCCAGAGGATGTGGGGTGCTTTTGATCATGAGCCGTTCCAAGCCTTCTCCATACTTTCCTCTTCCAATCATCCTGGTACAGGTTGATCTTAGTTTTATATGTCCAAGAAATGCTGTTCTAGAACTGGGCTGGTTTCTTTAGATGTTTGGCTTTTCTATTTTGATGCAGATTAATGGTTTGCTTATTGTGGTGAACCCTCTGTATTTGCTCTCATGAACTCTTCTCTTTATGATAGACTTAGATACTGATACACCTACTTCCTGTAGAGTGTTCTTCACTTGGGTGGATGTGAAGGTTTTTTTCTTCACCATGGTAAGGATTCGGCAATCATCCATCACTGTTGTCTTCCATGGACATCTAGGCCTTTTTGAGTTCCCTAGCTCTACATCGTGCTCTTTTTTTAACCTGAATCTACCAAACAATTTTTTTGGCCACTCCTAACATTTCCGACATCTCTCTGATGGATTTCTTTTTTTTTTCAGCCTAATGATGGTTTGTTTCACTTCCACTAAGAGCTCCTTTTACCTCATGAGTTCACAGCTTCCAAATACAGCACTTTGGAGTGCTGCCTTTCCTTCACTGTTTACCTGCTTGTCGTCGACATAGCAGCAGCGGGCAGGTGTAATTACAAGAAGCCCTCTCATTCACTTCTATGGGATGGCTCATTGGGTAACCTCATTTATATGGGGTTGTGTATTTGTTTTCCAGTACCTTGTGATGACTAATTTGGTCACCATCAGAAGATATGCTATTGACATTTTTTGATAGGTAGGAAATCGATTCAAGACCTATTGGCAAAGTGACCAAAAAATGTGGGATCTTATGTAGCTTTTGTCTCTGTAATGATATGGATTATTTGTTCTGTTGCTGACCATAGTGGAGATATAATAGGGCAGTTCGATAATATGTGCTTTAGGGATCCAATGCACCCACATAGTTAGTCACCAGCACGATTTGGGACACAAAGGGGACATAGGGGGTGAATTATTAAGACTGGCGTTTTAGACACCGGTTTTAATAACCCCTGTGCTGGCGGTGGATTCACCGAAGTTATGTAGAGGCACCGGCCTCTACATAACTTCGGAGCATCCACTGACAGTCTAAATCTGCGCGAGCTTCTTTGCTGGCGTAGATTTCAAACATTTTGTACGCTTATTACAGGAGTAGAAATTGATAAATGAGACAGGCCTGACGGCCAGCCCCCTTCCCCACCCTTGCACGTTTCTAGACCTGGCACGAGCGGGGAAAAGAAGCAGATTGCGGCACAAATAAACTGGTGTATATCAGTTCGTAAATGACCCCCATAATGTTTAGTCTTACTGGGGTGAAGTACCACCTCAAATGTGTTTTAATTATAGCTCCTATATGAGATACACAACTAAATATTCTTTACCGGTATATTGTGATATAAGATTTTCTCCATTGTCCAAGAGGTATTGATACACCCATATCTTTTTCCCATGTTGTCATAGCCACACTGGGGGTTAATTTAGACTTTCCACTAAGTATATTATAGAATCAACAGATGCGCCTGGAGCCATCAAACAATTTCCGAATACTAATTAGATTTGATGTTAAACTGGGATCATATTTCAGCTGTTTTTCTGTATGAATTCTCCGATCTGCAGAAATGTATAGAATTCTGTATTTGGGATATTCTTATTTTTGTGTACAGTATAGGGTACCTTTGTCATCATATAGTTGACAAATAGATGATATGTTTGCAGCTTTCCATAGTTTCAAATCTAGATTTGGTATGTTTTTTTCAAAAATTTCCAGGGGAATCTCTCTTTTATGGCAGACAACATGACCTTTATTGTCTGTTAGGAAGTGTTTCCACACTGTATCAGATGTGAAGATTGAGTGGATAGGCGATGGTAGAGTGCGGAGATTCCACAGGGCTGCAATTAAGGGAAAACCTGTAAGTGGTGTTCAATCTGGGCCCATAATTTCTCTTGGTTATCTCTTTACCAATGGTGTAGTTGGTCTAAGATAGTTGCGTAGTAATAGTCTTTTAGGTTTGTGAGGGAAAAGCCTCCCACTTCCTAGACTTTCTCCTGTTCCATACAAAATGTTGTAGTTTTATTAGCTGCTATGAAAAAGGAAGCATTGGTAGACATCTAAATACAGGGTATATATAGCAGTTTTGGCAGGGGAAGCATTTTGTATGTTGCTATCCTGCCCAACCATGATATTATATTTTTAGATAGCGCCATAATGTCCTTGGAGATTTCAGTAAGTATAGTGGTGCCCAGGTATGTTATTGCTATTGGTTGCCAATCCAAGGTAAACTTTTCTTTTAATGTGGATAGAGAGTCGTCTTTGATAAAAAATGGGTAATGATTGGGATTTATCTCTCTTTATTTTATATATATGAGATATATGTCAGCAAATAGTGCTAATTTGTGATCTTTGGGTCCTGTTTTGACCCATGTGATTGTCGGGTGTTTTCTAATGAGTTCAGTTAAGGGTTCAATTGATAGGAGGAATAATAGAGGGGAAAAGGGACATCCCCGTCTTGGTCCATTTGTTAACTTGAATTTCTGTGAGATGGTACTGTTTACAAAGATTTTTGCTACTTGGTTAAGCTACTTTCACACTGGCATTTTGGTTTCCGTTTGTGAGATCCGTTCAGGGCTTTCACAAGCGGTCCAAAACGGATCAGTTTTACCCTAATGTATTCTGAATGGATAAGGATCCGCTCAGAATGCATCAGTTTGCCTCCGTTCTGCTCTGGAGGCGAGGCGGACACCAAAACGCTGCTTGCTTGTGTCCTTTTGACGATGCGGAGGCAAACGGATCCATCCTGACACACAATGTAAGTCAATGGGGACGGATCAATTTTCACTGACACAATCTGGCACAATAGAAAACAGATCCGTCCTCCATTGACTTTCATGAGTGTTCAAGACGGACGTTTTGGCAATGTTAAAGATAATACAAATGTATCCGTTCTGAAAGGATGCATGCGGTTGTATAGTCTGTGCAGATCCATGACGGATCCGCACCAAGCGCAAATGTGAAAATAGCCTTAGAGTATAGGGCTTTAATGGCATAGTACTGAAAAGGCGTACTTTGAATTGATTCTGTCAAATGCTTTTTCTGCATCTATGGTCAGGAATATTAAGGTGTAGTTTATTAGTTTTGCAGTACTGCAGTATGGATAGGATTCTTCTACTATTGTTGGGTGCTTGTCTATTCTCTAGGAAGCCTATTTGATCATTTTGGATTAGGTGGAGGAGGATACTTTTTAATCTGGTTGCTAGTATTTTTGTGTATATCTTCATGTCGGTGGTTAAATGTGAGATGGGCTTATAGTTTTAAGTATTTTCTGTATCCTTTCCAATTTTAGGGATTGATACAATTAAAGGGGGTATCCAACCCCGAAAATGTGTGCCCCCCCCCATATGCCTGGGCCCCGACACAGATTGTACTTACTCAGCTCCCTGGCACCCGCGATGCTTCTGATGACCACACGGCCACCTCTGCATCTCCCCACCGCACGCATGAAAACATCCGGTGACAAGTGGTGGTGGGGTTCAGCCAATAACAGGCCACGACGGAAACAAGCCTCCTTAGCGTTACCCGCGATGCTAGGGAGGCTGGTTCCCGTGGCGGCCTGCTGTTGGCTGCATCCATTTTCTGGAGTTGATCTGAAGATAAAGTGGGTAGTTGGACTTATTTATATAGCTTCATTTTTCAACTCCCCAGTGAAATTCATTTTGGGTGCCCACTGTACAGCTACATGCAAATATTACCTGGTCACCCAATGGCAGACAAGACGCTACAAGATGACTAATTGTGGGGGTCCCTGCAGCCACTTCGAGAAGGCAGGTCCGTGGGGAAAGATGATGCTGGTTAGCCTTTCTCTATACAAAGAAGTCATTTCAGCCCTTTGATGCATCTATAATAATAATCTGGGTAGTTTGCTAAATAATCTATCCAAGTTTTTATAATTACATAAGAATGTCCTGTAAGGGCCCCATCCTGTAAGAATGCCCTGTAAGTGCCCCCACCCAGTAGTTATGCACACTTACTTCTCCTACACTATAAAAGGTCCCATTAGTGCCTCTACACTGTAGTTATGTCCTCTCACTGCCCCCGCAGAGTAGTGCTGCTCCCTTGGTGCTCCCCATAGAATAGTTCTCCCTTAGTGGCCCCGTACAATAGTGATGCCCCCTTAGTGCACCTTCACAATAGTGTTGTCCACTTAGTGTCCGTTCAAAATAGTGCTGCCCCCTTAATGCTCCCTTACAATAATACTGCCTCCTTAGTGCCCCACTTACAGTATTGCTGTCCTGTTAGTGCCCTCTTACAGTAATGCTGCCCCCTTAGTGCCTCCTTACAATAGTGCCCCTTAGTGCCGCCTTCTTAGGGACAACACAACTAGGCGGTGCAAACACATGTAGACAGGTACAACATAAGTGGGCAGAGCCAGCAATAGTGTAGTGCAGCACAAAATAATGCCCCATCAGCACAAAATGCTGCTTCAGCAGAACCAAATACTACAGTGTAGCACAAAATACCGCCCCAGCAAAGCCAAACACTACAGTGCAATATAAAATACTGCCCTATCACTATTCTGAGAATGGCGTTACAGTTGTGTTGAGGAGGACACCTGTGGCCGTTGGCCAGGTGCATAAGTAGCTGATGCTCCTACATTAAATAATGCTGAGAGCATCAGATGGTGATGTACCTGGCCAGCGGCCTCGAGGAGGGCTCAGACGCCCCTCCCCCTCCTTTTCCCAGGCATCGTCCCACAGGAAATTTCCCTGTAGAATCTGTGACCAGTCAGCCCCTGAGCTCATCCCCTGCCGTGTGCTCTCTACCCCTCAGCTCAGCAGGGGCAATGACTGCATTGCACCTTCCTGGCTAGGATTGCACAGGCTGGCGAATGGCATCTTGCTTCTTCATTGTATTCAACTGTATATGTGGCCTCAGGACGCAGATACAGTTGCAATCAAGACATGACACAACAGTCATGGGGCGACAGCCCATAAAATGATATTGCATCAGAAATCCCAATGGCCACCACTAAAGCGATATACTGCAGCTGTTAAGGGGTTAATACTAGTGGACCATACAAGTATTAGTCCTTCACACTCCTTGTTGATAAACCCAGTGCAAGCTGAAAACGTCCAGCCTAGGAATCCATTGATATCTCTGCCACAGTGTTCCTGTGATGAATAGCATTGTCAGTAGCATGGGCCACCAGCACATACTGATGACAACAGGCTTGGAGCTTCATTTCCTGACACAGGAGTGAGTTATTTCACATCTGTGCATAACGTCAGAATGTGTCCCTGTGCCAACAGGTTCAAATTCTCAGGTCAGAAGATGAAGACAGAGAGTGAAGAAGCAGGGGATGAAGATTGTCCTGATGAAGAGGGCTGTACGTCCTTGAAACGCGTTGACCATAGAATAAAAATCCTTCTTTTAATAATATTACCTGGCACGTATTCTCCTGTTTACAGCGCCGCTACAAAAGGTTCAAAATCCCCCCTTTTTATTGCTTTAAGTTTTATTTCTATTGCCACATCTGCGGCAGAGAAAAGGACCTTGGCAGCAGTACAGGATCCTGCACGCTGGATGGGCAAATACTAGCAAGGCTATCTACAGTTGTTGTGGCTCATCACAACAATAAATGGTAAGCCCTTCTAATATATAGTGCGATTTAACTGTGATACAGCAACACATGGCCTTCTGTCTTCTATTTTCTTTTATATATAACAACCGCAACGGTAGGGGATGAAGATGAGTGGTCTGTCTTCATACATGTTCACACAGTGTGCAGTCTGACATTCAGTATAAACCATTCCAGTCTTCCAAATAAGAGGACTGTTCTCTGTAGTCTAACTTGTTTATTGGTAAAACAGGAGTATTTGATGTGTGATCAATTGATTGAAAAACAGGAGTATTCGATTGGTAAAACTACAAGAATACATATAGCTTGTATAAGTGTATAGCATAGCATTGCATGTACTGTAACATTACATAAACAGAGAAAGCATATGTCCAAAATGGCTGCCTATACATAGAATTGCATACCTATCTAACAGTCAGAACAGCTCCCTAAGTAACACCATTATAACTAGCTAAACAGCACTGCATAACACAATATCCCTGAGACAGAGGTAAATGTTTTACCAGATATGCTTGTACAAGAATGGTGAAATTTAAGAAGAGGACATGCAGAAGGACAGCTCTGCTTGTGTGTCCTTGATGACTGGAGACTGGGCTTCTCTTTCCCAGAATGCATTACACTCCCACAATACAATAATCTTTATTAACAGAAAAACAAAGTGTAGTACATTTTTAACACCGCTAGATGGTGCTATAACCAAACTAATAACGACAGAATCCCAAAACTAAAAGGCAAACGTCATCTGTAATGATTCTTAAACTCTGGCAAATGAACTAAGATCATTTTCTAGCCCTGCTGGGCAGACCACTCCCTGCCTGGCATCAACAGACACCACTACTGGGTCCTTCTCTCTTAGCAACCAATTTTGGTCAATGATGGCATCAAGCTTTTTCAACGCATTATCCTTGGAGACTGTTTGGCCTTCGCTGAGGTAGTCTATTTCCTCACTATAACATTTACGTTGTATCGTGCAAATTATTATACTCTTGGACATTTCCAGATTAGAAGCGGTAAAGGCATGTTTTCAGTGATGCCAACCTTTGCAGGGCTTCTGGCTCACAGGTAATGTCTAAGCTGTATAGACTACACAGGTTATAGCACAAAAGAGCAACATCCAGGTGTAGAACCTGTTGAAACAATGGGATTTGAGTTGGTGGTCCGAAGTACTGTACTTAGAACAGATACTTCAGGTCGGATTTCTTCATCGGCACCTGGGTCTACCAATTCTAACATGTCGGATCTGATACTGTAAGACGTTGAACGGTACAGGAATGCAGGACCCGTAAACCATGTTGTGTCCTTAAGGCGACTAGCTGCGACAGAACTAGTCGCATGGTCCGCAGGATTATGCTGTGTAGGCATGTAGTGCCCCTGTTTAGGACAAGTGGATCTCCTGATCCTTAGCACCCGATTGCAGACGCAGACGTAAAAGCATCTGGTTTTGTTGCAAATATATCCTAGGACTACCTTGCTGGTCGTTAAAAACTTGACTTCTTCGATTTCCAGGTTCATTCCTATCGTTATAAGTTCAGCCAACTCCACTGCAAGCACAGCAGCGCAGAGCTCCAGTCTGGGAATCGTGTGTTCGTGAAGTGGCGCCAGTTTGATCCGGCTCATGACAAATCCTATATGGCATTGTTCTTTGATGTCAAGATAGGTATGCTACGGCAGCAATTGCCTTGACTAAAGCATTGCAGAAGATATATAGTCCTTGCATCTTGACTTCAGTTGATGGCACGAACACATAGGGTCGTGCCACATGAAGGCTGGACAAAGCTTCGAGAGACTTCTTCCAACCTATCCACAGGTCCTTTTTCTCTGCGGGAAGCGTGTCATCCCAATCAGATGTCTCTGTGGTGAAGTCTCTTAACATCATTTTGTCTTGGATAGTAACAGGTGCTACAAATCCCAGAGGATCATATAAGCTGTTTATGTGAACAGAATTCCTCTGCGTGTGAAGGGCTTTTTTTCCTTGCTGATTTGGAAGGTGAATGTGTCTGCCTTTAAATCCCAGAGCAAACCGAGGCTCCTCTGCATGGGAAGTTTGTCGGTACTAAGATCCAAGTTCTTTAAATCACTTAAATGGTCTTGGGGTGAGAAGGCTTTCATTAACTCACAGCTGTTGGAGGCAATTTTGTGCAACCTCAAATTAGATAGAGCGGGCATTTCTTGAGCCGTTTTTAGAAGACTGATTGCGGTCGTTCGTGGGAGTGCATTTCAAACAGTCGTCCACGTAGAAATCTTTTTCCACAAAGGATCTGACATCTGACCCATACTTTGCTTCACCCTCTCGGGCTGAATGTCTGAGACCGGAGATGGCGACTGCAGGGGAAGGACTGTTTCCGAAGATGTGCACTCTCATTCGGTACTCTATAATGTCGTCATTGGGGTCATTGTTGCGGTACCAGAAGAACCTCAAGTAGTTTCTATGTTCTTCCTTGATGAGGAAGCAGTGGAACATCTGTTGTATGTCAGCCATAAACGCAATGGAATCTCTGCGGAAGCGTATAAGTACCTCTAGAAGTCTGTTGTTGAGGTCTGGACCAGACAGTAAGACATCGTTTAGCGAGACGCCTTCGCACTCGAGTCGAATACTACTCGTATCTGCCCTGTTTGTTTAGGATGATACATGCCGAATATGGGTAAGTACCAACACTCCTCAGAGTCTTGGAGCGTGGGTGCTGTTTCTGCATAATTGTTCTGGAATATTCTTTCCATGAAGGTAAAGAAATATTCTCTCGTCTGTGGTATCCTCTGAAGTTTGTGCTTGAGGGAGATGAATCGACTGTAGACAATTTCTTTCTCGTTAAGCAAGTGTTGTATCTGGGGTTTAAACAATAAAGGTGCATTTTACTATTCCTTGATCCATGATCTCCAAGAACAGCCTGTCTTTTATGGACATTGCAACACTGTTGTCTTCTCTTGTCCTGTGGAAAACTGTGCACCCTAAGTGATCTTGTTTACCATCGCAGGCGTGGTCTTCACAGGAGGGATCCACGAAAGGACAAGGCACGGGAGCTCTGTATGGCAATTATTTTATCAGAAAACTGCTCTGACATGGATGGAATAGGGAAGGGCGTCCATTTTCAAGTGTGTTGGTGAGCATACTGTTAACTGAGGTTGGCTTGTTTGCTCCTCCTAGACAGACGTCTCCTATGATGACTCATCCTAGGTCAAGTCTCTGAGCGTATGGAGCGTTTTGGGGACCGTTAATCTGTCTTCTAGCCTTATGAACTCATAGTATGTCTCTTCGAAGGAGTACGACTATCGGGGCTCTTGGGTCCAATTCTGGTATAAGGTGAGCTATATGCCTCAGATGGGGGTGGTATTCCGCCACCTCTGGTGTAGGTATCTCAGACCGGTTGTCAGGTATGTGATTGCTTTCCAGTATGGTTGGCAGGGGCAAGCAGGTCTGACCATCTACGAATTCCAGCTTGTACCCAGTTGCTTTCCTCCCCGCCGTATCAACGGTATACCTGCACATGTCCTAAGGAGTAGGAAGAACTGGGCCCTAAGATGTTGAAGGTGTTGAAGAAGGTGGATTTAGCTAAAGACCTGTTGCTTTGACCATCTAAGATTGCGTATACCTTGATCGCCTTATCTCGGTGACAGACCAGATAAATTCTGACAAGGCAGATTTTTGAGCAGGACTTACCTCCTGCGAGTCCTTTGCAGTTCTCAGTACAGAGAGAAGTGACTACTGCGGTGTCTCCATCAGTGTCTATCTGCTTCCCTTCATGCTCCTCTGCTTGGGGGGATACCTGAGAGGGTGGTCCAGGGTGTAAAGCCATGTTGTGTTATGTGCTACTGCATTCTGTGCATGTCACACTGACCTTATAGTTCCTGGCGAAGTGCGATGTTGTAGTGCAGCACCTGAAGCAGATGTTTTCTTTGAGGAATTCTTTGTGGTCCTCTAAAGACTTCTCCCTGAAGGATCAGCATTTTAGTAGAGGATGTGGTTACTTGTGCAGGGGGTATTTTTTGGTAAGGGTACTTTCACACTTGCGGCAGAGGATTCCAGCAGACAGTTCCGTTGCCGGAACTGCCTGCTGGATCCGGCAATATGGACCCGAACTGATGGCATTTGACAAATGCATTGCAATACCGGATCCGTCTCTCCGGTGTCATATGGAAAAACAGATGCGGTATTAAAAAAAATTGGCATTTTTAAAGGTCTGCACATGCCGGATGTGTTTTGCCAGAACACTTAATGCCGGCACTAATACACTTCAATGTAAATTAATGCCAGATCCAGCATTCCAGCAAGTGTTCAGTATTGCAGCATGCAGAGGGACGGAACTGATGCATCCTGAACGGAATGCTCTCCATTCAGAATGCATTAGGATAAAATTGATCAGTTTTTTTCCGGTATTGAGCTCCTAGCACGGAACTCAATACCGGAAAACAAAAACGCTAGTGTGAAAGTACCCTAAGATCTTTGAGTTTGTTCTCTTCTTGAGAAGACTTAAACGACTTGTAAGGAGAACCTATGGAGGCAATGTTATTTTTGTGGACTGCCACTGGTGTTTTATGAGGTTTGACACCAGGGGTAGTGGAACATGAGAATGTAAAGTCAAAACTGGGATAATTTCTAATCCTCGCTTGTACAGTGACAAAGTCTACAAACACCACAAAGGGGAGGAATGGTACATTATGAAACAGTTTATAATGGTAACCATGCGTGAACCACTTCTTTTGTAGATTATAAGGGAGTTTTTGGACAATCGGATTGACACCTCTTTCGGTGTCCAGAAATGCTAGCCCCAGCAGATCTCTTTCTGCCTGAGCAACCTGTACCTCTATTAACAAGTCGTTGCGTTCCCTGAGCTCTGGTGACCACTACCCACTATTCTTGGAAAATTATCAATTCTCTTAAATAAAGCATTTTCTATAGCTTCTATTGACCCATAACACTCATCAAGTCTTTCCCACACCATCTTTAGGCCTTTGCCTGGATAGTTTATGTTAATGTCTCTGATTATTTTGGCGTGTTCAGCAGACATGCTTCCAAGCCACTTTACCAAGAAATCTAACTCCTCACTATAGGAAAGAGTTAAGTCTCTTATGACGTTCTGGAAGGAGGCTCGCCATGCCCTGTAGTTCTCGGGGTGAGTTACCAGCTCCCGTTCAGCTAACCAAGCCGAGTCCATGGCAGCTTGGTTAGCGCTAATACTACCGGTGTGTTGTTGTTATGCTGCGTGTGTGGTGTGTCACCATAACTTTTAGGGGTTTCTGTCATAGGGCAATCTGTATAATACCGTTCTGATGCGAAGGTTGTCCCTTTAAGTCGAAGCGAAGGTTGTAGCTTTTGTTCTGTAGGGCGGTAGTTGTACTCAGCAATGTGTTGTCGCATACCGTCCTGATGGAGGTACTGTGGTTCAAAGTAGGATCTTTGACTTTCTGTATAAGCTGGCTGATATACTGGATCACAGTTGTCATCTGTCTTGGGATGCTGATGGACATATTCTGAGATGCGCTGTGCTGGATCTTGTTGATCTAGCTATCGCGGCTGCTGCTTCTTTCTCTGCTACAAGTTTTTCTAGTGACACTTGCAGGCGTGCTCTTTCCTTTTCCAGCGACACTTGCAGTGACACTTGATCTGCTTGCTTTAACTTTAGTTGCATCTCTTGTGCAGCAAAGGAAGACTTTACTTTTGCAGCCTCAGCTTCTGCATGGGCGAGAGTAGCCATTTCTTTTATTGAGGACTTGCTAGAGTGGCTTTCTTGTGACCTGGTCCTGAATGATGATGCCTGGCTAGCGGACATTGTGTGCCTGTTTGCTGGCTGCCTAATGTCTCTGTGCATACTCAGTCTAGGTAGGAACGGACTTCAGTGTGGTCTGGATCATGCTGCACTTTCTGGGGGTTGCATTCTCACTTTTTGTGACTGTATGGCAGCCGCTGCAATCTTGTACGCAGGACCACATGTCTGATGGTAGCTCTGTAAAGTCAGATCCACTATCGCTGGTGACTAGCATCTGTTTTACTGTTCTGTCTTCATACGCGTTCACACAGTGTGCAGTCTGACATTCAGTATAAACCATTCCTGTCTTCTAAATAAGAGGACTGTTCTCTGTAGTCTAACTTGTTTATTGGTAAAACAGGAGTATTTGATGTGTGATCAATTGATTGGAAAACAGAAGTATTCGATTGGTAAAACTACAAGAATACAAATAGCTTGTATAAGTATATAGCATAACATTGCATGTACTGTAATATTACATAAACAGAGAAAGCAAATGTCCAAAATGGCTGCCTATACATAGAATTGCATACCTATCCAACAGTCAGAACAGCTCTCTAAGTAACACTATTCTAACTAGCTAAACAGCACTGCATAACACAATATCCCTGAGACAGAGGTAGATATCTTACCAGATATGCTTGTACAAGGATGGTGGAATTTAAGAAGAGGAAATGCAGAAGGACAACTCTGCTGATGTGTCCTTGATGACTGGAGACTGGGCTTCCGCATTACACTCCCACAATACAATAATCTTTATTAACAGAAAAACAAAGTGTAGTAAATTTTTAACACCACTAGATGGTGCTATAACCAAACTAATAACTACACAATCCCAAAACTAAAGGCAACGTGATCTGCAATGATTCTTAAACTCTGGCAAATGAACTAAGATCATTTTCTAGCCCTGCTGTGCAAAACAATAGGCACTGGAGAAGCATGGATACCACAGCATTAAAATATTTTCAGTGAGTTACCGAGACTTTCAATAACCCCCAACCTTGTGCCGAGATGTAATGTGCAGCCTCAGTGCCTCCATTAACAGTTCTATGAGAGAACCCCCATAGACAATAGTGCCAAGCTCATTCCCCACATATAACCAATGCCTGTAGAGTACTTAAAAAAAAAAAAAAAAAAAAAAAAAAAAAAAAAAGAGTGGCAGGAAAATGTCACACATAAACAGTGCCAGTTCTGTGCCCTTTTATAATCTTTTTCCTGTACATTTCAAATTGCACTAGTCTAATACTTCATATTACTAGCTTTACCGTTCTTACTTTTTGCATTTTAGCTGATAATCCTGTTCACTCTTCTTTAACCCTTTGGCGTCGAGGCCTATTTTCATTTTTGCATTTTGGATTTTTCCTCCCTACGTTCCAATAATCATAACTTTAAAAAAAATTCTGTTCACATAACTATATGAGGGGTTATTTTTAGCGGAATAAGATGCATTTTTATTTTTTTTTTACCACATCTCGTATTGGAAAATGGGGGAAAAAATTATTTGTGTAGCAAAATTTAAAATAGTCTACCAAGGTTTTGGGGGTTTTGACATCAAAGCATTCACTGTGCGCTAAAAATGACCTGATGTCCTTATTCTGCACCTCAATACAAATGTGGCAATACCAAACTTGTACATTTTTTTTTTACTACTTATAAAAGAAATTAAATCTTTGAAAAAAAAATTTCCTTTGCATTGCCATATTCTAACAGCCATAACTTTTTAATATTTCGATCCACAGAGCTGTATGAGGGCCTGTTTTTTTGCATAACGAACTGTAGTTTTATTGGTACTATTTTTAGGGGAAAAAGATTTTTTTTTCAGTTACGGTGTTCACCATACAGGAATGTTTTTACCCCTTCAGGACATTTTTTACCTTAATAATTAGATTCTCGCCAGCTGACAGCTTCACTCACTGCACCGAATACTAAATGGCAAGGCGCAGGCGCGAGATTTCCACGGCAGACAGTGCTGGCAGGAGGAGACCAACGTTGCCTGGCCCTGTCAATCAAGTGTAGCAGGGCATGGCCAGAGGTGGCTAGAGCCTCTAGGACAGCAGTTCTGTCTTTGGGGGTCGATCGGCCCTTTCCGGGGGGTCGCCTGAGGCTTCCTATTGTGGGTCGCCCGCACAACGGCAGCGGCCCCTTATCCTCGCGCACAGGAAGTGATGTCCTATCACTGCCTGTGCTTGAAGGAGCCTGACGTCTGGACGGGTAAGTCGGGCCGCCTGTCTGCTGAGGTCTGAGTTTTTTCGTTAATGACACCGCCGCTGAGCACCATTGCCACCAATGATTTAATTGAGCCTGGCTGAGCCTGGCTAATTTTATTTTCATTATTTGGCTGAGCAAGGCTTAATTTATTTGGGGGGACATGAAGCACCGCTGATTTATTTATTTGGGGGACACTGAGCACTTTTGATTTATTTATTTAAGCAGACCTGAAGCACCGCTGATTTATTTATTTGGGGGACCCTGAGCACTTCTGATTTATTTATTTGGGGGACCCTGAGCACCATTGATTTATTTTTTTTATTTTTTTGGGGGGGGGGGGGGGGGGGGGGGGTACTGTGAGCACCACTGAGTTATTTATTTGAGGGGTACTGTGCGCACCACTGATTTATTTTTTAGGGGGTATTTGTTATTTATTATTTATTTTAAAGTTATTTATTTGGTTTACAAATATTTTGTATTTATGCTATACATTACAATTCATAACAGTAGTAAAATTAGTTATGATGTAGCAAGGAAAAAAATGTAATGGTTGGGGGTCACCACAACATGAGGAACTGTGGAACTGTATTAAGGGGTCACGGCTTTAGAAAGGTTGAGAACCACTGCTCTAGGAGCAGAAGCAATGCACACCCGCCCCCCCCCCCCCCCCCCCACTCCTAGAGGCTAATTTGCATATTTTAAAAGTAATTTTTTTTCTCAATAACGGCGGCACACATGTTCTCAAAAATGATGTATGGGTTCAGAGTGGAAGGAGCACCATATGGCTTTTGGAGAGCGGATTTAGCTGGAATGGTAATTGGGAGCTATGTCGTATACGAAGACATCCTGAGGTGGCCCTACAGTGGAAACCGCCAAAAGTGACCCATTCTGGAAACTACACCCCTTAAGGAATATTTCAAGGTGTGTAGTGAGCACTTTTCCCCATCAGGTGTTTCACAGAGTTAGGAAACACTTGGCTGTGAATAGGAAAAATTTTAACATTTTCCTGAAAAAGTTGCTTTACACCCACATTTTTCACTTTCACAAGGGGTAACAGGACAAAATGCACCCAACACTTTGTTCCCCATTTCCCCCCAAATACGGCAACACCCTATATGTGCTCATAAAATGATGTATGGGCGCATAGCAGGCTTCAGAGTGGAAGGAGCACCATATGGCTTTTGGAGAGCGGATTTAGCTGGAATGGTAATTGAGAGCTATGTAGCATATGAAGACACCCTAAGGTGGCCCTACAGTGGAAACCACCAAAAAGTAACCCCATTCTGTAAAATTCACATCTCAAGGAATATTACAAGGTTTGTAGTGAGCACTTTGACCCATCAGGCGGGTAACAGGACAAAATGCATCCCAAATTTTGTTCCCCATTTCCCCCATAATATGGCAACACCCCATATGTGCTCAAAAAATGGTGTATGGGTGCACATAAGGGCTCTAGAGTCAAATACCAAAATATGGATTTTTATTAACCTGTATTGGATGTCGCATTTAAAAGATTCCTGAGAAGTGACCCCATTTTGGAAAGATCACCCCCGTACAAACATTTCAAGTGGTAGAAAGGGTACTTTTCAGCAAACAGGTGTCTCACAGAAGGCAGAAACACTTGTTAAAGTATTTCAAAGCACACATCTGTGAAAAAAATAAAAAAATTACTAGCAGACCCCAATTTTTTTTTCCACAAGGTGTTAAAAGAGAGAATGCACCCCAGAGTGTGTTCCCCATTTTCTCCCCATTCAGGAAACATCCCATATGTGCTTGTAGCCTGCTGTATGGGCACGCAGCAGGGCTAAATGCAAAGTGCAAAATATGTTTTTTGCAGGCTGGAATAAACAGACATGGCTTTTAGGTGCCATGTCGCCTTTAAAAGATTCCTGAGGTCCCCAGAAATTAAAAACCCACAAGAAGTGACCCCATTTTAGAAAGATCACCCCTGTACGAACATTTTAAGTGGTGAAAATGGTACTTTTGACCTAACAGGTGTTTCACAGAAATTATTATGTGGTGGTTAGTGAAAAGTGCATCCGTAAGCTATTTGCGGGCCGCAATGCACGAACACCAACCATGGGACAGCCGCAGCGGATCGCGGACCCACTCACTTTAATGGGTTCGTGATCCGCCCGTTCAGCAAAAGATATGACATGTTCTATCATTTTGTGGAACGGAAGTACGGGACGAAACCCCACGGAAGCACTTCGTAGTGCCGTTCTGCACCATTCCGCATCTCCGGATTTGCGGACCCATTCAAGTGAATGGTGGGATCTGATATAGGGCTCATGCACACGACCGTATGCGCTCTGAGACATATGGTCCTTGAGCGGGCCATATGTCCCGGAGCGGCATACATCGCACGCACAGCATCATAGGTTACTATGATGCTGTGCGCATCGGGCCGCCCACAGGGCTATTGTCCCACACTCATAATCTCATATGAGAGCTGGACAATAGTCCTGCGGGCCGCCAGATGCGCACAGCATCATAGTAACCAATGATGCTGTGCGGGCGATGTATGCCGCTCCGGGACATATGGCCTGCTCACGGACCGTATGTCTCGGAGGGCATACGGTCGTGGGCATGAGCCCAGAGAAGAAGGTAAAGCTGCCCAGATACTGTTCTTTCATCCAGTTCTACTTCTAAATTCATAGAAATACATAGCTGTATCTCTCTCTAGACACTGGAGAAGGAAATTGGTTTCTTTTTTTTTCCCTATGTAGTAAAACTGACCTGTTACTTATATTCTCTGGGTCATTACAATTACAACGATACCCCACATGTATATGCGTTTTGATACTGAAAAAAATTAAAAACGAATTTTAACTTTGCATTGCCTTATTCTGACACCCATTACTTTTTTACTTTTATGTGTACGGGGCTGTCTGAGCGCTTACTTTATTGGGACAATCTGTACTTTTCATTGATACCATTTTTGTGGGAGGTGAGGTGACCAAAAAACGGCAAATTGGCCATTTTGACTTTTTTCCATTTTGCTGTATGGGATAAATATTTTTATATTTTAATAGTATGGACATTTTCGCACATGGTTAAGCCCATGATGTTAATTTTTTTTAAATCATTTATGTATTTTTATTTTGGGGAAAGGGGGGTGATTTGAATTGTTATATATATTTTTTTTTTACAATTGTTAATAGTTCCCCAAGGGAACTATAGCCAGCAATCATTACATTGCTTCTCTACTAGACTCCAATGCATTAGAATTACACTGTGTTCCTATGGAGCTCTGCCACAGGCAGGCTCTCCATAGGAACTAGTGTGCGGCAGCCCTGTAACATTCCTGAGTACAAGGGCTGCCGCACAATGCTTACGGTTTCCCCGATCCTTGCCAGAGAGAGCCAGAGTGCGCTTTCAGTCTTAAACTTCTCAAAAACCTTGGTCACATTTGAGGGGTTAAATATTTCCAGTCAACATTATCGTCGATAGCATACATTAGTCTCAGGTGCCTACCGTTTAAAGCTATGCAACTGCTCCGCTCGCAAGCGGGCGACATTAAATTCATGACCACCGACATATTATCTTGGGCGGTTGGGAAGTGGTTAAACTAATGGTGTGGATTATTCAAGATATTTATATTTTGTGTTTTTAGTTCTTGGGATAACCTCTTATAGGGTGTTTTCACACACTTTATTTTTATTGGTGTTACTTTGTGTATTTTTTTCTTGTAAACTTTTTTTTTTGCTACTAGTTTCTGTTCATTTGGTGGGATTTTTTTGTCTTTCTGTCTTTTCTCAAAAATGCAACACTCTGTAGGTCTGTCATATTTGGGGGCATTTTTACATATGTTCCAGGGGAAGTCTGAAAAAAACAGCCATTTAGAAATAAAAATCCTGCTAAATGTGCCCTAAATAAAGCACGAGCATATTCTTTTCCTACTAGTAAAAAAAACTCCAGACATAATTCATGTGTGTAAGAACCCTAAATGTAATTTCTCACCTACCAAATAAATTATTATGGTTCATTGACATTATCAGCTACCACCACTAGATGTCTCCATTGCACCATGTCTGAAAGTCCACAAGTTCCCAGCTGGTCCCTCCTCTGACCTTCTGTGGCAACTGTGTTAATTCACAGATAAAAGAGACATAATAAAAATTATATATGCCCAATTGCCCATGATTTTAGAAAGCTGTTGGTGGTTGTGCAAAAGTAATGTGTTAAAGGGAACATGTTGTCAGAGAATGACTTATTGTTTAAATCAGGTTTTTATGTTAAACATTGTTTAAAGAATTTTTGCAGATTTTTATGTGATCTATATTAAAATATAATCCTAAAATCCTGGAATTTTCGCACAGGCCACTATGCCTAAAATACAGTACACCAGCATTGGTAAAAACACAGATTCCGACACATTAACCCCTTCTATGCAGCGGTCAGCACTAACCATAGCATAGAAGGGAGAAAAGTCAAAATGGCTGATTTGCCATTTTTTTGGTCGCTTTACCTCCCACAATTTTTTTTATGACTAGCTAACTAGCCTATTCCAACTTTTATCTATGCCCCAGTTACACCAGAAAGCTAACTTTTATAATATGCTAATTAGCCTCTAGGAGCAGGGGGGCGTTGTTCCTGCTCCTAGAGGCTCCGTTCTCCCACCTTTGTCGCCTCCCTCCAAGTCTTGATTGACAGGGCCAGGCAGCACTCGCATCTGTCTGCCAGCCCTGTGCTCTGGTGAAATCTCGTGCTGTTCAGCATTCGGCGCAGGCGCGGTGAGGGAAAGAACGCTCGCAGACTTCCAACTTCCTTACACGCCTGACACCTGAGACCGAATACTGAACGGCACGGGATTTCCACAGCGCACAGGGCCGGCAGTTGGAGGTGAAGGCTGCCTGGCCCTGTCAATCTAGTGTAGCAGGGCGTGGCCAGAGGTGGGAGAACAGAGCCTCTAGGACAGCTACCTCCGGCACTCCAGGTGTTGCGAAACTACATCTCCCATCATGCACACTTGCTTGGCTGCTCTCTAAACTCCCACAGAAGTGGAAAGAGCATGTTGGGAGTTGTAGTTTCACAACAGCTGGAGTGCCGAAGGTTGCTGATCCCTGCTCTAGGAGGAAGAACAATGCCCACCCCGCTCCTAGAAGCTAATTAGCATTTTATAAAAGATATCTGGCGTAACGGGGGCATAGATAAAAGTAGGAATAGGCTAGTTAGGTTTAGCTGACATTAGCACATTACTAAAGTCAGCTAGTTTAATAGGGTTAAATCTGGTGACAGAATCACTTTAAAATGCAAGAAAAACTATACATGTGTGGTATCGTTGTAATCGTACTGACCTGGAGAATGACAGTAACTGTCATTTTTACTGCATAGGAAATTATGTAAAAACAAAACCCATAAAACTGACGGATTTTTTTTTAAATAATTACACCCTTTTGTATGCACATTGTATGCAACCATAAGATGCGTTCGGGGCTGCTTGTGAGAGCCTTAAAACGGAATTCACAAGCGGAGCCCCGAACGCTAGTGTGAAAGTAGCCTTATCCAGCAAAAAACAATTCCTTATTCTGCTATGTGAATGAAAAATTTAAAAAAATGTCAGATGTCTCCTGGCAATGCCCTTGAGATGGTGGACCTGGTGGAACGATATGAAGATACCAGGAATCTAAAGTTCTATTGGGAGGGGGTTTGGCAAACCCCGGACCCGGAGATTTGAGCCGATAAAATCAACATTTTCATAAATAGGTGTGGTGCTCCCTCCTCGACACACCCAATGTCGAACTAAAAATGGGAGAAATAATAGAACCTAGGGGGGCACTCTGCTATCTGGAACCAGGCAGAGAGATGTATATATTTAAATGTAAAATGTATTAAAGGCAAGCTTCCATACATGTAAATACTCCAAATTGCAGGTATTATATATGACCAGGTCAACCTAGTATTCTAAACATAAACATTAAAAATTTTGAATAATTTTTTTTATAAAAGTGTTCAGAAATGTGCAATAAGGTATATTCCTTTTTCTGTAGTATCAATGGATAACAAGTAGTAATTGTCACAGAATATCCACATATTGAATTATAGTAGTTATGCAATCTTTAGTTACTTTTTCAGGTTAGTCATGACTTAATACTATATATATTTGAATGTACGTTACCACTCCGCAGTTTTATTGCTTCACCTTTTGGATGTGGCCGCACTTTACCTCCCGCTGGTCTGTATGTCTGTTCGTTACTCGGTGAACGTGCGCAGTGTCCCACATGGTCTTAATACCCCGTGAGTCTCCTTGCAGCCCGTCTGGATGTTGCGCAGCGCTCAGCTTATGGGTTTGTTTGCCTGCTAACTCCTCGGTGTCCCACGTGTTCCAAGTCAAATGCCGCTACCAGATCTGGAATGTTGGGCTTGAGATGGACGGACAGTTTCTCATATATAGTGCCGAGATATTTAAGATAACCAGAATTAGCGGGGTAAAGGCAATATAGTTATGTTATAGTCTCTCAATGTTTTCACTGCTGTTAACCAGACGCGTTTCGGGGTTAATTCCCCTTCCTCAGTGGTCAGCAGTGATTTGTTGGATATCTCCTTTTATAGGTATCTGGTAGAGTGGTGCACATTGGGAATAGTTAATGAAAAAACGTGGACCGGATTTGTCTGAAAATAGTTAATTCATGTATACATTGGAGTCATATAGACCATAAAAATAAATAAACAATAAATAACATAAGGAAGTTAGAAAATAAAAATAAAGATAATAATAATAATGGTAAAACGCATATATATTTTGTTGCTGTTATCATGTGATTTTCTTGCATTTTTTATTCCTTGTCTATCTGAATAAAATCAATGCACAATATGTATTTTTTAGGGTCCATTGGTGTTTTTTAAAACTATAGTTGATATTAACTAGTGATTTCACGGTACTAGAGCCAAGCAGCTGTTCAATCATCTGGGTGGGGCCCAGAGATTTGAGCCGATAAAGCCCGCCCGATATGTACCCACGGCGGACCTGGCTCCGATAGTTGGGTTGAGCCTATGGACACTAACTATGGCTACGGTCAGTCACTATATGCCAGGAGTCTGTGTGCAACAGGTACCCCAAAGTCTCTAGATCACTTGTGCCAGGTGGAAGTGGGAGACACTCCAGCGGAGGCTCTGCTGGACTCAGGGAGTCTGGTGACCCTAGTAAGGGCTACCCTGGTACGGTCCACTGAGTATACTGGCCGGAAATTCAGGGTCATGTGCATCCACAGAGACTTAAAAGACTACCCCACTGCGCTGGTGTCTCTAACCACGGTGGCCGGTAGATGGACTCATGAGGTGCCTGTCGCCACAAATCTACATTATGAACTCATAATAGGGAGAGACTTCCCAGGCTTCCCGGTACTGTGGTCTGCTACGAAAATTACCAATACCCATGAGACAGGGGTAACCCCAGCAGAGTGGCCTTGCTCAGGAGGCAGACCACAACCCTGGGAACCCGAGGCCGAAGGGCCAGCGGTAGGGGTGACCGCCACTTCTGTGGAAGAGGGGGAGACAACCCTGCTGAGTGTGATGGTGGGAGACATGGAGGACTTGCTGCCGGATCCTGAATTGGCAGACCTCAATGTCTCCGGGGATAATTTTAGTACCGCACAACCCCGGGACCCAACCCTATCCTAAGCCTGGGAGAGTGTGTTAATAGTAGATGGTGAACCACAACAACCTGAGGCCGAGTCGGTATTTCCCCGGTTTGTGGTTCATCAGGGTATACTGTATCGGGTAAACCAACTACGGGGTGAGAATATTGAACAGTTGGTGGTCCCCAAGGCTTATCGCAAACTCGTCTTAGATCTCGCCCACCAGCATATTCTCGGGGGTCATCTGGGGTTGTAGAAAACACAGGATCATATACTACAGTGGTTTTACTGGCCCAGCATATTCAGAGAGGTAGAAGAGTTTTCTAAGTCTTGCCCGACCTGCCAGATAACTAACCCCCAGCCACATTTCTGTAGTCCCCTAGTTCCTCTCCTGATTATCGAGGTACAGTTTGACAGAATAGCTATGGATCTCAGAGGCGCCGTACCGAAGTTCGCAAGAGGGCACCAAAATATCTTAGTCATCCTAGACTACGCCACTTGGTACCCGGAGGCAGTGCCACTGCGACATACATCAGCCAAACTCATAGCTAAGGAGTTAATGGAGATGTTTTCCCGAGTAGGACTACCTAAAGAGGTAGGTAGGACTGGGGCCTTCTTCTGCCCTATCTCATGTTCGCAGTGTGAGAGGTACCATATGGCAGACACCCTTGCGGTGTCTTGGATGTAGCCAATAAGGCATGGGAACAACAACCCACTTCGTATAAAAGTGTTATTGAGTATGTTACCCAGAAGCAAGAACGGATAGAGACAGTGTTGCCTCTTGTTAGGGACCATATGGAGGCAGCTCAGCGAGCCCAGAGTCGGGTCTATAATCGGCAGGCTCGGGTCCGGATCTTTAACCCAGGTGATTGGATTTTGGTTCTGGTACTGACCGTGGACAATAAGTTCCTGGCTAGGTGGCAGGGGCCCTACGAGGTACTCGAGAAAGTTGGAGATGTGAACTACAAGGTACACCAGCCAGGGTGGTGAAAGCCAAAACAGATCTACCATGTTAATTAGCTTAAGCCGTGGAAGGATAGGGAGACCTCTATGGAAGACAGCCCATGTCCGGGTTTTCTAGGGGAAGAGGTTCCGACCCCTTTGTGTGATGCAAGGGAAGCGGTTGCCGCCATATAAGGAGGCCAGGAAGTTCGTTAGTCGGAACACGGATGTGTTCTCTGAGCTCCCTAGAAGCACTTTCACAATCCAGCATGACATTGTCACTGAGCCTCAGGCCAAAGTCCAGTTAAAACCATACCGGGTATGCGATGCTCGGCGACAACCCATCTCTGAGGAAATGCAGTTAATGCTGCAACTAGATGTCACTGAGGTTTGTCCCCCAATTTGCTACGGTGGCCGCGCCATTGACAGGGCTCTTGAAGGGACACAAGTCAATGATGGTTTGCTGGGATGATCGGGCAGAAGAGGCTTTCTCCACCTTGAAGTCGGCCCTGTGTGGGTCCCCGGTTTTGGTGACGCCCGACTTCAAAAGGGAGTTAATGTACAGACTGATGCCTCCTAAGTAGACTGTCTGAGGAAGTCAACAGAGAGGAGCATCCTCAGCCGTAAGCTCACCCCAGTCGAGACCCGGTATAGTATAGTAGAGAGAGAGAGAGTGCCTGGCTATCAAGTGGGCATAAGTGGCCAAGGACAGAAATGCCCGGGTCACCCAATGGTTTCTCTCCCTACAAAACTTTAAGTTTTGGGTGGAACACAGGGCTGGCTGGTTACGCGGATGCCCTGTCCCAGGTACACTGACTGGTGTGTGTTTACCCCCTCAGGGTTGAAAAAAAAAGGGGGGGGGTATGTGATACAGTGAGAGGTTTGGTCTTGGAAAACAGGTATTTTCCTCCCAGCACATGCTCCTGGGCTGATTTACAGCCAGGTGAGGTCCAATACCGGACCGGATTTTAAGTGCCGGTCCGGGTTTTGGCAGCACCTGGCTGTCCTTAAATAGGCAGCTGGGCTCAGAAGCCATGTCTGTGTGCTCGGATCTGAGGCCTGTTCTGGGCTGGAGAGCTGAGACCCGTGTGTCAGGGGAACAGGCCGCCTAAAACCTGTATTTGGACTTTCTGAGGCAGAACTGCCACCAAGGTGACTTTTTGTTATATTAACTTGCCATTGGGTATGAAGTAACACCAACACTGCAAAAGTGACGTTTTTTGCTTTGGCACCATGTGTGAATAAACACTGAAGTTTGAATTACGAACTTATAGTACTGTGCCTGCTTATCCTAACTACCAGAGCGAATCCCCACTGTATATAAAGTATATATATATATATATATATATATATATATACACTGCCTGTCCAAAAAAATGTTGCCACCTGGATTTAACTAAGCAAATAGGTATGAGCCTCCTATTGGATAATTACTGCATGAGTGATTATCTTTCAGCTGGCAACAAGTTATTTAACCCCAACTGGTGCAATGAGACACATCTCGCGGTCGTGGAAAAGATGTTAGTCTGTTTGAGAAGGGTCAAATCATTGGCATGCATCAAGCAGAGAAAACATCTAAGGAGATTGCAGAAACAACTAAAATTGGGTTAAGAACTGTCCAACGCATTATTAAAAACTGGAAGGATAATGGGGACCCATCGCATTCGAGGAAGAATTGTGGCCGGAAAAAAATCCTGAATGACCGTGATTGGCGATCACTTAAACATTTGGTGAAATCAAATCGAAGAAAAACAACAGTAGAACTCAGGGCTATGTTTAATGGTGAAAGTAAGAGCATTTCCACATGCACAATGCGAAGGGAACTCAAGGGATTGGGAATGAACAGCTGTGTAGCCGTAAGAAAACCACTAATCAGTGAGGCAAACCAGTATAAAAGGCTTCAATTTTCTAGGGAACATAAAGATTGGACTCTGGAGCAATGGAAGAAGGTCATGTGGCCTGATGAGTCAAGATTTACCCTGTTCCAGAGTGATGGGCGCATCAGGGTAAGAAGAGAGGCACATGAAGTGACGCACCCATCGTGCTTAGTGCCTACTGTACAAGCCTGTGACAGTATGTGCTCCAAGAATGAGGTCAGCTGACTACCTGAACATACTGAAAGACCAGGTTATTCCATCAATGGATTTGTTCTTCCCTGATGGCACGGGCATATTCTAAGATGACAATGCCAGGATTCATCGGGCTCAAATTGTGAAAGAGTGGTTCAGGGAGCATGAGACATCATTTTCACACATGGATTGGCCACCACAGAGTCCAGACCTTAACCCCATTGAGAACCTTTTTTTTTTTTTTTGGTGGCGACTTTTTTTTGGACAGGCAGTGTGTGTGTATATATATATATATATATATATATATATACACTCACCTAAAGAATTATTAGGAACACCTGTTCTATTTCTCATTAATGCGAAACCATCAACCAATCACATGGCAGTTGCTTCAATGCATATAGGGTTGTGGTCCTGGTCAAGACAATCTCCTGAACTCCAAACTGAATGTCAGAATGGGAAAGAAAGGTGGGCTACAACAGAAGAAGACCCCACCGGGTACCACTCATCTCCACTACAAATAGGAAAAAGAGGCTACAATTTGCACAAGCTCACCAAAATTGGACTGTTGAAGACTGGAAAAATGTTGCCTGGTCTGATGAGTCTTGATTTCTGTTGAGACATTCAAATAGTAGAGTCAGAATTTGGCGTAAACAGAATGAGAACATGTATCCATGCCTTGTTACCACTGTGCAGGCTGGTGGTGTAATGGTGTGGGGGATGTTTTCTGGGCACACTTTAGGCTCCTTAGTGCCAATTGGCCATCGTGTAAATGCCATGGGCTACCTGAGCATTGTTTCTGACCATGTCCATCCCTTCATGACCACTATGTACCCATCCTCTGATGGCTACTTTGAGCAGGATAATGCACCATGTCACAAAGCTCGAATCATTTCAAATTGGTTTCTTGAACATGACAATGAGTTCACTGTACTAAAATGGCCCCACAGTCACCAGATCTCAACCCAATAGAGCATCTTTGGGATGTGGTGGAACGGGAGCTTCATGCCCTGGATGTGCATCCCTCAAATCTCCATCAACTGCAAGATGCTATCCTATCAATATGGGCCAACATTTCTAAAGAATGCTATCAGCACCTTGTTGAATCAATGCCACGTAGAATTAAGGCAGTTCCTGAAGGCAAAAGGGGTCCAACACCGTATTAGTATGGTGTTCCTAATAATTCTTTAGGTGAGTGTCTATATATATATATATATATATATATATATATAAAAATCTTTTCGCATAATAACATTTAGCCCCCTGCCAGAATAGCCTGTCGGATCTCCGCCGCTAATGTAAAACTAGCCTAAAGGTGGTTGTACAAGGTATTGATTCATGGGCTGTAGTTAGTTTTTCACTCATGGCTTTTCTATTTTGTCTTCATTTTTCTGAAATAAATAGTGAAACTGTGAAATCTGTTGTGTGTTGTTGTTCATTAGAGGTTGTGCTTACCTAACGTTAAGACTTTCTAAGGACCAGATTTTTATATTTTTATTATGTCCTCATACATACTCGTAAAACCATAAAATTCAAAGTGTCCTGTTTTCTTCTCATGACTGTATATAGGTTTTGATGTGCACTTACTTTTCAAGGAGTGTAATCCCTGTATTTTATAGGTTGCTACTTTTTAACATTTCCTACTTAAAACAAGATTTTTATCTTATCCAGTTCTGGTGATTGTATGAAGATATACGGTATGCAGGTAACGTTAGGCCTAAATTGTATGTATGAACTCTGTACACGTTAACATTTTATGTTTAGGAGGTGTGGTGCATATAACTTTTATGCAATTTTTATGAAAAAGTAGATTTTGATGACAGATTGCATTAAGGTGTTTGTGTGTAAGTGTTGGGTGGCATTTTGACAATGTGTTGGGTATCTGCTTTCAGAAAATATACAGGTATGGGAGGTAAGTATGATTTTTTTAAATTTTATAATATAGGTTTTATTGACGATGTCAGTAGTTTACCCTCCTAAGATTCTGTGCATCGCTGTCCTAGGAGGGTTGCCATGCTGACCAGTCAAGCCACAGCTGGTCGCATATATGTGTCCTGGCTTTGTAGCTCTGTGCTTTGTACCTGACCAGCTTGTTACCTTCTGTGTCTTATTGCTTGTTTTCTGGATTAACCTTTCATCTGCTGTATTTCCTATTTTGACCGTGGCTAGTTTCTAGTTTAACCCCTCCACTGCTGTTTAGGTTTTATCCATCTCTCCTAGTTCTGATTCTGCTTGCCACTTACTCTTTCCACCTTGGTCATTCTGGGAGGAATGCTTCTATTGAGCTTGCACCAGTTTTATGCTTCCTTACTCTCCAGATGTATCCTGGGTCCCTAGCAGCCAAGTCCATTCGGCCTTGTGGCAGGCTCTGTTGAAGAATCTAGGAGTGGCCTTAGCTTTCTACTAAATAGACTGGTTAAGGATGTCTGGTAGCAGTCTCTCCGTTTGCTGGCTGTGGTTCCAGATGGTGACCATAGTATTTCCTTACATATGAAAATTGTCCTGGCCACCAGAGTTGCAAAATGTCCACACACCCCTGACAGTGAAATTTACAGAGTTACTTTTTTAATTAAAAAAACTTTGTTTTTATGCTACTCAAGATTTCTAGACCATCAGGTGCCAGTTCAATGGAATTTTAATGTCATATGTATAGGGATCTGTTAATATGTGCATACCTTACAGGCAGCAGCAGATGATATACCTTAGTCAAGCCCTAGCTGCCTATGTACATGGGAACCCAGTGATTTTGATGCCAAAGTTTACAGATACATGTTTTGCTGCATTTTGTTAGCAATCTCAGCAATGTATGTTTATTAGGGCTGTGAATTAAGGAAATCTGTGGCGTTTGTGTTTATGCCCTTTTTTTTTTTTTTTTTCTTTTTTTTTTTTTTACCCATACCCAGTAATAAATCTTAAAAGTAAGGGTAAAATAAAGCTTTTAACTGAATTTATTTGCGCCCTCCCTCAGATTTGGCTAAGAAATCTACATGAAAAACTGGGTGACAAAAAGAATGCATCAAAGAAGTGGTTATGTAGTCATATTATATATTGTAATCTATTTCTGTCCACAAGGTGGCGCAGTGGATCTAGAGCTACTATTATTTTTTTTACATAGATTACACAGTGATACCCTGCTGTTCACATAAACCATTTTATTTCTACAGTGATAATGAGAATAAGGGATTTTATAACATTTTTCATATACATTTTATACTAGGAAGTCAGTTTAACAGCTTGAATGCCATTTGTATTAACCGTGTCCCTTGTTGGACATGTTATCATGAGCGCCATTTTTAAAGTCAGGTTTTGTGGAGTCTACATTGACATAATTTGCACAAAATTTTTGAAATGTTGGATGATGTTTGAATGATTTGGTACTTCTTTAAGTCTAACACTTCTGTCTTGAGATGTTACTCCACCCTTTATTGGAGTAAGATTGTGACAATTCTAAAGACTTTATAAAAATCTATCTGGCTTAAATCAGACAGGCTAACCACATCCACTTGTCAAAACTGGAGTGTGAGATGTAAAGGCAGATTTACCCGGCACATTGTCAAGAATGAATCGTTCCTTCCCAACAGTCGGCTGTTTGATATGGGAAGGAGACCACCGCATGGAGCGATCTTCTTCGTAGTAGGAGGATGAGGGATCGCTATGGCGATGATTGATGTGTCTGCACGAACGACAGGATCACCAGATGAACGAGAGTTTCGCTCATCGGGTGATCAGTGGCACATTTACATGGTTTTTGGGAACGAGCGTTCGCAGGAACGGTTGTTCCCGAAAATCAGGCATTATAAATCCACCTTAAGGGTACAGCCACACTATCAGGATTCCTGATGCAGTTTTGGAAGCCAAAATCAGGACTGAATTCAGAAAGACAAGACATATCAGTCCTTTATACTTTCTCTCTGTTTATGATCCACTCCTGATTTTGGTTTCCAAATAGCAAAACGTTTGTTCATCAGGTAATTGGATCTTTCATGCAGTCACCTAAAACATTGTTTGTGGCAGTATATCTTGCTTTCTAAAGTGCACTATCCTGCTGGTAAACAATGGTCCTGTATGAGGAGTAAACTGGTGTCAATTATGTTAAATGTGCTGGGCCCGATGGCCCCCCCGATGTGCCCATGATGTGCCCTCTTTCAAAATGGTGGGCGCAATGTAAGAAACACCACCTGGGCCTAGATTTTTAAAAAGCAGTAAAGCCGTGACTTCTTTATGGTGTAACGGGATGATAATTTCCCCTCTTTGACTTCTCCACTATACTCAATGGAGAAATTCTACAACAAATCAGCGACCAATCCGTGTCACTCGGGTCAATTTCCAATCACAAAGTTTCCACTGTGTGTGGATGAGAATTGCTAAAATTTTCATCCATTTTGCTGCTATCGTATTCTGCTGCAGATTTTCTACAGGTGTCACAATTTTAAATATAAATTTATTGCCACAACTTCTATTGTGTACAAACAACTGGGATTGATGGGTATCCCACTGAAATCTATGGAATCTGCTAACAAAAAATAATTGTGTATGAGGTGTCTAAATGTACCCCTATCCTAAACAGCTTTAGGTCAGCAAGTATTCCTCACGACTCCCATACGCATGCATGCTCGACAAAACATATGTTCTCAATAGTGAAAGACAGATTATCTCCAGGAACAAAGGATTAGGCATGTTGAAATCCGACATTCCTGCTCATCCTTCTATCCTCAGATACATTAGATAGTGGGCCAGTCCCAAGTATGGCTGTCTTACATCTCATGTGTATAGTGACATCACAACACACAATTCTGTGTTCACTAGGAAAATTCTTATGCAATATAGGCTAATTGCCCTGGCAAGGGTAGTCATATTGCTTAGACTGTCTCATGGGTACTGCCCTTTAATTGAATGGCTGGTCATATGTATACAAATGTGGCACCAGTATTGCCAGTCCCAGTCACCAGCGAGGCCCAAGACTCGGTGCTTGATTGTTGATTAGCTATTTTTAGGAAAGTTATACCTTCTACAGAAAATAGAAACAAAGCACCGAGCGATGCATAGAGTGGTATAGTCAGGTGGCACCACACAGACTGTAGCTTACAAGGTTATACTCTCACCTTATTGGGTTGTGATGAGCAACAACCACTGGTATCCAGTGGCTGTCATGGTGGAATCTGGACATAGGAGACAATGTAAAGTTTTTTATGGGGACTCAGAGCCTCAGCGGAAAACATGAATGCCAGCGTTCATCCAGTTGTGATAAAAAACGTGCTTTATTTGTTCAACACAAAGCGTTTTGGGGACTCAGCCCCTTGTTCGGATGCAAATGGACATACATTCCACCGTACTGTGTCACACTTATTTATATACACTTTTAATATACATAAAAAATCAGTGTATTCCTAAACAGAAATGTTCATAGGGATAATATTAGCAGGATCTAGAAGAATTAAGATAAAAACTGTCTCCATAGTATTGTTTATATTAAAAAAAAAAGGAATTGTTCGTATTTTCTTCTTACAATGAACCAGTGGGGAAACAAGTGGCTTAGCTGGCGGGAGTAAAAAGCGTGAGAAAGGTGTACAAAAGATGCGCTGTTTACAGGCAACCTCAGACGCTACCTGGGTGCCGCTGTAATGAGCGCTCCGGTTTCTGACACATCGCACTCGCCTACTTCTGTGTTGTGTATGGGACACACTCCCCTGGTTGCTAAGCAGTCAGGGACACCGACTAAGCACTGCTATGATGAGTGCGATGCTAGGTTAACACATAAAGCTGCTCATGCTCCCACCAACTCAGCCACTTGACTTCCTTCAGACTCATAAGTATCACAAATGGTGATTTTGAAATAAAAACAATATTATCAAATTTTTATCTGAAAGAGGACCTTTAATCAGTTTGTACTTTCTAAAATCAATACCTGTAGGCCAAGATTAGGAGATGTCATATCGCTATTTTTTTTACTGATACGCTGCTCCCTTGCGGCGCTGTGCCCCCCATTCGCTTTTGCCACCCTGTATGCTTATCAATATCATCAGTATAGGGAGGAGTAGACGACAGCTTTTCTCAGGGGGCGACTGTTAAATAATATGCAATATAAAATGAATTGGTATTTAATATAAAGGCTTTATTACACTACGCACTGACACCATCTATAGTAATACACAAGGGTGATGGGATGTCTGAAGTCTCCATATATGACAATGTAGAAGCACACACATTAGTAAGACATGCCTGTATCTATGGTATAAATGACTGACAGAGACAGACAAGGGGGTCATCTTCTTACTCTCACTCTGTTGGGGATTGCTGCTGAAGAAGAAGGAAGACACACATGGAGCCTGAGAAGGAGGTTCCTACCCTTCAGAAAGGATACATTAAAGATATTCATATTCACGCATGGACAATAGACTAAGGCCCCTTGCACACGTGTGAGAATTCCACGCAGGTACAATGCGTGAGGTGAACTCCTTGCACCCGCACTGAATCCAGACCCATTCACTTCAATGGGGCTGTGTATATAAGCTGTGATTTTCGCTCATCACTGGTGCGTTGCGTGAAAATCGCAGCAAGCTCTATATTGTGCGTTTTTCATGCAACACAGGCCCCATAGAAGTGAATGGGGCTGCGTGAAAATCGCAAGCATCCGCAAGCAAGTGCGGATGCGGTGCGATTTTCATGCATGGTTGCTAGGAGACGATGGGGATGGGGACCCGATCTTTATTATTTTCCCTTATAACATGGTTATAAGGGAAAATAATAGCATTCTTAATACAGAATGCTTAGTAAAATGTCCATTGAGGGGTTAAAAATAATAAACAAATTTAACTCACCCCATCCACTTGATCGCGTAGCGGAACTCTTCTTCTTTCTACTTTCTTCAGGACCTGGCTAAAGGACCTTTGATGACGTCACTGCGCTCATCACATGGTCCACTGATGACTGTGAGCTGTCCAATCGCAGTGAACCACGTCACAGCCAGGGAGAAGGTGAGCTTTTTTTTACTCCTTGGCTGTGACATGCTCCACTACGATTGGGCAGCTCACAGGCAGAGAGAAGGAGACGCCCCCTGAGAAATGCACTTCAAAAAGATATGAACAAGACAGCACTACTCACTGAATCCTTTCAGCTTTTCAGTTTTGTGGCGGTGCCCACAGTGTTGAGTCCTGAGTCCGGAACTCCTCAATCAGTGGCGTAGCTACAGGGGTCGCAGCGGTCGCAATTGCGACCGGGCCCCTGAGCCAGGGGGGCCCACGGCCCCCCCGCCGCTTCCTATTCAAAATGTGATCTAATAGTGCCGGGGCCCGGGGGCAGTGCGCACGGCGCAGCGCAGTAGGCAGCTCACGTGACTGTGTCAGAGGGGGCGGCCGCGGAAGCAGACATTGAGTGAGGTGAGGTCTAAGTGACTGAGTGAGGAGGAGCCGCCCGGAGGCGTGGTTTGCGCGCATCTCCGGCTCCCTCCCAGTCAGACACTCAGAAGCAGCAGGCAGGCGGCAGTGACTGTGTGGTCCTGCAGACGTGCGGTGGCTGGCGGCGCGAGGTGAGTTTTGAATAGCCTCTGGCCGGCCGCCGGGCCCTCTAGCCTCTACAGTAGTTTATAATACAGATGTGCCGCCGTAAAGCCCCCTCTCATCTCCCCTCTTGCTGCAGACTCGGGAATGGCAGAAACAGCAGCACAGCAACATGCAACAGTGAATAAATTCTTGCCCGTCTGCTCTTCCTCTGTTGACCTGGACCCGTCGATCTTCCTCAGCTTCCTTGCATTGGATCAGGCCACCACAATTCTGTTTTGTCTCTCCTGGCATGCTGCAACCTGCTGTTGTTAGCTAGGCCTCTCCCCTAGTCCTCAGGGTATGAACAGCTCCCTGGGCTCTTACAGGGCAAGCACCCATGCGCCCAGTGGCGTAGGGATCGCCATAGCAGCCATAGCAATGGCTATGGGGCCCTACGCCACTGGGAGCCCGCCGCCGGCTGAGGATTAAAAAATAATAATATAAAACCATGTGGCGAGTGGGCCGGGCCCGGGCGTGGCGCTGTGATAGGGGGCGGTCGGACTCGGAGCCGGAGGCAGAGAGGCACTCTGGGCTGTGGTTCGCTGGAAGTGTAGGAGGTGGAAGCGGCATGTACAAGGAAGCTGGAGTGTGGGTGGCTGGCTGGCTTGGCGGCGCGCACAGTACGGTACGGCTTCACCGTGTCGGTCGGTTCAAGTGGCTGAGGTGAGGGCTGGCTAGGGAGTGGGACTGAGTCTGCCCCTGTTGCGATGTATGTCCAACCGAAGCAGCAGGCGGCAGCGTCAGTCAGTGAGTGGAGTCAGACGTGGAGTACTGTAACTGGAGACTAGAGCGGACAAGTATTACAGACCCCTCAGATAGGATTAGGTGGCTGTGTCCACTAACCATTACCAGAAATGCAGCTGCGCCTGCTAGGCTTGAGCAGGTATATGTGTGAATATGGAAGATGCTGAGAGTGAGGTACAGCCGGATCTCAGCATCTTCCCTAATCCATATTCACACATATACCTGCTCAAGCCTGGCAGGTGCAGCTGCATTTCTGGTAATGGTTAGTGGACACAGCCACCTAATCCTATCTGAGGGGTCTGTAACACAGGAAGGTGAAAGTGCATATCGTAGGGGGTGTATGTGTATTAGACAGAAGGTAGGGATATGTATCTTGTGTAGTTTGGGTATTAGGGAGAGTAAGGGGTATATATCTAGTGCTGATACAGAGCCGCTCTTCGCCTACACGTGTATCAGCACTAGATATATACCCCTTACTGTCCCTAATACCCTAACTACACAAGATACATATCCCTACCTTCTGTCTCATACACATACACCCCCCACGATGTGTACTTTCTCCTTCCTGTGTTACAGACCCCTGTACAATTTACCAATCTTCTTTAATACACAGACATTTAGGCTGCGTTCACACCTGAGCGTTTTACAGCGCGTTCCTACGCGCTGTAAAACGCTCAACAGGCAAAAACCAATGATTCCCTATGGGAATGGTTCTCACCTGAGCGTTTTACAGTACGTACGAACGCGCTGTAAAACGCCCTACGCCCCAAGAAGTACAGGAGCTTCTTTGGGGCGTATTGTCGCACGTTCCCGCACATAGACTTAGCGGTAACGCGCGACAATGGGCATTTGCTTGTTTCCTCGCGCGTATGTAAACGCACGATAAAAACGCCTGAAAAAAGTGCATACAGAGTACGCTAAGGTGTGAACCCACACTTAGATTCATACATTTCCTACACTGGCACAAATGCGTTGCCAGTGACCAACTGTCAATGCTCAGTCCTACGCGTAACTGTCGCAAGTGCATGAGGCGCTGCGGATGTGGCGGCGAGGATTGAGAGGTATGTGGGAGATTCGGGACGGGGGGGGCCCATAAATTTTTTTTGCTATGGGGCCCAGTCATTTCTAGCTACGCCCCTGTCCTCAATGGCTTGCAATATTATAGAAAACTGCGGCACTCCAATGTCATAGAAAACTTCACCGAATTCCGAAACGTTTTGACCTTTTGGGTCTTTATCAAGCTCATGCATGCATACCAATAGTGTACATATATAACTACTAAATCTCAACAATTGGTCAAAATTTACTCCACCTTAATTGGATATAGATAACCCTTCAAGCTAAAAAACGTATCCTTTGTCAGCCACATCACTTAATAGACACATTCTGTCATTAAACTACTCAATTTCTTACCCCTGTCTGACAAAGGATGTTTTTTAGCTTTAAGGGGGAGGTATCTATATCCAATTAAGGTGGAGTCAATTTTGACCAATTGTTGAGATTTAGTGGTTATATATGTTCACTATTGGTATGTATGAGCTTGATAAAGACCCTGAGAAATGTAGCCATCCCTTCTCCCTGTATTGATGCTATTGATTAGCATACAGGGCGCCAAAACCAAACAGGGGTCACAGCAGCGCAACTGAGGAGCGGATCAGTAAAAAGAAATTGTGATATGACATCTCCTAATCTTGACCTATAACATGAGGTATTGATTTTAGAATTTACAACCTGATGAAAGGTCCTCTAATTCTTGTAGATCCTGTCAATATTATCCCTCTGAACATTTCTATTCCTCCCCTTTCTAGGAATACACCGATTCTTAATGTATATTGTATATGCATCTGAAGAAGGGATAATCAGCTGTATGAAGGGAAGGCGGATGCAGTGCTGCGTGCAGTCTCCCATCTTTCTTCCTGCTCGCCTTAGACATAGCAGCAGAGAGCAGGAAGAGAGAAGGGAGACGGCACGTGCCTTGCCTTCATACAGCTGATCGGTGGGTGGGTGGGTGGGGTTGGGGCGGTTGTCGGACCCCTGCCGATCTGATATTGATGACTATCCTGATGACCCCCTTTAACTTTTAGTCTCCTTCCTCAATATCTACTCCCCAAACTATCAATGCCTCACTTATAACCTTATAGTCAGGGACCAATTTTTAAAAATTGCTTTCTGCATTACAGAACTAACATAAGGATAAGTCTACATATAAATGATCATATCTTTAACTGGAGCTTGTATTGACATGTCAGGAGATGCAGCAGGAACAGTGACAGTCACAGCATCCTCAGAGGACACTTTGCACATTTATAATTATGCCAGTTTTCTAATCTAGCTATGAGCTGCACCAACTGTATGAAGATGCTCTTACTTTATTGAAGCGCAACGGATATGAAGACACACCAATATTAATAAATCTACCCCTATATGTAAGCTCTGGCATGGTAATAGTCAGATGCTAGCTTGCTCTGCTCACCTGTCCAAGTGGTGCAGATCTGCTGCCCATTCCCCTCTTCCTCCTGGCAGACCCAGTTATCGGGGTAGCTCTGTCTCTCCACATAAGCTGCACCTGCTTGCCAACTCAGATTGTGGGAAGGTGCATGAGAAATAGGCTCTAGTCTGTTAGTATCTGCTAAGGGGTGCTGTTTACATTTGTCTGCCCATATACCGACTTCTGCCTGTTTCCCGGATTTTACCCTTCGCTGACTGACCTGACGTGACCTCTGCCTGATTTTCATACTAACCCAGAGCTGACCTCAGACTATTTACCGTATTGCACATACTCTGCCTGCCCTGACTTTGGCCTGTCCCCCAGTACAGCTTTGCCTGACCCCTCAGTGCCCTGCATCTGAGTCTCTTTATCTCCGTTGGTCAGCTGTCAACCAGAGACTACTCCAGGAGGTAGTGACTTGGTGGTTCCCCTAAATGAAGTTTGGTTCTCTGTACAGAGGTTAAAGGGTGAATACCAGGGGACTGCCAGGATAACACCCTTGAGAAATGCCCCAAGTCAAATCTGTTCGTTGACACAGTGGTTCCACACTCACCGTGTAACAATACTCTCATGAGTATTGTCATTCCAAGCTCTTGCACTTTGGACCCATAGTTCAGCCTATGTTTAACTGAACAATAAAATAAAGTTGTAGAGAACATCATAAGACATCATGGTTATATTGAAGAGGACATAATCAGATAATATGAAAAGTCCATTACATGACAAAGAGCATCAGTGAAAAAAAAGAGAGAGAGAAGAATGCTGAAAGTCTGCACAAGAGAGCATGGGTAGTTGCATAGGAATAGATACAAAATCGGAATACAGTGAATCTTATAACAGGAAGACCATTACATCTTTGGGAGGAAAAGCAGGGGATTTGAGGTAATAAGATGATGACCTGATAGAATCAAAGGTCTGTGGAGAGTATCAAGTGCAGGGTGAAGAGCACTAGGCACCCCAAACTTTCTGGAATTTAGAAGGACAATTTCTGTAGGTGAATATAGTACGTCCAAAAGGAATAATAGAGTTGACCATAGCCTTCCATTTAGAGATACTAGGAGGGCAGGGGTTCATCCACTTCAACATAATCAGTCCCAAACATTCTTGGTGGGGTAGAGATCTGGCTATTGAGCTGGCCAGGGGAGCTGCTGGATACCCTGAGGAGCATGTTGTGTAGTGTGTGGGCGGGTATTATCTTGTTGGAACACCATGTATCCCTAATGTCCTTAACATACCAAAGGCTGGCCAATGTTCCCTCCACAAATACCAGCCAGGAACGGGCACGGTAACTATTGGCATTCCAAAAAATGACACCTGGTCTTTGTCCTGTGTGTCTCCACACTATGAATGATTTCAGTAGGTGCTCTTCAGCTGTCCTTTGAACTCAGATGCGGCCTTCATTAGTAGCAAAGCCAAACCTGCTTTTATCACTCAATGCTATTGTTTGCCATTCATGTCTCCAATAGGTTCTCAAGTGGACGGTTTCTTATGGTCTGGAAAGTCACTCCAATTTGTGGCTGTCCTTTGAGATACCGCAGCTCTTCTCAGCGACCTTGGCGTGCATTTGTATGTCTTGACTACCCAGAACCCTCTCTATGTCTCTCTCTCTTTCTGAGATCTGTTAATTGCACAAATGGTGCAAAGCCTTAGTCTAATAGGCACAATAATTGCTTCAGCAACACCCAATCAACAGTTGTATAACAGAGAGGATGGAAAATAGTGCTGTTAGCCAAAGAAAACAACAGTGATGACAGACAAAAAAGCATGTGAAACATCTGTTTGCAAAGTAAGGGTCTTGAAATTTTGATCAGTACATGTAACACCCTTCAGCATTGCCATATTTTAAAATATGCTTTTTATCTTATGTACCTCATTATAGGTGTTATGTTTTCATTTTCTGGTAGTGTAGGTTAGTCATGATGGATGGCTTTCACATTGTGTCTGTACGAGTTACCATAAATAAGACTTTGTGTCTGCACGCCCACACACAACTGCTAAAAATAATGGCAAAGTTTGTTGTTGGGGGGAGAGATCAGCATCTTGGTTACATCACCTGTAAACTGCTGACAGTAGGCTCTACTCCTAGGGCAGGGTAGGCTGTGACGGCATGGGGAGGGAGGGTTGGGGCACAGATTAGGCAGTGTTCTACATCAAATTTCATACTGAAATGAAGATGCTTTTAATAAATGACAATTCCATAGGGCAATAATGACACTTTATTCCGTAAATTATTACCAATTATTAAATAGCCCATATCTACAGTATCTGGAGCTGTTTACATGAAGTCTGTCACCTACCTCAAGCATTATTAAGTGCAGTACTAAACGAATAGCACTGCTGGCACTAACTCTGGATCACTAGTTAAAGGGGTTTTCCAGGATTTTACTACTGATGATCTATTCTCGAGATAGGTCATCAGTATCTGATTGGTGGGGGTCCGACACCCAGGACCCCGCCAATCAGCTGTTTGAGAAGGCACCAGCACTCCTGTTAGCACCACAGCCTTTTCTCTGATTACCAAGCACAGCGCCATACATTGTGTAGCAGCTGTGCTTGGTATCACGTTCAGCCCCATACAAGTGAATGGGGCTGAGCGCGATACCAAGCACAGTCGCTATACAATGTACAGTGCTGTGCTTGGTAATCTCAGAGAAGGCCGCGATGCTCACAGGAGCCCCGATACCTTCTCAAACAGCTGATTGTCAGGAGTCCCCGGTGTCAGACACCCAGCAATCAGATACTGATGACCTATCCTGAGGCTAGGTTATCAATAGTAAAATCCCAGAAAACCCTTTTAATATATGTCGATATTCTCCCCATTCCCTCACTGTACCACTGAAAACTTCTGCCGAAATACATTGAGAGGACTCCTGAGCTCGCCATTATGAGCGCATGCCCAGGAGTCCTGTCAATTTATTTCAGCATGTTGACATATTAATTAGTGATCTGGAGCCAAGGCCAGCAGTACTATTTATGTACTACTGCACTTAGGGCTAGGGGAGGCAACAGACTCCCTTTAATTAGACTACATGGAAAAATAGATCATTTCATCCTGTGCAAAGATAGACTATAAGAAGTACAATAACACCATGTTAAATAAACATATTCCGAATGTATTTTATTTGAAGCGCTCTTTCATCACATTATTTAGCCATCTGGCTAAGTAGCTGTAAAGGGGTTAAAAGTGCATAGTTAAAAAGTTGAAAACGGTCTTAATACATGTAAAAAAAAAAAATAGCATGCAATCACCAGGTAATCTTATTAATATAACTGAGAAGAATCACTGACAGTGTTAAAGGTCTTCTGATACAGTCTTGGTTATTGCGCCACTTCTCAAGATACAAGTTTCTCTGAAGTTTTCCATTCATTGTCTGTGCATGGCACACAGGTAAGCAGAAGCAGGTAGTTAGAGGAAGCAGCATTCTACAATATCCGATTGTTGACATCACTGGTGATGAAATATGTGGAGCCAAACGTCATTACTTGAGCTATGCGAGTTCAGTTCTGGTTCACAGTACAGTCAGTACACCGGTAAATATTCTCATTCACTTTCTATCTTTCATGCTTCGAATTGGCTTCATTACGTTCCACAGTGACACCATTGGCTTTAGATGATAACTCCTTCTTATTGCAGTCTTTCTCCAGGTAAAACTCTGTCAGTACAGGGCAGTGCTCCGATGCCACTCCTCCCCATGACCAGTTATCCGGAATCCACGGATTTGTCAGTCCTTCCCTCACCACTAGAGAATAACCTGCAGACAATAAAGGATGGGTCATCAGTAGGCTTTCTTGGTTGGCATATTTGTCATTTTATCAATTTTATTGCTATAGGAGAAGCAGCACAGGATTTTACCACACAGCTACTATCACAGAATAAGAATTAAAGTATAGATTCACATTTCAAAGATTGAAGAGAACATATTTTGGTGAATTAATACCAATTCAGTAATATTAGAGCAAAGGTCCCTTTAGATGGGATGATACAGCAGGTGATTGTTGGGAACAGAGTAGAAAGCAGTCGGCACTCGACATAAACCTCGAGGAGGAAAATGCTTCCAGACAGTATGTAATAAATCTCAGCGGACGCTCTCTTCTTATATGTTTATTTTTATTCCAACAACTCAAAGGATATAGTATAAGGACGCATTGCGGCTCATATTGCCTTCATCGGCTCAATATATAATACATTCTTACACACTTTTATAACAGAACTGATTAGACACATGGAATGACGTCAGAAGCCATGGGTGGCGCTTAAACACATATCATTCAAATTGCAACATGTATACAAACAATAATTAACACGTGTTAATTATTGTTTGTATACATGTTGCAATATGAATGATATGTGTTTAAGTGGCTCCCTGGCGTCTGACGTCATTCCATGTGTCTAATCAGTTCCGTTATAAAAGTGTGTAGAATGTATTATACATTGAGCCGATGAAGGCAATATGAGCCGCAACGCGTCCTTATACTATATCCTTTGAGTTGTTGGAATAAAAATAAACATATAAGAAGAGAACGTCCGCTGAGATTTATTACATACGGGGATTGTTGGCAAGTCAGCAATCTCCTCCACAGTATGGGGAGGAGCGATCACTAATGTCATCGCTCGTCCCCATACCGACTAGTTGTTTGCCGGCAGCAGATGATGTTTACACAGCACGATCTGCTGCCAGGAAATGACGATTCTTGTGTCTGGACAAATGATCTATTAACCGATGAATGAGCGTTTTGCTTGTTAATCGTGTAATCGGCAGCCCCTTTACACTCCAGATTATCTGGCGGATTCTCGGCCTGGGTACATTTGTTGTTGGCAGAAATGTTCCAATGCAAAAAATGTAATGTTGCACTTGTAGAAGATCCAAACAAAATTCAGACTTTATAGGGTACAGTTTAAAGGGTCACTCAGTTGTCATTAAGACATATCAAAAGTTTTGGTCAGTGCAGGTCTGAGTGCCGAGTCCCCCACCAATCCCTAGAACGAGGAGAGAGAAGTGCTGCTCATATATTATGCTCTCGCTCCTCACTGCAGTAGTTAGTTGGGCCCAATAGAAGTCTATGGGCCCCTCTTGATTCTGTCCTCTGCAGTGAAGAGAGAGAATGCGATATATGAGTACTTTTCTCTCCTCGTTCTAGTGATCAGTGAGGGTCTCAGCACTCAGACTCCCACCAATCAAAACTTTTGATTTGTTTCCATGAAATATCAAATATTTTTGAAAACTCAGTGAACCGTTAAAAATACATCCAGCATTGGCACTGTAGAAGAATACATTTATGCGTGTTAGATGTTTATTCTTTAATCTTAGTTATAATTCCAAAATGCATAAGTGCCTTCTGCTTCTTGGTGTTGCTTGATGTATTTTTCAACTGTACCATATAAACTCTGGATTTTATTTGGATCTTCTACAGGTGCTGGATCATACTTTTGCACCTGGATGTGTTGCCCTCGCTTAGGGTTGTTCTGTGCTCCAGTAAAGCTCCACTGAGTTGAGCTGGATGATTTGCTTGCAAATGTTCCAATGCCACCCAAACTTTGAAAATCAATGAGCCGATTCCGACTTCTCTATAAGAGGACTTGCCAGATCTCCCGACATGTATTCTCCATGATTCTAAACCAATTTTTTTTTCTGGGTTTCACCTTTCCCCTTATCAGTGAGTTTCTCCCTGTCCACTCTGACGATGTCCAACTTCGTGCTAACAAAAAGGGGTAGATTTATCATGAGGGAAATTCTCATGAGTCGGTCTTTCTTAAAGGGGTTTTGCAGTTTGTTTAAACTGATGATCTATCCTCTGGATAGATCATCAGCATCTGATCGGCAGGGGTCCGACACCCAGAACCCCCGCCGATCAGCTGTTTGAGAAGGCAGCGGCGCTGGCAGTAGTGCCGTGGCCTTCTCTCTGTTTACTGCAGGCCCAGTAACGTCACGACTAGTATCAATGGCCTGGGTGAGGCTAAGCTCCGTTCACTTGAATGGAGCTTAGCCCCACCCAGGCCAGCAATACTAGTCGTGACGTCACTGGGCCAGCAGTAAACAGCGAGAAGGCCGCAGCACTACTGCCAGCGCCGCTGCCTTCTCAAACAGCTGATCGGCGGGGGTTCCCGGGTGTCGGATCCCCGCCGATGAAATGCTGCTAATTTATCCAGAGGATAGATCATCAGTTTAAAAAAACTGAAGAACCCCTTTAAGTCTGCGTTGCTGTCATTTGTGTCAAATTGATCAAATGTTGCACGTTATTTGATAAATTTCGTACATCTTTATGTCTAACTCTTCTATCTTGAGATGTTACTCCACTTTCTACACCCCTCCCCCTTTAATGGAGTAGGATTGCGACAATTTTTAAAACTATTTAAAAGGTCGTCGTTGATAAATGTAGCTTAAATAAGCTCGACTTGTCAAAACTGGAGTTATTGTGATCAAAATGTCCCAAAGCTACTTTATGACACCAGAATTCTGGAGGGCTTAATAAATTCCCCTCTAAGTGGCCTGTGCACTGGTGATGTGAAACTACAGGCCTCAATACTGCTGCCATTGCTTAGAATATTGGTGATGTCCATGGACAAGAGAGCAACCAGTTAAAAGGGTGTTACCATAACAACATGTATCACCTATCCACAGGATAGGTAATAAATCTATGATTGCAGGAGGCTCGACGACTGGGATGCTGGCGATCTCAAGAATGGAGCGGTAGTGCATAAGCATGACCACCACTTCATTTGCGTCTATGGTACTGCTGAGTACATCTCTGTCAGTCCTATATAAGTGAATGGATCAGTGTTGTGCGTGCATGGCAACTGCTTCATTCACTTCTATGGGACTGAGAGGGGATTCAGGGACCCCCATTCTTATATGGTGGGTTTCCAATGGACCCCCAGCTATCATACATTTATTACCTATGCTGTGGATAATACATGTTGATAATCAGAAAGTCCTTTTAATGATTACCATCTACAGTCATGTACATCTCTAGCGTTCGGGGTCAGTAACCTCTTGCACTCCAGAAACCACAACAGCATGCTCCATTCACTTCTATGGGAGGTGCGAGAAGAGCCAAGCAAGTCTATATGCTGGGAGTTGTAGTTTCATAACAGCTGGAGTTCCAGAAGTTGCTGATCCTTGGTCTAGACCAGGGATGGGCAAACTGCGGCTCTCCAGCTGTTGTAAAACTACAACTCCCAGTATGCCTACAGCTATCAGCCTACAGCAGGGCATGATGGGATTTGTAGTTTTACAACAGCTGGAGAGCCGCAGTTTGCCTATCACTGGTCTAGACAAACTACTTTATACACTTTTTCATCATGTCTGCAGCTAAGCACATACATGATCTTCTCCATGTGTGAATCAATACATGCTAACAGCCACCTTGGATGTTAGATCAAATAAAAAATGTTAAAGGGGTTGTCCAGGATTAGAAAAAACATGGCTGCTTCCTTCCTGTCGACAGGTTGTGTGTGGTATTGCAGCTTTGCCCCACTGATTACAATTCTACAATTTCAGACAAACCCCATGGACAGGCGTTCTGCTGATTTTGGAAGAAAGCAGACATGTTTTTCTAATCACAACCCCTTTAATTAAGCAGAAGAATGGAACGAACGAATAATGACTATAAAATTAATAGGGGAAATATGAATGAATGAATAAATGAAAAGGAGAGCGCTATATATGGCACTGCTGGGATTAGTTGGGATATGGTGGCCAACTCTCAGGCTGGTGACATTTGGAAGTTTACTGGCAGACGAAGGAACTTCCCAGACTGCTGGAACTGACCTGTGAACACCTTCTTCAGGCTCTTGCTGATCCAGATGTTGTCTAAGGACTTGTTGCCTTGAGGACTTTTTGTGCTTATATTTGTAAATGTATTAGCTGGGAGCAAGTTCTGGAACTTTTCTTTTCTCAGAGTATCAAAGTTATTGCTATCCGGCGGTTGGCTGAATCCCCCTAAAATGATCACATCTTTTTCCCCTGAAACAAATAAAAGAAATATTAGGGAATACTGCCCTGGATATGATGTAAACAGTATAAGGTACACCTTAAGTCATATAAAACAATGCACACATTGCTTGTATCAGTGTTATTACCATCAGGGTGGTTTTACACTACATTTCAAAAATGTTTTCGGCCACCTTTTTTTTGGCCCAAAAAACTCAGCGGCCATATGTTACATGTTGATCAATAGGAAATTATAAAACACCCACAAACACTACAAACACTCTCTGCATAGAGAAGTAAAACACTGAGTGACTAAAAAAATATCACTCCAAAAAACGCATGAATTTGATGGTCTTCTTACAAACCAAAATAACTTAGAAAACATTGGCCCAGTTCTACTAATCCTATAAACAGCGTAAACTTAGGCTGTCCGGACCTGCACCAGATTTAACACAGCGGCTCAGACTGGATAATAAATGTGGCACAGGAATAGACTGTTTTCTCTGACTCTTTACCAACTATAGGTTGGCGTACCTTGAGATAGAATTTTAAGCCAAAACTGTGAAGCAACTTTGGCGCCTCTTAGGGTACATCTCCTTTCCACAAAGTCCCGTTTTCAATAAGCCCCGTCCCCTTTTTAAGCAAGTCAGGAAAAAAAAAGTGTGGAAACCCTAGTTGTGCCAAACTTCAACAATTTACACCACTTTTTAGACAGATCTAAAGTTAAGGTACCCAAAGTTTACAAATACAAAAAATACAATAAATAAAAATTAAAGACTAAATAAAAAAATTCAATGAAAAAATTATTAAAAAAACACCACCACACACACCACACCTTCTAGCTCCACCCTCAGACATCCATGTCCATAATGGAAGCGGAAATAATTGTGCTATTAACAAAAATAAATTAAAATGTGAAAAACAGTCTTTTTCCTCATTACGTTTCCTTTTTATTAAAATGAAAGAAAAACTACTAAAATAAAATGTTACTAAAAATGCACTAAAAGTGTACTAAAAATGTGGAAAATGTGCCTGGTTAGGAAGGGGAGGTAAATGGCTCAGTCTGGAAGTGGTTAAATATACAATCAGTTGAATGACACAAAACCAGTTGCATAATATAAGAAGAGAAGAAGGTCACTTTAGTGCTGGTCAACTGAGAGGTTAATAAACTCACTAGTTCCTGGCAATGTGTGACTGCATTATGCAGAGCTATGTGATTGGCGCTGCCAGCATGTCACCTTACATGGAACAGTCAGGTCAAGAAACCTAGGAAAAAGTCAATAAGTGACCTTCTGTTCTATTAACTGCATTATACATTAACTGATCTAGTCATCAATGGACGGCTCCCAATATGACCGACTTTTTTCCTCTTCCTAATGGCGTATGATGTTTGTTATATAATTGAACCAGGACACCCATCGCTCAGCGCAGAACTATTCTAATTAAAAAAATATGTGGTGACTATGGTAAACTAAGGTGCAATTTGCAGGTAGGTCAGTAATCTTATGGCTCCTGCACACTAATGTATTTTGGGTTCGCATTTTTTGCGGGTCAGATGCGGACCCATTCACTTCAATGGGGCCACAAAAGATGAAGAATGCACACCCGTGTGCTCTCTGCATCTGTATGTCCATTCCGCTGCCCCGCAAAAAAAAATAAAAAATTTACGGACAATGATAGGACAGTTCAATACAGGGCAGGGCAGGGCGTTCCGTTCCGTTCCACAAAATGCAAAACGCGTGACCGGTATCCACAATTTGCGGACCGCAAAATCAACAACGGCCATGTTACATGAGCCCTTATTCTGAGTTCACATCACCATTTGGCTTTCCGTTCTTCTGATCCGTCAGAAGAACAGAAAAATTCAAGCAAAAACGGATCCTTTATTTTGAGCATCAGTTGAGCTCAGTTAGCATCAGTTTACACTAAAAAAACGGATCCGTCTTTTTTTGAGCATCAGTTCTGATCAGTTTGTGTCATTTCCATCAGAGATCAGATATTTTTAACGGGAAAAAAAAGTCCTGCATGTAGGAACTTTTCTATCATCAAAAATAGCTGATCTCTGCCGGAAGTGACACAGACTGACGCTAAATAATCAGAACTGAAGCTCAAAATAATGGATGTGTTTAATTTATCTATTTTTTTCTGGTTTTATGACAGATCAGAAGAATGGAAAGCTAAACGGTGAGGTGAACTCAACCTAAGTCCAGTATTGGGTCAGTATATTGCATCAGCTTTTGTAAGCCAAAACCAGTCAGAAACAGTATAAGGCCTCATGCACACGACCGTCATTTTGGTCCGCATCCGAGCCGCCGTTTTTGCGTCTAGGGTGCGGACCCATTCACTTCAATGGGGCCACAAAAGATGCGGACAGCACTCCGTGTGCTGTCCGCATCCACTGCTCCGTTGCGTGGACCCGCAAAAAAAATAAATAACCTGTCCTATTCTTGTCCGTTTTGTGGACAAGAATAGTCATCTCTACAATGGGCCGCCCGTTCTGTAAATTGCGGAAGGCAAACGGGCGGCGTCCATTTTTTGCGGATAGCAAAAAACAGCACGGTCATGTGCATGTAGCCTAATGGGAAGATTTGTGCCTCTTCTGTGTTTTGGACCCAGTCCTGGTTTGTAAATGTACTGCGTCTTCCCAGCAGCTGACAGACAGCAGTGTTCTTACTCCCTACATACACCCTCTTATATCTTTCCCCTACTTTTCAGCTGAATTGAAGCAGATTTGTGCAGGGAGCTATTTGTTATGTCCAAGTAGTCTGTTATAAATCTACCCTTAGGCCTCTTTCACACGAACGATATGATTGTGTCAGGATGTGTTCAGCGAAATTCGCAAGTTCAGTCAGTTTTGTATGCAATTGCGTTCAGTGTTTTTGCATGGAAAACGCAGAATATAGAACATGCTGCGATTCTCATGCAATGCAGAAATGCGTGAAAAAAATGAATGGCTCAGGATTCAGTGCGGGTGCTATGTGTTCACCTTACGCATTGCACCCGTTCTGAAAACTCCTCTTTCACACAAGCGAGTTTTCCAACAGGGTGTAATGCGTGAAGCAAACGCATAACATCCGGACTGAATCCTGACCCATTCGTTTTAATGGTTCTGTGTAAATAAGCTTAGTTTCTGTGTTCAGGAAAAATCACAGCATGTTCTACATTCTTCGTTTTTCACGCAGCTCTGGTTCCACAGAAGTGAATGGGGCTTCAGTTAAAAACGAATTGCATGGACGAAAACAATTGCGTGGACAAAACTGAACCATCAGTTTTTTCCTGAACAGACCATGAGAGAATCCATAACACTTATGTGAAAGAGGCCTTAAAAATCTTTACTATATAGTCTATATAATCAACAGAACCTCATGCTATCCTGTGTCTGACTAAGTAACTGATGGAAGTTAAAAAAAAAAAAATTAAATCTACAAAAATTCCTCCACTTTATGCTTTCTTTAAGGCCTCATGCACACGACAGTTTTTTTTCACGGCCCGCAAAAACGGGGTCCGTGGGTCCGTGATCCGTGACCGTTTTTCCGTCCGTGGGTCTTCCTTGATTTTTGGAGGATCCACGGACATGAAAAAAAAGTCATTTTGGTGTCCGCCTGGCCGTGCGGAGCCAAACGGATCCGTCCTGAATTACAATGCAAGTCAATGGGGACGGATCCGTTTGATGTTGACACAATATGGTGCCATTTCAAACGGATCCGTCCCCATTGACTTTCAATGTAAAGTCTGGAGTTCTGTTATACCATCGGATTGGAGTTTTCTCCAATCCGATGGTATATTTTAACTTGTAGCGTCCCCATCACCATGGGAACGCCTCTATGTTAGAATATACTGTCGGATATGAGCTACATCGTGAAACTCATTTCCGACAGTATATTCTAACACAGAGGCGTTCCCATGGTGATGGAGACGCTTCAGGTTAGAATATACAAAAAAACTGTGTACATGACTGCCCCCTGCTGCCTGGCAGGTGCTGCCAGGCAGCAGGGGGCAGACCCCCCCCCCCCTGTTTTTAACTCATTGGTGGCCAGTGGGCCCCCCCTCCCCTGTTGTTAACTCGTTGGTGGCCAGTGTGCGCACCCCCTCCCTCCCTCCCTCTATTGTTTTAATACATTGGGGCCAGTGTGCGCGCGCCCCCCAACCCCCCCTCTATTATTTTAATACATTGGGGCCAGTGTGCGCGCGCCCCCCCAACCCCCCCCCCCCCTCCCTCCCTCTATTGTTTTAATACATTGGGGCCAGTGTGCGCGCGCCCCCCCAACCCCCCCCTCCCTCCCTCTCTCTATTGTTTTAATACATTGGGGCCAGTGTGCGCACCCCCCCAACCCCCCCTCCCTCCCCCCATTGTAATCATCATCGGTGGCAGCGGAGTAGAAGATTTTCATACTTACCTGGCTGCTGGCTGCTGCGATGTCTGCGTCCGGCCGGGAGCTCCTCCTACTGGTAAGTGACAGCAATGCGCCGCACAGACCTGTCACTTACCAGTAGGAGGAGCTCCCGGCCGGACGCAGACATCGCAGCAGCAAGAAGCAGGTAAGTATGAAAATCTTCTACTCCGCTGCCACCGATGATGATTACAATAGAGGGAGGGAGGGGGGGGGGGGGGTTGGGGGGGTGCGCACACTGGCCCCAATGTATTAAAACAATAGAGGGAGGGAGGGAGGGGGGGTTGGGGGGGCGCGCGCACACTGGCCCCAATGTATTAAAACAATAGAGGGAGGGAGGGGGGGGGTTGGGGGGGGGCGCGCACACTGGCCCCAATGTATTAAAAGAATAGAGGGAGGGAGGGAGGGGGGTGCGCACACTGGCCACCAACGAGTTAACAACAGGGGAGGGGGGGGGGGGGGGCCCACAATGATATTCAAACTGGGGAGGGGGGGGGGGGGGTCTGCCCCCTGCTGCCTGGCAGCCCTGATCTCTTACAGGGGGATATGATGGGGTTAATTGTACTATCATATCCCCCTGTAAGAGATCGGGTGCTGCCAGGCAGCAGGGGGCAGTCTTGTACAAAGTTTGCAGTGTATTCTAACTAGAAGCGTCCCCATCACCATGGGAACGCTTCTGTGTTAGAATATACTGTCGGAAATGAGTTTTCACGAAGTGAAAACTTAGATCAGAAAAAGCTTTTATGCAGACGGATCTTCGGATCCGTCTGTATGAAACTAAAACCTACGGCCACGGATCACGGACACGGATGCCAATCTTGTGTGCATCCGTGTTCTTTCACGGACCCATTGACTTGAATGGGCCCGTGAACCGTTGGCCGTGAAAAAAATAGGACAGGTCATATTTTTTTCACGGCCAGGAAACACGGCTCACGGATGCGGCTGCCAAACGGTGCATTTTCCGATTTTTCCACGGACCCATTGAAAGTCAATGGGTCCGTGAAAAAAAACGGAAAACGGCACAACGGCCACGGATGCACACAACGGTCGTGTGCATGAGGCCTAATACAAATCAATTTTTGCCCGATTACACCACACATATACTGGGGTCTTTTGTCACCATAAGGGGTCTATCTTCATACTTACCAGAATTAGGGCTCATGCACACGACCATATGTATTTTGCGGTCCGTAAAAAACGGAGCCCCTAATAAAACAGTACTATCCTTGTCTGCATTACGGACAATAATAGGACATGTCCTATTTTTTTGCGTAACTGAAATACGGACATATGGAAATGGAATGCACACGGAATACCTTCCGTTTTTTTTTTTTTACAGACCCATTGAAATGAATGGTTCCGCATACGGTCCGCCCCAAAAAATGGAATGGACACGGAAAGAAAATACATTTGTGTGCATGAGCCATTAGGGTCCATTCACACGTTCCCAGTGTTTTGCGCATCCGCAAAACACCGGGCCAGTACCCCAATAGAGGATTCCTATTCTTGTCCGCAGCTGCGGAGAAGAATAGGACATGCTCTATTTTTTTCCCGGAGCTGTGGAATGGAAGTTTGGGGCCGCGGACCGGAAATGTGGATGCGGCAGCACAATGTGTGCAGTCCGCATCTTTTCCAGCCCCATTGAAAAATAACTTTTGCGGAACGGATCTGGACCCATTCTATGGACGTGTGAATGGACCCTTAGAGTCACATACAGATCAGCCACCAGTGGCAATGGGCATTCACGTTAAGGTCTAGAAATTGCATATTAACGTTCAGGCTGCCCAGAAGCATTCCAGGAATGACTCTCAGGAACAGGCCAGATCATGTCCAGGTAGCCAGGTCTCTGCTATATTGCATACCTTTCAGGGTCTCCTGCAGTGTGTGTCCAAAGGTAGATGATTTGTGGCTGTCACTGTGCTGCTTTCCACCTTCATGTGGGGGAGGGCGCTGATGAATGTTCACCAGGGTGACATCACTCGTTCCAACCTAAGAGACCAAGAACAAAACAACTGACGCCTGATATCAGCAGTAAAAGTGTTAGATCAATGACAAATAGTGAATATTGGAGGGCAGGGTTCCCAACCGTCCAGAAATTTCTGGAGAGTCCATAAAAATAGACTTTTTTCCTGTGTCCATGAAAAAAAAAATGCATGTGTCAGTGATTTTTTTTGAGGCTGGTGGTACTTCACTAGATTATTTTGGTGGTGATTATTAGAGATGAGCGAATCAAAGTTGACAAAGTGGAATTCTATCCGAATTTCCAGAAAAATTTGATTTGCACCGAATCCGAATTTCCTCACGCTTCGTGGTAACGAATCACATTTTTTTTCCTAACATGGCTGCTGCACATGTTAGGACATGGAGCAAAGAATTATGGGAACGAGGGATCACCCACAATGCCATACATGCATGGGCAAGGGTGTTTTCCGGTATCGAGTTCCATCCTAGGGGCTCAATACCGGAAAGAAACACTTCCTAATGCATTATGAATGGAAAGCATTCTGTTCAGTACGCATCAGGATGTCTTCAGTTCAGTCACTTATACAGTATTTGGCCGGAGAAAATACCGCAGCATGCTGCAATATTTTCTCTGCCCAAAATTCAGGAACACTTGCCAGAATTCCGGATTCGGGTTAATGGTCTGCGCATGCGGCCAGAACCCTCTAATTCTAGTCAAGGAGTGGGATGTGGGATAGTAACCTTCCCCTATTTTACCTCCCCATCCCCCGTCTTATTAGCTGGTATGAAATGACACTCGTTTACGGTAAAATATTACTTTTCAATAGTCAAACAATCTTTTTATATTAGTAGTGTACAGTGGCTTTGGCATCTGTACCATCATTTTTATGCCCAATGGTTTCTTTGTCCTTTCTCCTGTATTACCAGAAAATCTGCAATTCACTTCCTGTATTTGTGTTCCACTGTCGATTTCCGTTCAGGTAACTTCCAGTTTTCGGCTACGCAGACTGCATGTAGGTATGGATAGAGACCGGACTTTCCCTCTAGATGGCCATCACTGCACCGCCAATTGCCTAAATTTTTTAATTGTTTGTTTTGTGGAGTTTTTTTTGTGTTATATGTGGCCCTCTGATGAACTAACCCCAGAGAACGGTTCAGAGAAACCCGTCGGGTCAAAGTTTGCATTCCTGGGACACATGGTATGTGCTCCCTTTTTCCACTGGTGATCAAACTTAGACGCCACTGGGTTATTTGGGAGCATATATGTATTATGTGCGACTATTTATTTATGTTGTAACTTTATTATTTTCTGATACATACATTGACCAATGACATAACTGTTCGACTGTAGTCATATTAGGTCTCTTCTCGGGTGGCGGTATCGATCCCTTGTCAGGGACATATAGGGCCTATCAGGAGGTTCCTGACACGGGATCGCCCCTATCGGGGAGGGCATTTCGTTTTTGCTAGGCAGGGCCTGTAGTTTGATAAGGCAAGTGTGAGGGTGAGATCTTCCTTTCCTTGTCCTGGCCTGCCTGATTGTGCCCATAAAAAGCAATTGACAATCTGGGTGAGTTTTAATGATCATCAGTAAAGGTTACGTTTTACACTGCTGAAGGTACTCTGTGATTATAGTGTAGCAGTGCAGACCATATGCTCTGCTGTGCGCACAGCCCTGGGTGTGGCGGACAGGTTTCCATAGCACATGTGCAACAGCCTGCCGTATACCTTACAAGTGTTAAGCTAGCCTTAAAGAGACACTTCCATCAAAATTTGAATGAATATTCGATGTATTTTTTTAAGAAAAAAAAAAACGGAGGGGCACAATTATTAAGACCAGCGTTTTAGACGTCAGAGCAGTCCTCTCCATAACTTCCTATGCCTAAAACAGGTGTAGAAAATGATGAATGAAACAGGCCTGCCAGCCCGTCCCCGTCCACAATTTTAGAACTGGCGTGAGCAGGGAGAAGTCGCAAATAACTGTTGCGCTGTTATCTGCGCCTGATATACGCCTAATTATAGGTGTATTTCAGCAGGATAAATGACCTCCATAGTTTTCTGGGTATAATTTTTTTAAGTCACTCCACTTCTACTTCCTCTTTAAAGGGAATGTCTTATCAGACAATTACGTATTGTTTTAATGACGTTCTTACGTTATACACTTTTTTATTTTAGTGAGTTTTTTTTTTTACACTTGTCAATGTCACTATATTTAAAAAAAATATATACAAATCTGCAGTATTCATACTGGCCACTAGGCCTAAAATATGTTAAGACTTCCTGTGCCTCATTTATTAAAACTTAACAGGAAAACTGTCTTAGTTGCCTATAGCAACCAATCAGAGCTCACCTTTTATTTTTCACTTGAAGAAATGAAAGGTGAACTGTAGTTGTTAAGGGGCAACTAAGACAGTTTTCCTGTTCGACAGTTTTGATAAATGAGGCCCCCTGTCTTTTGAGAGCTATAGCATGGGCCCTAGACACAAAGGACCGGAGGAGCCTCATTGGGTCTAAGATCGCTACACCAGCTTTTGGCATAAAGTTGCTTTTTTAAATGCCTGTGTGACTGGAGCAAATTTTAAACTGACGGAAAATGTACCTAATTTAGGTGCACGCCTCCTCATAAATTGGATGCGTCCTCCGGCAGCTCTGGGGCTATCAAAGACCAGCGTAAAACTCCAGTCTTTGATAAATGACCCCCATTGACTTTTATAGTTTTCTAGGCATGCTCTGTGACTTGTGCAGACTGCAGAGGTCAGGAAGAAGTAGATAAGCTATAATATCACCTATCTTATCTACATAGAGATGTTACTTGTTATTCTAGTTCTGCCTGTGGGGATAATGACAATAGCTGCTGAGAAGTTACCTGTACAGAACATGAAATAATGACCTATTAGGCCACTGTGAAAACTGCAGTATTATATAATAAAAAAATATATATATACATATTGACATAGAAAAAAACAAAAAACAATAGGTCATTTTTCTGATGACACATATCATAGGGCTACATTAACCCAATAGAGGCTAAAAGAGTTGTATACTTTTCACAGGTGTATAGAAAAGTGTAGTCAACTACGCTTTTTTGAACAGAGGCATATTGCAAAAAAAAAAAAAAAAGGATGGACTTAGCATGACAAACAGCCTTGCTTGACTTTTCCCTTAGATCATTCATTGTGACCAGTGTTCCCTCTAAGCCTTGGCCGCTGCTGAGCGCGGTCGACTTAGAGATGGGCAATGCTTAGTCAAAGGTGGGCGATAGGACAGGCAAACAAGAAGGGGCAGTATTATAGTAGTTATATTACTGCACATAGGAGCAGAATTATAGCAGTTATATTCCTGTACATAGGAGCAGTATTATAGTAGTTATATTCTTGTACATATGAGCAGTATTATAGTAGTTATATTCTTGTACATAGGAGGCAGTATTATAGTAGTTATATTCCTGTACATAGGAGCAGTATTATAGTAGTTATATTCTTGTACATAGGAGCAGTATTATAGTAGTTATATCCTTGTACATAGGAGCAGTATTATAGTAGTTATATTCCTGTATATAGGGAGCAGTATTATAGTAGTTATATTCCTGTACATAGGAGGCAGTATTATAGTAGTTATATTCTTGTACATAGGAAGCAGTATTATAGTAGTTATATTCTTGTACATAGGAGGCAGTATTATAGTAGTTATATTCTTGTACATAGATGCAGTATTATAGTAGTTATATTCTTGTACATAGGAGCAGTATTATAGTAGTTATATTCTTGTACATAGATGCAGTATTATAGTAGTTATATTCTTGTACATAGGAGGCGGTATTATAGTAGTTATATTCTTGTACATAGGAGGCAGTATTATAGTAGGTATATTCTAGTACATAGGAGGAAGTAGTATAGTAGTTATATTCTTGTACATAGGAGGCAGTAGTATAGTAGTTATATTCTTCTACATAGGAGACAGTATTATAGTAGTTATATACTTGTACAAGGATGTAGTATTATAGTAGGTATATTCTAGTACATAGGAGGAAGTAGTATAGTAGTTATATTCTTGTACAATGGAGCAGTATTATAGTAATTATATTCTTGTACATAGGAGCAGTATTATAGTAATTATATTCTTGTACATAGATGCAGTATTATAGTAGTTATATTCTTGTACATAGGAGGCGGTATTATAGTAGTTATATTCTTGTACATAGGAGGCGGTATTATAGTAGTTATATTTTTGTACATAGGAGGCGGTATTATAGTAGTTATATTCTTGTACATAGGAGGCGGTATTATAGTAGTTATATTCTTGTACATAGAGGCAGTATTATATAAGTAACAATTATTATTTTGCACTTGGTTATATGATGGTGAACATAAAATATGCCTTTGTCCTTCATTGAGTGAATAGTTTCTTTAACACTATAAAGACAACATTGTGGTCTCATTTGAACTTTTACTTTTCTTTGCTGCAGCTTCTTCTGTATTGCAGAAGAAGAAGGTGCTGCACAGCCAGGCTGCAACCTATGTGGTATGTGCTGTGGAGATTGCCTACTGTACCCTACATAGTGGTAAGGTCGTGCTTTCTCCCTCCAGCTACATACCATGCTGAGGGCAGAGTGAGGCACTGGGATATGAAGGGACTGGTAATGTTGTGTGGGAGACATGCAGTGAAAGCCTGAAGCCCTCCTCACTTTGCAAACATAAAATGATAAATTTCTCATTCAAAGGGCTGTGCAGTGTCCTGTTCAACTAAATGTAACATGAAGCTCTGTAATTACCCTGCACTCTGCTCCCGCGTGATCTATGGGAACACTCAGGGAGATTTTAATGTCTTCACTTTGCAGGCGGCGTCTTACCCTGTCCCTGACACAGCAGGGTAAAACCACTTTAGCCTCCCTCAGGTTAAAAGACAGCTCCACCTCCACATTACCTTGCCCTGCTGCTTCGTGCTGCTCAGTCCTCCTCTCCTCTTCCGGTCAGAAAAAGAAGGAGGAGCTGCAGCAGTAGCGCAGAAATATGTGGAGGCGGCGCCGCACACTGAACGTATTGCTGAAGAAGTCATCATCATGATGACTGCAGGTGCCGCTGAGCGGACATTATAAAGTGGTGAGCGGGGGCACAATAATTGATGCGCGGCCGCGCACCCGGCACCTTAGAGGGAACACTGATTGTGACCAGATACAGATCCCCTGTAGTGACTCAATTAAAGCATCACATATTACACTAATCGGTGCAATGCTCTTCTGTGGACATCTTTATCTAGGCCTATCAAGAGAACAAGAGCTGTCATACAGTTATCCTAATTCTACAACTACTATTATAATGAGGATTAGCTTGCAAATACCATCTCCCGCCCTGAGAGTAGTAGTAAACTGACAATGAATTACCTATCTAAATACAAAGCACAGCAGAGAACTGAGGCCAATGTCTGTGATTGGTGAATTGTGACCACCACATCTGAGGCAGTTTTACCCCGGAGCACGGAGCTCCCAGGGCCCGAATGATTCTCCCATGCGGCAATCGGGATCGATGTTCGTTCCTTGTAGTAGACTTGGTTCCTCTGAAGGATCCAAGGATGCTACAGCAGTAGTTCCTATGGAGGCCTGCAGGTGGCCACAAAAACACAAAAAAAAGTTTTTTAATAATGTAAAACGTCCAAACTAATAAAATATAAATGTATTTAACCCGTACAGTAAATGCCATAACAGGAAAAAAATAAAATTTAAATGGTATCACTGAAAACTACAGATCACCCCACAAAAACTGAATCTTCATCCAGCGCCATAGACGTAACTATAAAAAAAAGTTATGGGGGTAAGAATGTGGTGATGCAAAGAAAACAGTATTGCTGCAATTGTACTGATCTGGAAAATTAAGGGTACAGGTCAGTTTTACCACATAGGGAATGCTGTAAAACAAAATCCAGAAAAATGTGGCAGAATTTATTTTTTCCCCCCAATTCCACCATTTGTAATTTTTTCCAGCTTCTCACTAGATTGTATGCAATATTAAATGGTGCTATCAGAAAGTACAACTTTTCCGACAAAAAACATGCCTCCATACGGCTATGTGAACAGAAAAATAACATAGTTATGTCTCTGGGAAGGTAGGGAGTAAAAATGAAAGCGCAATAATAGAAAATTGCCTGGGGCTGAAAGGGTTAATGTTCAGTGGGCTAGTACTGCCAAAATGAAAAAGAAAAACGGAATATTGAGTTAAAAATACCCCTTTCTGATGAAAGTGTCTCTTTAGATTTAGATTTAGATTTGTATGGTCAATATCTGCTGCAGATCTTGATGCCTCTGTTCTCACACGAGTAAATTTTCTGTCCGGGTGCGATGTGCATTGCGAACGCATAGCAACCAGATTGAATCCTGGCCCATTTATTTCATTGGGTCTGTGCACAGAAGCATTACTTTTTTCAGTGACCATCTTTGTGTTCAGAGAAAATTACGGCATGTTCTATATTGTGCGTGTTTCACGTAGCCCTGGCTCCATAGAAGTGAATGGGGCTTGTGTGAAAAAACTGAAGGCATCTGGATGCAATGGATATTTCACGGATAGTTGCTAGCAGATTTTGAGTGTTATTTTTCAGTTTTTCTTCACATGCGTGAAAAACATATGAGACTGATTGCATCCGCTCGGAAAAAGCTGAAGCGCTGAACACAATCACAGACAAAACTGATTGAACTTGCGTGCAAAACCAGCAGTTTTCCCTGAACAGACCCAGACTCATTTCATATCGCTCATGTGAATTAAGTCTTAGTCATTGCAAAAAGACTGCATGCAGAGAGCTCAAATGCTATTTTAGCCTATTAAGTTCACTGAGAGGAAAGTTAATAGGTTGGTGTAGCAGTTGTTCTCACTGACTAATTTTTTAATTAAAAATATTCTTTCATCTGTTACCACTTTGTATGCAGAACAGAATTTCCCATTTAGTCCTCATCCTCTGAACAGGTATGCATCTGGCTCATACACAACATTTTTGGAAGAAGGACTGACATAATGCTTCCTCTAGTTTTCCTAAAGCCTAAAGGGGTTTTCTATGATTGCTATGGTTTTTGACAGATATGCTCATGTAGTTGCTCACCTCATGCTTTTTTTTTTTCCAGTTTGGACTCTCATGACCCATTTTTACCATGTGACTAATCACTCTGGTTTGTCTACATCCTGTACATAGCACCTCTTGTTGCTGTATCCAACCAAACCCATGATGCACTTCTCCCTTCTCTGCCACAGGTTCAGCACTGCAAACATTGCCCAGCTGGTTTATAGCTCCTCCCACCCAGCTAGCTACATAGACACTCCCCTATCACTGCCCCTAACACCCAGCTAGTTTATAGCTCCTCCCACCCAGCTAGATACATAGACACTCCCCTATCACTGTCCCTAACACCCAGCTAGTTTATAGGTCCTCACACCCAGCTAGATACATAGACACTCCCCTATCACTGTCCCTAACACCCAGCTAGTTTATAGCTCCTCCCACCCAGCTAGATACATAGACACTCCCCTATCACTGCCCCTAACATCCAGCTAGTTTATAGCTCCTCCCGATAAGCAGCAATCTACTCCCATTGCATTATGTGACCATCTGACATTATGCAAGGGGAGTAGCAGCCAGTAATTGGCCATAGCTGCACCAGACAAGAAGATTACATAGAGGGACTCGAGACAAGCAGCAGAGGCCGGGGAGCAGACGAGCTGGGACCTGGTGATAGGAATCAGGCGAGTATAATCACCAAAGTGGCTCCCACCAGTCTGCAGGTCTGGAAATTGGTGCACAAACCCTTTAAGTTGGCCATATACATGTAATAGCTGTCGGCCAAATAATTGTTTGGCCGACGGCTATGTCTTCCGACTCCCCCATATGTCTGAAAGTGTATGTGAATTCAATGGGGAGAGAGGAGAAACCCTCTGCCAGACACCTATGGTGGTGGGTTATCTCCTGGGAAAACAAAAGGATTTGGCAAAAATGTTAACTTCACTTGATCCTCCTCTCCATCGACATCATGAGTTGGGGTAGAGTTCGAGGCTCCCTATACACACTAGGCTGTTGGCCAAATACGTAATTTGGGACCTTCTGTGCTACATAAACAGGACACTCTGTGCTGTAATTGGGCTCCTCATGTATGCATGCCTAAGATAGGAAGATTAGACTGTGATCACCAGTAGGGACAGGGACTGGTTAGGGTACGACACATTCTGTGTACAAGCCAGCAGAATATGTTGGAGAATTAAAATAATAAGAAACATTATTAAATCCCTGCCAGTTCTGCCAGAGATAAACTGTGTTGAACTAAGAAAATAGGGGCTGGATACTGTATCTGATTGTAATTATTAATTGGCGGATCTTTTAAGGTCCCTAATGAATATATTTTCCACGTAATATGCTGTTTCCTATGAAGAAGTCCACATAAATATGAAATCATAAAAAACAGAAGACATGGGCCATTAGTGACAATGATATATCTGTAAGCACTCACATAGAGAACGAGGACAGGGGCTGTGTATTTATACACTTATGGCCCATAATATCAAGGTGACAAAGACAAATCACAGCACTGTAAATTGGCAGAGTGTTTTTTTGGGAGGGGTCTGTAGGTGGACCAGCAGACAACTTTGGGATAAAGTGAGGGCTTACAAATGAAGAAACTGGCAAAGCCCTGAATTTTATTATACTGAATGTTTGTCCACAAAGACATGCTACAAAATGTTAAAGGAAACCTGTCACCTGGAATTTGGCAATAGAGCTGAGGACATGGGTTGCTAGCACGTCTGCAATGTCCAGTCCCCATAGCTCTCTGTGTTTTTATTGTGTAAAAAAAAATAAGATTTGGTAGATATGCAAATTAACCTGAGATGTGTCCTGTACGCGAGATGAGTCCAGCGTGAAGGAGCCCAGCACCGCCCCGCATCCTCAGAATCTCCTCCTTGCTCCCCGACACTTTTATTGACACAATAAAAACACACAGAGCTATGGGGACTGGATATTACAGACGTGCTAGCGGCCATCTAGCAAGCCATGTCCTCAGCTGTATTGCCAAATTCCAGGTGACAGGCTTCCTTTAAATGTATGAAACCTAAATACATTCCAAATTCAGTCTAAAAACAGAAGCATACTTCTAATAGTTTTCTTATCAGCCCTTCATCGACAGGATGCAATTGTTTCACAACAGGAAGCTCTTTCTAGATAAAGAAATGCTTCATTTTAATCATTGTATGAAAATGTAATCACCAGAGCATCCTAAATTTGGTGCATTCTTTGCTCATTTCAAATCTTTAAAGACTATGGTGGTCACTTACCAAGTGATATACGCCAATAACCTTTGCGCCACAATCTGCTACATTCCCCCGCTCACGCCAAGTCTAAAAAAAGAGGTTGTGGCGTGGGTGGGTCTGCCGGCCCGTCTCATTTATCATTTTCTACGCCTGTTTTAGGCATATAAAAAAGGTCTAAATTTAAGCTAGCAAGGAAGCTGAATTACATTTAGATTAGCGGTGGCTATGCCAAAGTAATGTATGGGCAGGAACTGGTTAAATGGCAGTAAGCCATGTGCATGTAGTTGCTGATGTGTAAGCCAGCTAAACTTAAGCTGAGGCAGGAGAAAATAATTCTTCTCCAGGGAGACACCATCCCCGTGAGTGTAACGCTGCCAGATAAACAACTGTGCTAAGACCTGCCAACCTCTGTGGGGTAGAAGGACAGACTTTTTACATGTTGAGGACCAATAATAAGGGACAATGATTGGACAAGAAAGCCAGTAAAAGGAAATGCACACATACGGCTGTAGACTGCACGTGAATTGAGATAATTGCTTCTTGCGACCGGCCATCCATTCATTGCAGAGCAATAGTGAGAGGAATAGCACCCCTTTGATCATTTGTGAATATTGAATAGTAAGTATAGCTAGAGAGAAAGACTTGGAGGGGACTATTACCATTTCCATCCCCTGTATCCAGCCTTTGAAAAAGCCTACTTTGTGAGAGATCAGAAAACTTTGCCTATCACCTGCTTTAATACTGTGCCATCCATTATCCATTCAGTAAAAGAGAGACTATATTTTCTTTATCCTAGTTAGCCTGCTCAGTTTTCTTCATATCTGATCTGAATACCTGTTCTGCTTTGAACTCACTGCTCATCTAACACCAATGGCACCTCAGCCACCACCAGACAGAAAACCCCAAACTCCAAGGTGTGCCCTGAGCGGGGTTGCCAACCAGAATTTTTCTGGACAACTTATCCCAATATCACGGATATCCAACATTTTTTTTACCGACAAATTGGAAAACAACAATAAATGATAAAAAGATTGTAGGTAAGTAATACATGTCAATAGCTCAATATACTGATAAGACCTCATTACCAGCATTTATTCTGAGCTGTAAAATAATGAGTTACAGTAAAATAATCTAGTCAAGTACCACCAGCTATTTGTTTTCACAGACACATGAAAAAAGTCACCTATATTTATGGACTTTCCAGAAATTTCGGGGCGGTTGGCAACCCAGGCCCTGAGGGCAAGAACAGTTGTGCCTCTCGCATCACTGCAGGCCTAGCCTGGGGGAGCCCTGAAGCAGGGTTAGCAATGGTGAGGACTACAACCACCCTCATTGCCACAGCCACCACTCCCATCCTTTCCAACCCAACACCTCCCCTACAGGCCAATGCACTGCACATACAGACCCTGATTGAGCAGAGAGGATGAGGCAATAAGCTGTGCTCCCCACACTGGCCGGCCTTTGGCTAAAGGCATCTTAGAACTGTGTACACCCCCAGTATCCTATACAATGTAAAACACCTCAGTGATAATGGTCTGTTACCTTAAAATGTGCAATGTAGGGTTGTGAATACGTGTGCTTGCCATTGCCATTGGTCTGAAGGGCTTCATGTAAGCAGACATTCTTTAATTCAATGCCAGCTGTTATATCCCACAGAAATCCAGAATACATTCCTTTCTGTGAAAGAGAACAAAAATACAGATAATTACCCGAGCTGTTGTTTTTGACATTTACTATATGAGCTCACGGGCAAATGTGAATATTAAATAAAAACAAAAACACATTGCATAGGATGATACATGAACATATAAATAATTATATAAAATATACTGAAAGGTTAGTTGACTGCCTATGAAAATAGCTCAAGAACAGGTATCGTTCACTCCAGACACTCAATGAGCCTTGAGCACCCCTGACTGCAATCTGTAGTTGTCCTTTTGGATCACTTTTGTTGGGTACTAACCATTACATTACAAATCTCAAATACCCCTCAAGACCTGCTGTTATGCATTGACCAATCCATCTAGGGTCACAATTTAGCCCTTGTCAAAGTTGCTTGGATCATTATGCTTGCCCATTTTTTCCTGTCTGCAAAACATAAACTTCTAAGAACTAACTGGTCACTTACTGCTTAATGCAGGCATCCTCAAACTGCAGCCCTCCAGCTGTTGTAAAACTACAACTCCCACCATGCCCTGCTGTAGGTTGATACCTGTAGGCTGTTCGGGCATGCTGGGAGTTGTAGTTTTACACAGCTGGAGGGCACAGTTTGAGGATGCCTGGCTTAATGCATCCCACCCCATAGGAATTGTCTTTGTAGCGAGATAATCAATGTTATGACCTGTGTGGTTTTAATGTTATACGGTATATACACAATCAGATCATTTTAAAGAGGACCATCTTTTTAGTAAATACTTGCATTTCCCATTAAATAACATTTCTGGGCGGATTCAAGGGAATTGGGCTGAGCTGCAATACCAAGCACTGCCACTATCCAACGGCATGCTGCAAGGAGGCTGCAGTGCTCAAATATTTTCGTACCTTCCATTCACTGCAAAGGGAACTACAGCCCAGTTGACTGTTCCCATAAGCCCAGCCACCTAGAGCGGGCACTTAATCCCATTTCACTGTAGGACAAACTCTTTCAATTTGCATAATCTTCTGGACTACTGATCTGGGCAGAAGTGATACAATGTAAATTCAGATGCCAATCAAGTATTTTTAAATCAGTTCTGGTACGTACTTGTAAGTTTAACCAAGCTGTACACAGACGGTCATGTGCCGTCTCCTCTTATATTTCATGAAATCTTTGGCAAGGACAAACTTAGAATGTGCCAGATTAAATCAATATCACCTGATCACATCCAAGAACTGCATGTCCTTTGGAATAAGTCATTGGCATGAACTCATCCGCTTCAGTCAATGGAAATGAATATTCAAACTTTCAAAAAGTAAATAGTACTTTTCATACAGTCTATGCTGAGGTGTAATATGTATTAGTTTGTGACATATTCTTTGACTCTCTGTGCCATTATCCCTAAGGGCCCATGCACATGACCGTGCCATGTTTAGCTGTCTGCAAATTGTGGATCCGCAAGACACGGATGCCGGAACGGGCAGGCACTGCTAGAAATGCCTATTCTTGTCCGCAAAACTCTTGTCCAACAAGAATTGGACATGTTCCTTATTTATTTTTTGGTGGGGACACAGAACAAGGCAACAGATGCAGATAGCACGAGAAGTGCTGTTCACGTCTTTTGAGGCCCGTTGATGTGAATGGGTCCACGTGCCTCTTGGCATGTCTGCCGCGCTGCGGCTGCATTTCACGCCTGTGATCACTGCTAAAGGTGCTTCAACTAAGTAATGAGTGAAGAGTCTGAATACTTATGTGAATATTTTAGTTATTCCTTTTCAATAAATTAGCAAAGATGTCTAACATTATGCTTTCACTTTGTCAATACGGGGTACTGAGTGCAGAATGATGGGGAAAACTTGATTTTTTTTTAATTTAAGCACAAGGCCATAACATAGAATGTGCAAAAAGTGAAAGGGTCAGAAGACTTTACGATCATGGCGTGTGATTAAATCTGAAGTGCTAGAGCAAGAAACCAATCCAGATCCACATGTAGTAACTCTGCATTCTCCAATCACTTAAACGTATTTGTAATTATTGATGTTCAGTTCAATCCAAGCTGAAAGGTGAACATTTTGGTTGTGACAGTTATCAGAAGATGTAATTCCTGAGTTGGCCTAGAACAGGAGTGCACAACCTATGGCCGGGGGCCACATGCGGCCCTCGATAACATTCTGTGCAGCCCCCAACCATCTGGTAACAGACATGCATGTCTATGTCTGATGGCTGCTCACATGTATTTCTCATGTACTCTCCCATTAGACGGGAGTCCTGGAAGTGTAACCAGACATTTATAGTATATACTGTATCTTTGATATGCCATAAATACAGTATTTCACTTGGTAATACCCCTTTAAGTTTTATTTTAGTCCCTTGGGATTAGTTCAGTCTGACATTTTGGCCCCCAACCAGTAAAGGTTGTGCACCCCTGGCCTAGAATATATTGCAATCTCTCCATTGAAACCCATTGAAGTGAAGCGTTAAAATCTTTATAAAAGTGATCATTTCTAAAGTTTACCTTGTATTTTGTTACTATATTTTGGAAGTGTAGAGATGGGGCTTTTTGTGCTTTAGTAATTCTTTGCCCGATGTTGCAGCAACTATAATATGACACTGCAAGGGGGCAAGGCCTGTGTGCGAAACTTCACATACGCAAGAAGTTCAAATATTCTTAAAATAACATTGAGTCAAGAAGACAGGAACTATGTATATACATTTGTTCCGATGCAGTTGATCTCAAGCACTTTGTAAACTATTAAAAGAAATTATGCCTCTGCCAAATGCTGAAACAATATAGTTCCTTAATCAATAATATTCCATTAAAGTGGTATTAATGACAAGCAGACTTCCTGCCAAGTTAGCGCATTCATCAACAATGCATAGATTGCATATCTTCTCATAAATGATGGCATTGCTAGCCATTGTCTTTCCATGCTGGTTATACGCGCATATAATACAGTGCAAGTAAAAGCTTTTTATTTCATTATTCTTCCACTGGCCCAAGGTGCTGATGGAAGGAAAAAATGGGGCCTACTTATTGTGCTGAGTAGACAACAGAATGAGAAATAATGCAGCCAAAGAGGTCTATGATATATAAAGCTATCAGACGTAAATGGAAAGAATGGACTGTCTATTTGGAGAAGTCTTGGCATGTGATACAATTGACCATTAAAACTGACTACAATGGAATGCCAACCAGTGTGCATATCTGTGTGGCATATGTTTCTTACCTTGTGTTACTGCTGTTACCACCTGCAACTTTACTTCTCTTAAGTGAGAGGTCTGAGCTGGTCGGTACGCAGAACTGCCACACCTCATCTGAGTAACAAGGTCTTATGGCTCCTTTTCATTTGTAATTTTTTATTTTTTTTTGACAACTGTCTGGGGGATGCTGCTTGCTCTAACTTGTGTCTATCATACTGTATTGCATTTAACCTCCGATTTGTATGTCCACACTTTGGAAACACCTTCATTTGGGATGCATTCTAGGGTTTCTCTGTATAAAGTCCATACCTCTATGAGGGGCGTTTAAGAAGAAGACAAAAAAATCCCTTCAAATCCTCCCCACCCCCTGGTTTAGTCTTAGCTAAACCCAATCATGGGCCCACACTCCTGTCCTAAAACCTGACCATGACACCAACCATGTCTCATGTTCAAAGTACTCTAGTAGATGCTTAAACTGGTCAAAATCAGTTGCCATGGACCACCACCATTTCCAAAGGTGTGGCTTAAGAATCCATAAGATATCAATGATATATCCCGAAAAACTCCTTCTAATCAATATGTAGACTGTACAATGATTAAATAAAATGGTCCAGAACTCTAAGTCTAGGATTGAGGGATATCACAATGAGAATATCTAGGTATAGGATGCTCCTGAGCACCCTACATATGTGCTGGACTTCCTGATCTATGTTTATTTCAACGTGAGACTGGCTGTTTGTTTAGGGTACTTTCACACTTGCGTTTTTCTTTTCCGGCATTGAGTTCTGTCCTAGGGGCTCTATACTGGAAAAGAACTGATCAGTTTTATCCCCATTCATTCTGACTGGAGAACATTCCGTTCAGGATGCATCAGGATGTCCTAAGTTCAGTCTTTTTGACTGTTCAGGAAAAAGATAAAACCGCAGCATGCTACGGTTTTATCTCCGGCCAAAAAAACTGAAGACTTGTCTGAATGCCGGATCCAGCATTTTTTCCATAGGAATGTAAAAAAATTCCTTAGACCTAAAAAAAGGTCTAAGAAATAAATTCCGGATACGTTTTACAGGATGACACCGGAAAGACGGATCCGGCATTTGAATGCATTTTTCGGATTGATCAGGCATTTTTAAGACTGATCAGGATGCTGATCGGACTTACAAATGCCATCAGTTGGCATATGTTTTGCGACGGAACTGCTTGCCGGATCGCTCTGCCGCAAGAGTGAAAGTAGCCTTAGGCAGATCATTTATGGAGGACTACCATACTGTAGCCTATTCTGCTCAATTTGACACATTGTAGATATTGGTACAATGCTGCATTTCTGTTGCTACATTGTGTTATGTGTGAAATAAAATGGATGAGTTGCTGTACTGAAGGCTCTAATGGCTGGCTGTAAGGGCCAAATAACAAAGTAGCCAAATGTAATGCAATGTCTTGAATGCAGAGTTGCAAAATGTCAATGTCTGCTTCACTTCTGGTCCGGTGACAGAACAGGAATGTGATAATTTGCCAGGAACTGTAGATTTCTAAATCGGAAACAATAATTAATGTTTGCATTCTCATGGGCAGTGAGCCTCCACGATGTCCACAACTTCAGCTCACCGTCAGTCTCTACAGCCAAGTACTGAAATCTTCTTGATGCATCCATATAATTTCTCTTACAACGCACTGTTTATAATTTTTTTGTCAATACTAGTTATTCGCGGAAATTGGTCATTTTTATAGGATATCTCTAAAAACTGAGCTTAAAGGGACTCTGTCACCAGTTTCTAACCCCCCCCTTTTAAAACTATTGTTCTCTCCATGGTGCCCTTGTCATTACAAAGCTGTTGTTATAAGATAAATCCGCCGTGTAGTTTTGATAAAAATCGCTTTTATCTAACCTGTCAATCTTCTGGATAAGGTGCCCAGGGCGTTTCTGAAGGTCTGAATCTGCCGCTCTCCGCCGCCGCCGTTGGTGCCCAGCTCCTCCCATGATCCTTTCAGCGCCACCTGGATGTAATGAAATCCGCCTCCGGCTCTCCTCAGTGCCCCCTCCTCCTTTTCAAAGATCCCGCGCGTGCGCACAGGCCTGTGCCTGATGCGCCCGTGCGGACTTTTAGATTCTACCTCGTTGAGCGAAGCGCGCGTTCGCGCATTCGCGCGCGTTCGCGAATGAGCGCAAATGCGCGAACGCGCGCTTCGCTCAACGAGGCAGAATCTAAAAGTCCGCACGGGCGCATCAGGCACAGGCCTGTGCGCACGCGCGGGATCTTTGAAAAGGAGGAGGGGGCACTGAGGAGAGCCGGAGGCGGATTTCATTACATCGAGGTGGCGCTGAAAGGATCATGGGAGGAGCTGGGCACCAACGGCGGCGGCGGAGAGCGGCAGATTCAGACCTTCAGAAACGCCCTGGGCACCTTATCCAGAAGATTGACAGGTTAGATAAAAGCGATTTTTATCAAAACTACACGGCGGATTTATCTTATAACAACAGCTTTGTAATGACAAGGGCACCATGGAGAGAACAATAGTTTTAAAAGGGGGGGTTAGAAACTGGTGACAGAGTCCCTTTAAGAAGACAGAAATAAATCAACAAGAATAATCCTGGAAGACTGGATGATATAGGATGGCTTTTGGTACAAAGCTTTAGGAGTCCATCCAGATGCATTCCTTTTTACGAAAGGACAGCATCCGGACTGGATCATCACCCATTCATGTCAATGGGTATATGCACATGAGCGTATGAAAGTCGCAATTACACCATAAGATGCAACTTTCTAATTATTTTGCAACTTTTCTATGGCACATTTGCGACTTTTTCAATGTAGATGTACCAAATTAGAGAGAAGCCATTAGACACACCTTAAAACTTCTTCCGTCATTCTGCATGTTAGTGGAGCATGAGGGCATTTCTTGCTCCGATGCTCCCCCTTGCCCTGAGCTGAATGATGTAGGGCAAGGACTTTTTGTTTAGATCCAATGATGTACCGGGTCTTACTATGGGTATGCCGTAGCCTGTAAAAAGCAGTGATGTCACCGGGATTGCTGCTATCACGCAGGGCAAGGGGGAGCATCGAAGCATTCATGCTGAATGAGTGAAGGGGTTATGTCCGGGTTCAGCTTTGATGCACATCTGCAACAGATTTCACCCATTTCAATACAATGGAGGTCATTTACTAACATCCCTATTCCATTTTTTGGTGTAAAAAAAAAAAAAGTCGCAAGGCCCCTTTTTGTGACAATATTTTGTCACACTGGCATTTTTACGTCATCTGCCCTCCTTGGAAGTGGTGAGGGTGTGGCAGGGGTCGGAATATCAGCCCCTGCAAGTTTACTAACATTAGACGCATCATTCGGCAGTGCAAACTGGAATCCAAGACCCTCCAATGAGTAAAATGAACACCAATTTCAGTAACATATTTTTATCTGCTGTATGTAGATTTTCGCTGTGAACCAGTAGAGAGTCTGTAAGTTGTGAACCAGGCCTTACAGTATCCACATAGTGCGACCCCAGCTGTTTACAGAGCCCGAATGCCATGTAGATCTGAACTATTATGACATTACATTCAAGACCCAATAGTGATTTTTTTTTAAAGAAACATAAAAAAACTGAACCAAATATATACTATGTGAAGAAGGTAGTCTGCAGAGTTTTTTTAAGCAATTCGGTCCAATTTAGTCCCTACTGAATGAGAAGCGGTGGCCAAATCTGCACCTACCTACTGTAAAAAAACATCAGTTATGAAAACATATCTATTTAAGATGCTATCATCTGTTGTCTTCAACCATAAAGACACCATTTAGGCCTCATGCACACGACCGTTCCGTTTTTTTTGTGGTCTGCAAACCGCGGATCTGCAAAAAACGGAAATACCTTTTCTTGATACTGGGACATGTTATATTTTTTTTGCAGGGCCACGGAACGGATCAACGGATGTGGACAGCACACATCTTTTGCGGCCCCATTGAAGTGAATGGGTCCACATCCGAGCCGCAAAAACGGCGGCTCGGATGCGGACCCAAACAACGGCCCTGTGCATGAGGCCTCATACTAACAGCTACATACAGGGCTTAATCATTTCATGAATGGTCATTATTACCTTGAGCAGGCATAGAGATCAATGGGGTATAACACAGACACACATTTACTAATGGACTTGCAAGTCCCCTTTTTTGACTGTCCGACAATAGTGGTATGGCCGGTTTTACATTGTGTCCGCTGGTTGGGCGGGACCGTTTCGGGGTGGGAATCTAGCCCCGACAAATTTACTAGAATTTTAAAAAGGTTTTCCAGGAGTACAATATTGATGACCTATCGTCAGGATAGGGACTCAGTATCTGATTGGTGGGACTCCGACTCCTAGGAACTCCGCTGATCAGCTGTCTGAAGAGGCCGCAGCCAACTCCTAGGCCAGTGACATCACAATAAATGGTCACATAGCCTAGGAACAGCTCAGGCCCGTTCAATTAAATCGGCCTTGGCTGCAAAACCAAGCACAGCTGTTATAGACATTGCTGTGCCCAGTAAGCTGAGAGCACTTTTCAAACAGCTGATCGATGAGGGGTTTCGGACGCTAGATCCCTACCGATCAGATATTGAGCATAGGTCATCAATATGTAACTACCTAAAAAACCCTTTAATGGCTTTTGATCAGTCCTACACCCATGGCTTAAAAACATAGGTGGAGGACTCCTTTAATCCCAGTTACAAAACATAATTCCAAGCATGGGCGCGCACAAATAGCTGCACTACTGGAGACTTAAGCTGGCTGAGCTTTACAAGACTCTGAAGAGAACAGCCGGATAACTATCCGATGCCAAAAAATTATGAGAACAACAACACTGGAGTAATGGCTGCCAACACAAATTAAAGCCTACTCCCATGTAGCAGAGGAAACTTTCTTGAATCAAGAAACAGCAGTGGAACCAGAAATTAGACTGTTGCATACCTCACTGGGGCTAGATGATGGCTTTTCAGAAACCACGCACTTCCACGAGCCTCTGACCCCTTTCCACTTGCGAATATTAGGCAGGGAAGGTTGGTTTAATTCTGAGCAGAACTGCAAAACATAGAAACAAAGAAGCTTCAGCCTAAGGTAAGTTACAGAAACATTTCCATTCAACATCCCACCCCACATTTACCATGAGGGTAATAAATTGACATGCTGCTTAATACTTACCTCTCTTTGGGCTCAAGCGTCAACATTAAAGAGGACCTTTCACCTGGATATCCTTAATCTAATTATTACCCTCCATTGATGTCTTGGCACTTTTTTTTTCTAAAGAACCCCCGTTTGTTCGCTGTGGTCCCCGTATCTTTTGGTGCCTCATATGCTAATGAGGCGACTTGGTTATACAAGGTGTGGACTTGTATTTCTCCTGGTCGCAGTTATCTTCTCCCTGGCTGCGAGCGCATCCAATCAGAGCGCCCCACTCTTAGCCAGGGAGAAGGAGCTCAAGTTCTCGCGGGAGGAGCTGCGATTCTCCAGGAAGAAATACAAGTCCACGTCTAGTACAACAGAGTTGCCTCATTAGCATATGAGGCGCCAAAAGATACGGGGACCAAAGCGGACGAACGGGGGGGTTCTTTAGTATAAAGAAAAAAGTGTAAAGACATCAATGGGGGCCGCACATAACGTAGGGTAATAATTAGATTAAGGATATCCAGGTGAAAGGTCCTCTTTAAGACATGTGACAATGAAAACTGCCATGCTGCATTTGAAGGGGTTGTTCAAGATAGTAAAAAAACTGTCATCAGTGGTATAGGGCACCAGACTGATGAGGCCAGTGACAGGCTGCAGTGGTCATGTTATGAGTATATGGGTATGTCATGTCTGCGGAGCAGTGGCACATAAGCAGAGGGGACTTGAACTGGTATTGGATCTTTTGTAATCTTAACACATTTTCTGCCTTTGACCCATTTTTTTATGATGTCTTTAAAACCCTTGAGTGATCACTGCTCTAGTCATTAGATCTGTGGTCCATGACTGTGATGACAGTGAGCTTGCACTGGCAATTAATTACAAGGAACAGAAGGTACATTTTGACCAATTATTTACATATAAAATGTGAACTACAACGTTGCCTAAAGTTCTGAGGGAGTAGTTACTCTGATGTCTTCTTAGGCTGGCTAGAACAACAAGATCAATCAAGAGCTTCAGGACATCAGCTTCAAGCAGTCACATTCAAAATTTCAAACCTAGTGACAAAGAAGCGCCCAAGGTCGGCCATACACATTAGTCTTTTGTTGGCCAAACCCGCCAAGATTGTGTGTAGGGAGCTCCCGAAACTCCTTTTGTTCTGCCGGTAGATGTGTCTGGTAGCGGCTTTCTCTGCTCTCCCCATAGAATCCATAGAATGTGTAGGTGTATGGGGAAGCCAAGAGGGCATCAGGAGAGATAGCTTTCAGTCAAATGATAGTTCAGCCGACAGCTAATGAATTTGTATGGGCGCCTTTAGACCAAACTGTGACAAATCAGTTTATGTGGCTTATAAGGTAAGGGTCACATATGTGATGATCAGTGTTGATCGAGCATGCTCGGCCGAACACCAGTTCGGCTCGAGAATCTCGATGCTTGGTACATGGCGGTACACGGGTGAGTACCACATGTGCTCAAGCTCAATGCTCGAGTCTCCTCCCTGCACATTTATTGGCTGCGTAGCACGCACTGTACTGAACTGGCACGCATTGTAATGCCGTAGCCATGTTTGCTACTGGCATTACAGTGATTGGCTGGCCGGAACGAGTCATCGGGTGCTATAACGCTCCAGTATAAAATGTGCGCATCCAACAAATATCTGACAACCAGTGTACTTTTTCCATAGACTGTTCCCGCTGCGGACAGTGACATTAGCTGCGCCACATCTGTAGTGTAACGTGTGTGCTTAAAAAAAATGTCTGTGACATACAGTGTACTTTTTTGCGTAGATGCTGCGGACAGTGACATTACCGGTGGCACCTCTCCTGTATAACGTTTCCTCCTCCCAAACAACTGTGACATTCCCTGTAATTTTTTATTAGCCGCTGGTGGCAGCATTGACATTATCTGCGGGATATCTCCTGTGTGAAGTTTCCACATCCAAAATACCTTTTTTAAATTTGTTTGCGCACTTCCAAATCCTACACTACTGTACGTGTGACTTTCAATTCAATATAACATTTAATATGAAGGCGAGCAGTAAGGGACGGGGCAGTGGCCGTGATGCTGATGGTTCACGCAGAGGCCATGGCCCTGGTCGCGGTGAAACTGTGCCTGCTGCCAGAGCATAAGAAAAACAAATCATCCACGATACCTAGCTTCATGTCCCAGTTTGCAGGGTGGCGCAGGACACCACTCTTGAAGTCAGACCAATGCGACCAGGTGGTCGGTTGGATTGCAGCAGATAATGCTTCCAGTCACTTAAGCACCACCCTGTCTTCCACCAAGTCCAGTCTCAGTAGCCAAGAGTCTGCCCAACCCAATCCTCACCCTGATCCTCCTTCCTTTCCACCATGGAGAGTCTGGCCAAACAAGTGATTCCCACACCCAGATATTTCAAGAAGCTCTTTTCAGTGCCATTCCTTGATTTGGCCCGCTCGCCAAGCACGCTTGCAGAGGGACAGATCTTGTGCCCCGATTCCCAAAATCTTAAGCATCCACAATCACAAGAAGATGACGGTGGGGAACGGCAATTACTCTTTAATTAGGTGGATTATGATGATGATAAGACACAGTTGCCAATAACGCAATGGCAATTAGGCCTCTTTCACACGAGCGTGTCCGGATAAGGTCCAGAGATGTTGCAGCAAACCCGCGCAAATAGGTACGCAATTGCAGACAGTTTTGACTGCAATTGCGTTCCGTTGTTCAGTTTTTATCGTGCGGGTGCAATGCGTTTTGCACGCGCACGATAAAAAAACTGAAGGTGGTACCCAGACCCGAACTTCTTCACAGAAGTTCAGGTTTGGGTTCAAGGTTGTGTAGATTGTATTATTTCCCCTTATAACATGGTTATAAGGGAAAATAATAGCATTCTGAATACAGAATACATAGTACAATAGGGCTGGAGGGGTTAAAAAATAATAATTTAACTCACCTTAATCCACTTGTTCGCGCAGCCGGCATCTCTTCTGTCTTCATCTGTGAGGAATAGGACCTTTGATGATGTCACTGCGTTCATCACATGGTCCATCACATGATCCATCACCATGATCTGCTGAACCGCAACAGGCTGGAAGAGGCAGTGGGGTGGTAAAAGAGAGAAGGCGGGCCACACCAAACAGGCCCGCAACTGTTCCCTGGAGCACACCCTTGCGGAAATCTCTCTTGCCAAGGAGTAGGTGTCTGGCACTTTTTTAAGGAAAGTGCGGATGACAAAAGAATTGCAATTTGCAACCTGTGCCATAAAAAAATGAGCAGGGGCATGAACACTATCAACCTCATCACCACCAGCATGATCCGCCACATGGCATCAAAGCACCATAATAGGTGGGCCGAACACCTGGGTCCACATAGATTGCGGGCCCTAATTCCATCAGGGTTTCCGCCAGCACCTACGTTAGTGGCTCCAACCCCCACTTCTCCTCCTCCGCCTCCTCCTCCACTTCCAACTCCAAATTATCCGCGTGCAGCACCAGTCATCAGTCAGTAGCTGGAAGTAGTGTAGCACTGCAGTGAGGAAGCGGCAACAGGCCGTTCTGAAGCTGATATGCTTAGGGGACAAACAGCACACCGCCGCAGAGCTGTGGCAGAGGATAAGAGCCCAGATGCCTAGCCCACGTCTTAAACTTAGTGGTTCAGCGGTTTCTCAAAACCGACCCCAATTTGCCTGAGCTACTGATGAAGGTGTGCACATTTCCACAAGTCATCGACAGCGACGTGAGCATGCGCTGTAACTCGACGTTCCACATGTTGGCCAGGCTTTGTGAGCAGCAGAGGGCAGTAGTGAAATACAAGCTGCAACATGGTCGTTGCCTTTTCAGTCAGCTTCCACTATTCACAAGCGAGGAGTGGTCATGCATGTCTGACCTCTGTGAGGTTTTAAGAAACTTTGAGGAATCAACACAGATGGGGAGCGGAGATAACGCTATTATCAGCGTAACCATCCCACTTCTGTGTCTACTCAAATGCTCGCTGCTCACAATTAAGGCGGACACTTTGCATGTGGAAGAGGGAATAAATGGGGGAAGACAGTGCACAGGGTGATAGCCAGAGCACCCTTAGTTGGTCTTCTCAGCACGAATTGGACGATGAAGAGGAGGAGGAGCAGAAGACGGTTGCCTCTCACTTAGTTCACATACAGCAATTAAAAGCCGTTACGTGTCAAATAAAAACTTCAGCTTAAACATATAAAATAACATTAACTTTAAAATAAATAAAATCATCAGACCTTCTTACACCATCAAATATCCATATATATTAATTCCAGTATTACATGTCCGGGTGTAGCCAATCAGAGGAGCTTAAATTGTGTATAAAAAACATGCCCATATTGGGTGGGATATGCACCCCCGACAAGGCAAAGGTGAAACATGGGTCGGGTGATAGACGGGAAGCCACCTGAATTGTTTTATATGCCTATATTCCTTGCATGTTTGTGAGTATAATAAAAACTGGTGTGTTATTAAATCTCATTGCGGTGCTTTACTATCTTTGCCTATCTGGCCTTGGCTGTTAAAGTACAGGTGAATGGATGTGTAGCAAGGAACCAGTGATTGCCGTATTGATTAATGTCGATGCAAGCTGAAGTGGTCTGAGTGTATTCTCTGGTGAGCAGTGCGGTTTTAACCACTTCAGCCCCGCTAGCTGAAACCCCCTTCATGACCAAAGCACTTTTTACACTTCGGCACTACACTACTTTCACCGTTTATCGCTCGGTCATGCAACTTACCACCCAAATGAATTTTACCTCCTTTTCTTCTCACTAATAGAGCTTTCATTGGGTGGTATTTTATTGCTGCTGACATTTTTACTTTTTTTGTTATTAATCGAAATGTAACGATTTTTTTGCAAAAAAATGACATTTTTCACTTTCAGCTGTAAAATTTTGCAAAAAAAACAACATCCATATATAAATTTTTCGCTAACTTTATAGTTCTACATGTCTTTGATAAAAAAAAAATGTTTGGGCAAAAAAAAAAAAAATGGTTTGGGTAAAAGTTATAGCGTTTACAAACTATGGTACAAAAATGTGAATTTCCGCTTTTTGAAGCAGCTCTGACTTTCTGAGCACCTGTCATGATTCCTGAGGTTCTACAATGCCCAGACAGTAGAAAAACCCCACAAATGACCCCATTTCGGAAAGTAGACACCCTAAGGTATTCGCTGATGGGCATAGTGAGTTCATAGAACTTTTTATTTTTTGTCACAAGTTAGCGGAAAATGATGATGATTTTTTATTTTTATTTTTTTCTTACAAAGTCTCATATTCCACTAACTTGCGACAAAAAATAAAAAATTCTAGGAACTCGCCATGCCCCTCACGGAATACCTTGGGGTGTCTTCTTTCCAAAATGGGGTCACTTGTGGGGTAGTTATACTGCCCTGGCAATTTAGGGGCCCAAATGTGTGAGAAGAACTTTGCAATCGAAATGTGTAAAAAATGACCGGTGAAATCCGAAAGGTGCACTTTGGAATATGTGCCCCTTTGCCCACCTTGGCTGCAAAAAAGTGTCACACATCTGGTATCGCCGTACTCAGGAGAAGTTGGGGAATGTGTTTTGGGGTGTCATTTTACATATACCCATGCTGGGTGAGAGAAATATCTTGGAAAAAGATAACTTTTCCCATTTTTTTTATACAAAGTTGGCATTTGACCAAGATATTTTTCTCACCCAGCATGGGTATATGTAAAATGACACCCCAAAACACATTCCCCAACTTCTCCTGAGTACGGCGATACCACATGTGTGACACTTTTTTGCAGCCTAGATGCGCAAAGGGGCCCAAATTCCTTTTAGGAGGGCATTTTTAGACATTTGGATCCCAGACTTCTTCTCACACTTTTGGGCCCCTAAAAAGCCAGGGCAGTATAAATACCCCACATGTGACCCCACTTTGGAAAGAAGACACCCCAAGGTATTCAATGAGGGGCCTGGCGAGTTCCTAGAATTTTTTATTTTTTTTTGTATAAGTTAGCGGATATTGATTTTTTTTTTTTGTTTTATTCTCACAAAGTCTCACTTTCCGCTAACTTAGGACAAAAATTTCAATCTTTCATGGACTCAATATGCCCCTCACGGAATACCTTGGGGTGTCTTCTTTCCGAAATGGGGTCACATGTGGGGTATTTATACTGCCCTGGCTTTTTAGGGGCCCTAAAGCGTGAGAGGAAGTCTGGAATATAAATGTCTAAAAATGTTTACGCATTTGGATTCCGTGAGGGGTATGGTGAGTTCATGTGAGATTTTATTTTTTGACACAAGTTAGTGGAATATGAGACTTTGTAAGAAAAAACAAAAACAAACAAAAAATTTCCGCTAACTTGGGCCAAAAAAATGTCTGAATGGAGCCTTACAGGGGGGGGGTGATCAATGACAGGGGGGGTGATCAATGACAGGGGGGGTGATCAATGACAGGGGGGTGATCACCCATATAGACTCCCTGATCACCCCCCTGTCACTGATCACCCCCCCTGTAAGGCTCCATTCAGACGTCCGCATGATTTTTACGGATCCATGGATACATGGATCGGATCCACAAAACACATGCGGACGTCTGAATGGAGCCTTACAGGGGGGTTATCAATGACAGGGGGTGATCAGGGTGATCACCCCCCTGTCACTGATCACCCCCCTGTAAGGCTCCATTCAGACGTCCGCATGATTTTTACGGATCCATGGATCGGATCCACAAAACACATGCGGACGTCTGAATGGAGCCTTACAGGGGGGTGATCAATGACAGGGGGTGATCAGGGTGATCACCCCCCTGTCACTGATCACCCCCCCTGTAAGGCTCCATTCAGACGTCAGCATGATTTTTACGGATCCATGGATACATGGATCGGATCCACAAAACACATGCGGACGTCTGAATGGAGCCTTACAGGGGGGTGATCAATGACAGGGGGTGATCAGGGTGATCACCCCCCCTGTAAGGCTCCATTCAGATGTCCGCATGATTTTTACGGATCCATGGATACATGGATCGGATCCACAAAACACATGCGGACGTCTGAATGGAGCCTTACAGGGGGGTGATCAATGACAGGGGGTGATCAGGGTGATCACCCCCCTATCACTGATCACCCCCCCTGTAAGGCTCCATTCAGATGTCAGCATGATTTTTATGGATACATGGATCGGATCCACAAAACACATGCGGACGTCTGAATGGAGCCTTACAGGGGGGTTATCAATGACAGGAGGTGATCAGGGTGATCACCCCCCTGTCACTGATCACCCCCCCTGTAAGGCTCCATTCAGATGTCCGCATGATTTTTACGGATCCATGGATACATGGATCGGATCCACAAAACACATGCGGGCGTCTGAATGGAGCCTTACAGGGGGGTGATCAATGACAGGGGGGTGATCAGGGAGTGTATATGGGTGATCACCCCCCTGTAAGGCTCCATTCAGACGTCCGTATGCGTTTTGCGGATCCGATCCATGTATCCATGGATCCGTAAAAATCATGCGGACGTCTGAATGGAGCCTGACAGGGGGGTGATCAATGACAGGGGGCTGATCAATGACAGGGGGCTGATCAATGACAGGGGGTGATCAAGGAGTGTATATGGGTGATCACCCGCCTGTCATTAATCACCCCCCTGTAAGGCTCCATTCAGACGTCCGTATGCGTTTTGCGGATCCGATCCATGTATCCGTGGATCCGTAAAAATAATACGGACGTCTGAACGGAGCCTGACAGGGGGGTGATCAATGACAGGGGGGTGATCAATGACAGGGGGGTGATCAATGACAGGGGGGTGATCAGGGAGTTTATATGGGGTGATTATGGGTGATCAGGGGTTCATAAAGGGTTAATAAGTGACGGGGGGGGGGGGGGTGTAGTGTAGTGTAGTGTTTGGTGCGACTTTACTGACCTACCTGTGTCCTCTGGTGGTCGATCCTAACAAAAGGGACCACCAGAGGACCAGGTAGGAGGTATATTAGACGCCGTTATGAAAACAGCGTCTAATATACCTGTTAGGGGTTAAAAAATTCGGATCTCCAGCCTGCCAGCGAGCGATCGCCGCTGGCAGGCTGGAGATCCACTCGCTTACCTTCCGTTCCTGTGAGCGCGCGCGCCTGTGTGCGCGCGTTCACAGGAAATCTCGCGTCTCGCGAGATGACGTGTATATGCGTCCAGGAGGAGTAAAGCAACCACCTCCCGGACGCATATCTGCGTTAGGCGGTCGGGAGGTGGTTAATATTATGATGATTGGAATTCGGTGTGAATCCACCACGCCTGAAACCTGCAGCACTCAAAGTAGGATTGACTATTCAGAACTTTCTTATTTTACTCTGGCACACGTGGCTGACTTCATGTTAGGTTGCCTTTCCCACGACACGCGCATTATATGCATTTTAGACAACACAGATTACTGGTTGTTCACCCTTCTCATCTCTGATCCCTCTGGTAAAGAGGATGAGCAAAACGGTGCAAACCAGAAGATCCTTGTTGAAAAATGCGGCACCTGAGGGGGTTAACTGCCGCTGATCTGCCAGTACCCGCCTCCTGTATTAAGGGGCAATTATCACTGGTGGCGCCGTGCGCCCCCCCCCTTAACCCCCTACCCCATTAAAATCATTGGTGGCACAGTGCGCCGGCCCCTCTCAACCCCCCAGTATTAAAATCATTGGTGATTTTTTTTTCTTCGGTTTTGTGCGTATTATTGTCAGTCTGTAAAAGTGGCGTACTACTCAGACAACATCGTTCCCAGCAATGACCTGGGAGTCCAAGATGCATCCAGACATCCTCCCCATGCTGTTCCCGAATCATTTCAGTGGTGTTTCCATCAATTTGTGACCTTTTACTATGAACCAGGCACCCTCCCCTCTTCAGAGCAGGGGGTGCCTGGTTTAATGCTCGGGGTTCTCCCATTGACTTCCATTATACTCGGGATGCTCAGTAGATGTGTTCGGCCAGAGCACCCGAACAACCGAGCACTTTGGTGCTCAATCAACACTAGTGATGGTATGTGGTGTATTTTACATTTTTGTGTTCCAGTTGTAAGGTTTCGCTCTGGTAGATAGGGTAAGCGGGTGCAGTACAGAGGCAAAATACAAGTTCTTAACTCAAAACATTGTGTTTATTCACACTTGAGGCAATTGCACAAAACAGCACGTAACTTTGCAGTCTTGGTGTTAATTCACACACAATAGAAAGTTCATATAACACAAGTCACCTTGCTGTCAGTTCTGCCTCCAGTAGTCCATAGCAGGCTTTAGGAGGCCTGTTTCCCCAGCATGCGGCTATCAGCCCTCCAGCACGACACAAAGCCTCAGATCCCAACAATAGAGACATCTATGTCTAGTCCAGCTGCCTATTTAAGGACAGCCAGGTGCTGCTAAAACTCGGACCGGCACTAAAACTCTGGTCCGGTATTTGACCTTACTTGGCTGGAAACCAGCCCAGCCGCACATGCTGGGAGGAAAATACCTGCCTTGCCAGACACAACCCCTCACTGTGTCACATACCTTTGTTCAACTCTGTGGGGGTGGACACATGGCAGACAATGCACCCAGGACAGGGCATCCGCGTTTCCCTGCAACCGGCCTGCTCTGTGTTTTACCGAGAACTTAAAGTTCCGCAGAGACAAAAACCATCTGGTGACCCGGGCATTCCTGTCTTTGGCCTGGCTCATCCACTTCAGAGGGGAGTGGTCGGTCACCAGGCAGAACTTTCTCCCCAACAAATGGTAGTGGAGAGACTCGAGTGCCCACTTGATATCCAGGCACTCTCTCTCCACTACACTGTACCTGTTTTCGGCTGGGGTGAGCTTGCGGCTTAGGAATACAAACAGGATGCTCCTCCCCTTTGACTTCCTGAGACAGTACAGCACCGAGGCCTACTTCGGAGGCATCCGTTTGTACCACAAACTCCTTCTTGAATTCGGGCGTCACCAAAACCAGGGACCCACACAGGGCCGACTTCAAATCAGCAAAAGTCTCATCCCAGTGAACCATCACTGATTTTCGTCCCTTCAAGAGTTCTGTCAAGGGTTCGGCTAGAGTAGAATAGAGGGGAACAAACCTCATGTATTAGCCCACCATTCCCAGGAAGGACTTTATTTTCCATAGTGGTGACAGGTCGGTGCCAATTCCCTGTCGCCCCTATTTTGTTCACTTGGGGTTCGATGACTCCGCGCCCAATGACATACCCCAGGTACTTAGTCTGTTCTAACCCTATCGCACATTTTTGGGGGTTAGCGGTTAGGTCAGCTTTCCGAAGGGAGTCCACTACAGCCTGCACTTTGGGTAGGTGACTTTCCCAGTCGGTACTGTGGATGACAATATCGTCCAGGTAAACCGAAGCGTACAGACGATGTGGATGAAGCACAATGTCTCTCAGTCGCTAAAAAGTTGCGCGGGCGCCATGCAGACCAAAGAGTAAGACCTTATATTGCTACAGCCCCTCAGGCGTGATGCAGGCAGTTTTCTCTTTGGGAGCCTCCGTTAAAGGCACTTGCTAGTACCCTTTCGTAAGGTCCAAAACAGAAAAATACCGGGGTTGTCCGAACCTCTTGATGAGCTCATCCAGCCGGGGCATGAAATAGGCATTGAACTTGGAAACCTCGTTAAGTTTTTGAAAGTAGTTACAAAACTGCAACGTCCCATCCGGCTTGGGTATCAATACTATAGGACTGGCCCACACACTTTTGCACTCCTCAATGACGTATAGCTGCAACATTAGCTGTACCTCCTCTGATATGGCTTCTCGCCGAGATGGTTTTAATCGAACTTTTGCCTGAGGCTCAGTGACAATGTCATGCTGGTTTATGGAAGTGCATCTAGGGAGGTCGGAGAACACATCCGTGTTCTGACTAACGAACTCCCTGGCCTCCTGAGTCTGTTGAGAGGAGTGGCTGTCAGCAATTTTTTACTGTGACAGTCGCCTCTCTTGCATCAGACAGAGGGGCCGGTAGAGCTTCTCCTAGAAAACCCGGCTGCGGGGCGTCTTCAGTACATGTTTCCCTATCTTTCCACGGTTTGAGTAAATTCACATGGTAAACCTGCTCTGGATTTCGCCGCCCCGGCTGGTGTACCTTGTAGTTTACATCTCTAATTTTCTCAAGTACCTTGTAGGGCCCCTGCCACCTAGCCAGGAACTTACTGTCCATGGTCGGCACCAGAACCAAAACCCGATCACCCGGGTTAAAGATCCGGACCCAAGCCTGATGATTATAGACCCGACTCTGGGCTCGCTGAGCTGCCTCCATATGCTCCCTAACAAAAGGCAACACTGTCTCTATCCGAACTTGCATCTGGGTAATGTACTAAATGACACTTTTATGTGGAGTGGGTTGCTGTTCCCATGTCTCTTTAGCCCCATCCAAGAGACCATGAGGGTGTCTGCCATATAGCAGTTCAGAGGGCAAGAACCCAGTAGAGGCCTGGGGTACCTCTCGCACTGAGATCATGAGATAGGGCAGAAGGAGGTCCCAGTCCTTCCCATCTTTAGACACTACCTTTTTCAACATATTTTTTAATGTCTGTTCGTTTGTGGATGGTAAACGGACGTCCGTAGTTGTTTTATGTGCAGCAAGTTACAGAGTTCACTCATCACGTTGGACATAAAAGGTCGGTCAGAACCTCTTTAGGTAGTCCTACTCGGGAAAACATCTCCATTAACTCCTTAGCTATGAGTTTTGCTGGGGTATGTCGCAGTAGCACTGCCTCCGGGTACCGAGTGGCATAGTCTAGAATGACTAAGATGTGTTGATGCCCGCTGGCGGACTTCGTGACTGGGTCTATGAGGTCCATAGCTATTCGGTCAAACGGTACTTCGATAATCAGGAGAAGTACTAGGGGACTATGGAATTGTGGCTGGGGCCTAGTTATCTGGCAGGTCGGGCAAGACTTATAAAACTCTTCCACTTCTTTGAATATGCTGGGCCAGTAAAACTGCTGTAGAATACAATCCTGAGTTTTCTGCAGCCCCAGGTGACCCCCCAGAACGTGTTGGTGGGCTAGATCTAACACAAGCTTGCGATAAGCCTTGGGAACCACCAACTGTTCAATAGGCTCACCCCGTAGTTGGTTTACCCGATACAACATATCCTGATGAACCACAAAACGGGGAAACACCGACTCTGCCCCAGGTTGTTATGGTTCACCATCTACTATTAACACATTTTCCCAGGCACGGAATGGGGTTGGGTCCCGACATTGGGCGGTACCAAAATTATCCCCGGAGACATTGAGGTCTGCCAATTCAGGACCCGGCGGCAAGTCCTCCACCTCTCCCACCATCACACTTAGCGGGGTTGTCTCCCCCTCTTCCACCGAAGTGGCAGTCACCCCTACCGCTGGCCCTTCGGTCTCAGGTTACCATGGTTCTGGTCTCCCTCCTAACCAGGCCACTCTGCTAGGGTTACCCCTGTCTCATGGGTATCAGTCACTCTCATAGCAGGCCACAATGCTGGGAAGTCACTCCCTATTATAAGTTCGTAGTGTAAATTTGGGGCAACTTTGACTTTCCGGCCAGTATACTCTGCTGACCGTACCAGGGGAGCCCTTACTAGGGACAACAGACTCCCTGAGTCCAACAGAGCCTCCACTGGAGTTTCTCCTACCTCCACCTGGCACAGGTGGTTTAGAGTTTTTTGGGTACCTGCTGCACACAGCTTCCTGGCATATAGCGACTCACGGTAGCGATAGTTAGTATTCATGGGTTCTACCTGATGGGGACAGTCAGCCCTTACATGGCCCAGCTCCTGACACCGCCAACAGACTATCCGAGCCAGGTCCGTAGAGGGTACACCCCAGGTGGGTTTGGTTGGTACAAGTCGCCGGGTCTGGGATGGAGATTTACGGGGTTTGACTGCCCACCTCCCAAAAAAAGATAAACTGTAACAGTCTTAGCAGCCTCGTAGCACTCCACCAGGTCCACCATTTATAGGGCATTGCCAGGAGACACTTGGCCAATCCAGTGCTGGAGAGGGTGTGGCAGAGCTCTCCAGAACATATCAGCAAATAGTCTATCCAGCATAGCCGTGGGACTCAGCATATCAGGCTGTGGCCACTTTTGCAAGAGGTAGAGTAAGTCATAATACTGGGTCCTCGCAGGCTCAGACGGCTTAAACCCCCACTGGTGTACCCGCTGGGTCCGGACCAACACATTCACCCCCAGTCTTGCCAAAATCTCACCCCTTACTTTTTGGCTGCTTGATCATCCAGCAAGTCAAAACACACCCGCTGGAAATCGGATGCCAGGAATGGAGCGATGAACTCAGCCCACTGGTCATGGGGTAGCTTTTCCCTGATGGCCATTTTTCGTACATTGCCAGGTAGGTTTTGATGTCGTCTGTGGGGGTCATCTTAGGAATCGTGGCACGGACTGCTTTCCGAGCATCATGGATGTTCGGGGTTGCTCCTGCTGTCTGAAAAGCATCACGTGTCATAGCAGCAACTGGTTAGTCTCCTGCTGCTGCTTATTAGCCTCGCGTTGCTGCAGGTTTATCTCTCGCTACTGCAGATAAGCCTCCATGAGGGCCTTCACAACAGCCTCCATTTGTTGTGGGGCACTGATTGTAATACAGCTGGTTTAATGTACGACATACAACTGTGCATGAAAAATGCAGAAATAAAAAATATCGGCGTGCACACCAGCCTCACTGCTCTTGCCCGCATCCTCCACCAATTGTGGGGTTTCGCTCTGGTAGATCGGGTAAGCATGCGCAGTACAGAGGCAAAATATAATTTCTTAACTCAAAACGTCAATGTTTATTCACACTTGAGGCAATTGCACATAACAGCAGGTAACTTTGCAGTCTTGGTGCTAATTCACACACAATGGAAAGTCCATATAACACAAGTCACCTTGCTGGCAGTTCTGCCTCCAGTAGTCCACAGCAGGCTTTAGGGGGCCTGCTTCCCCAGCATGCAACTCAGCCCTCCAGCACAGCACAATGCCTCAGATCCCAAAAACAGAGACATCTCTGCTGAGCCCAGCTCCCTATTTAAGGACAGCCAGATGCTGCCAAAACCCGGATCGGCACTTAAACTCCAGTCCGGTATTTGACCTCACCTGGCTGGAAACCAGCCCAGCCGCACATTCTGGGAGGAAAATACCTGCCTTGCCTCAAGTGAATGGGTCCACATCCATGATACGGTGAGCACATGGCCGGTTGTGGCATTTCGCAATATGGGCACGGACCTGTAACGGTCGGGTCCATGAGGCCAAACACTGAAGGAATTTGGACACTTTAAAGAGGCTCTCCAGGAAACAAAAAAATTTAAATACTGAATACAGAGTAATAAATAAATGCCTCTAAATTATTAATAATGGCTTGTCATTATGGCTTTATCTAGGGGCAATCAGTAAAATGGGCACTGTCATATTTATTCAGGGTATGTTCACTTGGCTAAAATCCACAAAAGAAAATTCAGTTGCAGATCAGTAGCTGAAAACTGGTCGTTTTTTTGTTGTATATTTGTAATTTGGTGGAGATTTTAGAGTTTTTACAAGAGTTTTAAAAGAGTTTTGGTTAAAGTTTCTCTGCTTCCTCACTGACTTCTATGAAATCCACAATAAAATCTGCTTTAAAGAGATAACATGTCACTTCTCAAGCGTTTTTCAAATCAGAAAACTGATTGAAAAAATATATATATATTTTTACACTGTGTTCACATGGTGTAGTTTTAGTACATTAGAGTCAATGTGGAAACTGTTGATGGAGTTTTGTATGTAGCTTTAGCAGCAGAAAACACCAGTTTTCCGCTGCTGAATCAGTGGCAGCTTTAGCTGTGCAAGACATACCCCGACATGGAATCCATCCTAATCACATAGCAGGACAAACTGTGTCAGAACGCAGAGCAGTAGTCCTATGTAAGTTCCGATCTCTGCCTATATGAGCCCTGTAAAGCATGTACAGGTCACAGCTGAGATAAGGTCTTATCTGTGTCTGTTTGACTCAGAATGGAGCTCATCTTGTACTCAGAAGCTGGAATGAGGACCAGACATGCTGCTGTGGTGGAGCGGTCATTAGAAAACACTTCAGCTTGAGATTGAGCTCTGTTCCAGGGCAGACAGACACAGATAAGCACTCATCATCACATAACTTCACAGTGCTGATGTAGGCAGAGAACGGAGCTTACTAAGGGCATTCTGACGCAGGCTTCCTGCTGCATCATTAGGATGAATTCCACGTGAAGGAATCTGACAGTGGCCATTTTACTTTCTCCAACTGATAAAATGAGCCATTATTAATAACTAAAGACATTTAGAAGTATATTTATAATAAGTTTTTTCAGTATTTTTTTGTTTTGTTGTTTCCCAGAGGACCCTTTCAAAAAGCCCAGAAGAGAAACACTTTAGGAAATGTATCCTCCAATAATATTTTTATGAGCAATAACCTGCCTTGAAATAGTATTTTATTATTCCTCGCACTGTTCATCTTAAACATAATTAAGAGGACACCCTATAGCCGTGCAAATAGTGGACAGCATCTGCATAGAGTTTGTAGGTTCTCCCTGTGTTTGTGTGGGTTTTCTCTGGGTACTCTGGTTTTTTCCCACATTCCAAAGACTGCTAATGCTAATGTCTGTAAAGTGCTGCGGAATATGTCACCACTATGAAAAATTTATAAATTGCATGACACCAACTCTGACAAGCGTTTTCCTCCCTCCATTTCCCCCTGTCCGGTGCTGTCCGTATTTTTTGCAGACCCACAGAAATCAATGGGTCCATGTGCAATCCACAAAAAATGCAGATCAGAAGCAGACACAAAAGGCCAAACACAAAACTTTTAGCTTCCGCTCTACTTATACTGAGCACTGGAAGACAATGCAGATTAAACATTAATGGACTAATAAGAGCTACTTGTTCTTCCTCGTTTGTGTATATAGCTATTGATTGTACAGAAATGTAGCACCATGGAATTAGATGACACCAACAAACTGCAAATTAGAATGTTACGTAAAACCTAGATAAAAAGGTCTGGTTATATGGATAGCTTTGTAGAGGTCTAGTTTGTATGTTCTTCTTGGAAAAAAAAAATCTAACTGCAACCACAATCACGATTTAATATCTCAATACTGTACAGTACAGGACAAATGACACATGATTACTATAGACAGCATGGAGAGTTATCTAAGAAAGTTTTTGTACGGCCCAGTGCAGTAAATTTATCAATAGTGTTATATTTTACAACTCAATGTCATGCTTATCTAAATATGACTATTGAGGCAGATTCAAAAAAGTGCCAAAGCCCAATGAAGTTGAGTAGTCATGAAATTCATGGCTTCATACATCTCTCTATCTAGCTATTACTGACATGAAAAAAATGAAGGAATACATATGAAATAACGTAGTAAACAAACAAATGTTCAACAAACCAATATATGTTTTGTATTTTATATTCTTCAAATAGTATCCTATTGCTTTGAGGACAGCTTTGCATACTCTTGGCATTCTCTCAATCAGCTTCATGAGGTAGTCACCTGAAATGTTTTTTTTTTTTTTTTTTTAACAGGTAAACCTTGTCAAGAGTTAATTTGTGGAATTTATTGACTTCCTATTGTGTTTGAGACCATCAGTTGTATTGCTCAGAGGTAGGATTGGTACACATTTCTATACAGTATTTTAGCCCTATTCTACTACTGTTGTAATTCATAGTATGGCAGGAACCACTAAACTAATTAGAGAAATGATCCATTATTACTTTAAGACATGAAAGTCAGTCAATCCAGAAAATTTCCAGAACTTTGAAGGTATCCTCAAGTACAGTCATGAAAACCAACAAATGTTATGATGAAACAGGCTCTCATGAGGACCGACTCAGAAAGACAGAGTTTCCTCTGCTGCATAGGATAAATTCATTAGAGTTACCAGCCTGAGAAACCACAAATTAACAGCACCTCAAATTAGAGCATACATAAATGCTTTACAGAGATCAAGCAGAAGAAACATTTCAACATCAACTGTTCAGCGGATACTTCAAGAAACAGGCCTTCATGGTTAAAATGCTGCAAAGAAACCACTACTGAGAAACAACAAGAAGATAATTGATTGGGCCAAGAAACACAAGGAATGGACATCAGACCAGTATAAATCTGTAATTTGGTCTCAGGAGTTAAATTTTGAAATATTTGGTTCCAACCGCCATGTCTTTGTGAGATGCAGAGAAGATAGTTTCTACATTTGTGGTTCCAACCATGAAATGTAGAGGACATGGTGTGGGAGTGCTTTGCAGGTGACACTGTTGGTGATTTCTTCAAGGCACATTTACAGCATGGCTTCCACAGCATCCTGCAACGATATGCCATTCCACCTGGTTTGCGATTAGTGGCACTATTATTTCAACAGGCAATAACCCCAAACCAAACTCCAGGCTATGTAAGGGCTGTCTCACCAAGGAGAGTCATGCACTGCTAGGTCATATGACATGGCCTCCACAATCACCTAACCTTAACCCAATTGAGATGGTTTGGGATTAGTTGGGCTGCGGAGAGTTAAGGTGGATTTAGATGGGCTGATGGAGCAGCCGATTGTCGGGAGGAAAACGTTCCTTCCCAACAGCCGGCTGCTCGTTCAGTAAAAGGAGACTACACATTTACAATCAGCGATCTTCTTTACTGTATGAGGATGCGGGATCGCTGTAGAGATCCATCTTCCTCATACAGAATTATGGCTTCTGAACAGCAGATCACTGTTTAGACCACATGATCTGTTGCTCAGAAACCATGATTGGTGGTGCCTGCACGAGTGCCAGGATCACACGATGAAAAAGTGTACCGCTTGTTCATCAGGTGATCGGCAGTACATTTAGATGGCCAGATGATCGGGAACAACCTATCACAGGAAGGTCATTCATGCGTATAAATGCAGCCAAGTACTCGGTACTTCTGGGAACTCCTTCAAGGCTGTTGGAAAACCATTTCTGTGAAATACCTCATGAAGCCGATTGAGAGAATGGCAAGAATGTGCAAAGCTGTTAGCAAAGCATACGGAGAGAATCTAAAGTATTTTTTTAAATGAAATATATTCTGGTTTAATACTTTTTTTGTTTTGTTTACTGTGTCCTTTTATATATGCTCCTTCATTGTTTTCATGTCTTCAATATGAATCTACATCTAAATAAAAAACAGATGATAAAGGGGTGTCCAAACTTTTGACTGGTACTGTATATCCAACAGGTTGACCATGGAATAAAGTAGTCGCCCTCTGCTTAGGTTTTGACAAATCCAAAATTAAGTGAGACAGTCTAAAATTTCAGATAAAAAATAAAACCTACATATAATACTCAGAGACCAAAGGGATAGTCTATTGGCCTCCACCAGGTAAATGGAGCACTACAGATATCGTCAACGTCTTGGTAAAGAAGCTTCGTCAGCATATTTATAATCTCAGACTCCTGAGGGATTTCAGACTACCCCTCAGGATACTAAAGTACTGTGTCATCAAGAGTCATCGCTAGGATATGCCCCCATTGTCTTATAGGTGCTGGTCCCACCTCTGGGACCCGCACCTACAAGGAGAACGGAGCCGGGGAGAGTTGTGGCTGGAGGACCCTGGGTTTCCCAGGGTCCGTCCACAACCAGGCGCAACTCACCGCATGCGCGGCCACCGCTCCCATTAATTTCTATGGGGCAGACGGAAATAGCCGATCCAGCATTCGGCTATTTTCGGCGGCTCCATAGAAATTAATGGAGGGCGGCTGCGCACGCGCACCCTCCTCAACTTTCTCCGCTACGTTCTCCTTGTAGGTGCGGGTCCCAGAGGTGGGACCCGCACCTATCAGACAATGGGGGCATATCCTAGCGATATGCCCCCATTGTCTAAGATGGGTTAACCCCTTTAAGGATCCCTCTACCACAGACCATAAGTTATGGTCTGTGGTAGTGGAATCCATAATGGAATGCTTAGATAACCCGAACCTTGTACGTTGAACTTGAAAACAAGATGCCCGTGATGAGAACATAGTCCTGCCACTTTACAAATCACTAGTCAGATCACACATGGAGTACTGCATACAGTTCTGGGCTCCTGTGAAAAAGGAAGACATAGCAGAGCTGGAGAGGGTTCAGAGGAGGGCAACTAAAGTAATAACTGAAATTGGTGGACTACAGTACGCAGTAAGATTATCAAAAATCGGATTATTCACTTTAGAAAAAAGACGACTGAGGGGAGATATATTAACTATGTATAAATATATCAGGGGTCAGTACAGAGATCTCTCCCATCATTTATTGTGACTGTGACAAGGTGACATCCTCTGCGTCTGGAGGAAAGAAGGTTTGTGCACAAACATAGAAGAGGATTCTTTACGGTAAGAGCAGTGAGACTATGGAACTCTCTGCCTAAGGAGGTGGTGATGGGGAGTACAATAAAGGAATTCAAGGGGGGCCTGGATGTATTTCTGGAGTGTAATAATATTACAGGCTATAGCTACTAGAGAGGGGTCGTTGATCCAGGGAGTTATTTGGATTGCCCGATTGGTGTCGGGGAGGATTTTTTTCCCTATAAGTGGGGAAAATTGGCTCCTACCTCAAAGATTTTTTTCCCCCTTCCTCTGGATCAACTTACAGGATAACAGGCCAAACTGGATGGACAGATGTCTTTTTTTTTTCGGCATTAAAAACTATGCTACTATGTTACAAGTTGGCTCATCCCTACCTAATATTGTAAACCAACTACTCTTTGACATGATACCATAAGACCACTTGAACATTTTCTCATACTCAATAAAAACGCCCTAGCTGCTAAATAAAGAAATGTAAGTCAATACCAGTGAGCAGCACGCCTGCTTTTCAAGGACAACACTTCCAGTACAATTCTTAAGCTCTGGGGGCTACAGTGCATCTTATGATTTTTCCTTAAGACCAGGAAGCCCTTTGTACAGCCCAAACTATCTCTCAGCTAAAATTAGACTAAACATTGCTTTACAACTTGGGAACACATTTTAAGCCAGTTTCCATCAGCAGGGGGTCTATTGTAATATGACCTGTCATGGCAGGTAAAGAAGCGCATGCTCCCCAGTGGTATATAATATCTAGGCATCGTTCCAAGGTTTGTCACAAAATTTGTCCCTCAAATGTCCGTTTTCCTTGTATTGATTGAATTTATATTAATAAAGTTGTATACGTTTTATGACATCCCAGAATTGACTGTTACCGTTGATACAGGATGCCGATAAACTATAATTAACTGTTTATTGAAGGTCCTTTTTGACTGTAAACATTAGAGGAGTGGTCTCATTATGACAACCCCTCCATCCAAACAGTATACCAGTGACCATTGACACTATTTCTCGTGGGACCCATTTGCTAAAATGTAACCTTCGCCTGAGTGCTCACTTCCTATAAAGGTTGCCACTCCACTTGCCATGTATACTGGTTGGCACTAATCAGTCTGATTTTCAGTTTGCCATCTTTCCTTTTTTTTCTTTAATTACATTTCATACTACAATAGTACACAGTGAATCCTGCTTCACTTTGCCGGCTCAGTTTACGACATATGTGCGGATCCCAGAGGTGGGACCTGCGCCTATAATACAATGGGGGCATATCCTAGAGATATGCGATATGACCCCATTGTCTGAGATGGGAATACCCCTTGAAGGCTAGCTTCAAATATGCATTAAAGCTATTACCATATCTGGCATAGATAGATGCTGCCGTTCACTGCCGGAGGCCATTGACTATAATGAGATCCAGGATCGGGCTGGTTTCTAGTCGGGATTTGGCCGGACAAAAACTAGTGCAAGCACTATTTTTGTCTGTGGCCAAATCCCAACACTCCGGAAACTGGATGGAAAGAGCATAGGACATTTTTGTAATGCTCAAAACATAATGCTTGGATAAAAATTGTGAAGAAGGCAAATGGAAGGGGCAGATATTCAGCTTTATTTTATGGTTAATATAACATAGCACTAAGTTTACCTATGTACGTCAATTATGCATAAAGGGTCATCAGTAGGACATGAGAAATACGTGCTTCACATACACCAGTGGCCAAATATTAATGCCAAATATTTCAGAAATGTAGAAAAAAGAATGTTCTGGTGCTTTTGTGAAAACAAAGTACAGGTATAAGAGGCTTCAATGCTCATATCATAGACATTACATAACTTCTAAGTAAAATGGCAGAATGATTATACATCTGAAGACAAAAGCTGTAATATGCATGCAACCCATCTGATCTGCTACTTAATCTTTAAACCACAAGATTAGGAAGGTAAATCGTATTACATATTCAAGTGACTCAAGATCCTATATTCCCCTCCCGAAAAAGAGCCTTGAGAACAGCTCCTTGTGAACATGAAAAACAATGGTTGGCTGGAGATCTGTGCTACACCGAGGTCACCCTTTCTTGGCAAGCATTGTTTCACCAGGGCTCCCTGCCAAAAGGTATGTTTAGTTTTCGCCCAGAGCAGCTGTGAAATTCAACCCTCCACCAAACCTGACAATGGGCCTCAGGGGTGCTGACAGATTTAACCTTAACAACAACAAGCCCTGAATTGTTCATTTATTATGATGATCATGATTGTGTCAATCCCATTGAATTCAGAAGAAAACAAGATTATGTAAAGAGAAGTATCGTATATTCTACATGCATAACTACATATATACCGGTAAGTGAGCAAAATAACAATAAATCAAAAATTATAATTTTATAGGAACGAACATAATAAACTGGATACATTTGCATAATTTCTATGAAGTGTAAACCACATCAACCATTTCAGACAATAATAAAGGATATGTATATTTTGGAACCACTTTTATGACTCCAGTAGCGCATTTAACCTCCTCCCGTCACACTAACGCCGAAAGGCGTCAATGCTGCGGCGCTCCCAGGTCACACTAACGCCAATAGGCGTCATCTCGCGAGACGCGAGATTTCCTGTGAACGCGCGCACACAGGCGCGCGCGCTCACAGGAACGGAAGGTAAGCGAGTGGATCTCCAGCCTGCCAGCGGCGATCATTCGCTGGCAGGCTGGAGATCCGAATTTTTTAACCCCTAACAGGTATATTAGACGCTGTTTTCATAACAGCGTCTAATATACCTCCTACCTGGTCCTCTGGTGGTCCCTTTTGTTAGGATCGACCACCAGAGGACTCAGGTAGGTCAGTACAGTCGCACCAAACACCACACTACACTACACCCCCCCCCCGTCACTTATTAACCCCTTATAAACCCCTGATCACCCATGATCACCCCATATAAACTCCCTGATCACCCCCCTGTCATTGATCACCGCCCTGTCATTGATCACCCCCCTGTCAGGCTCCGTTCAGACGTCCGTATGATTTTTACGGATCCACGGATACATGGATCGGATCCGCAAAAAGCATACGGACGTCTGAATGGAGCCTTACAGGGGGGTGATCAATGACAGGCGGGTGATCACCCATATACACTCCCTGATCACCCCCTGTCATTGATCACTCCCCTGTAAGGCTCCATTCAAACGTCCGCATGATTTTTACGGATACATGGATCGGATCCGCAAAACACATGCGGACGTCTGAATGGAGCCTTACAGGGGGTGATCAATGACAGGCGGGTGATCACCCATATACACTCCCTGATCACCCCCCTGTCATTGATAACCCCCCTGCAAGGCTCCATTCAGACGTCCGCATGCGTTTTGTGGATCCGATCCATGTATCCATGGATCCGTAAAAAATCATGCGCATGTCTGATTGGAGCCTTACAGGGGGGGTGATCAGTGACAGGGGGGTGATCACCCTGATTACCCTGATCACCCCCTGTCATTGATAACCCCCCTGTAAGGATCCATTCAGACGTCCGCATGCGTTCTGTGGATCCGATCCATGTATCCATGGATCCGTAAAAAATCATGCGGCATGTCTGAATGGAGCCTTACAGGGGGGGTGATCAGTGACAGGGGGGTGATCACCCTGATCACCCCCTGTCATTGATAACCCCCCTGTAAGGCTCCATTCAGACGTCCGCATGCATTTTGTGGATCCGATACATGTATCCATGGATCCGTAAAAAATCATGCGGATGTCTGAATGGAGCCTTACAAGGGGGGTGATCAGTGACAGGGGGGTGATCACCCTGATTACCCTGATCACCCCCTGTCATTGATAACCCCCCTGTAAGGCTCCATTCAGACGTCCGCATGCGTTCTGTGGATCCGATACATGTATCCATGGATCCGTAAAAAATCATGCGGATGTCTGAATGGAGCCTTACAGGGGGGTGATCAGTGACAGGGGGGTGATCAGGGAGTCTATATGGGTGATCACCCCCCTGTCATTGATCACCCCCCCCCCCCCCCCCCCCCTTGGTAAGGCTCCATTCAGACATTTTTTTTGGCACAAGTTAGCGGAAATTTTTTGTTTGTTTTTGTTTTGTTTTTCTTACTAAGTCTCATATTCCACTAACTTGTGTCAAAAAATAAAATCTCACATGAACTCGCCATACCCCTCACGGAATCCAAATGCGTAAACATTTTTAGACATTTATATTCCAGACTTCTTCTCACGCTTTAGGGCCCCTAAAAAGCCAGGGCAGTATAAATACCCCACATGTGACCCCATTTCGGAAAGAAGACACCCCAAGGTATTCCGTGAGAGGCATATTGAGTCCATGAAAGATTGAAATTTTTGTCCTAAGTTAGCGGAAAGTGAGACTTTGTGAGAAAAAAACAAAAAAAAAATCAATATCCGCTAACTTATGCAAAAAAAATAAAAATTCTAGGAACTCGCCATGCCCCTCATTGAATACCTTGGGGTGTCTTCTTTCCAAAGTGGGGTCACATGTGGGGTATTTATACTGCCCTGGCTTTTTAGGGGCCCGAAAGTGTGAGAAGAAGTCTGGGATCCAAATGTCTAAAAATGCCCTCCTAAAAGGAATTTGGGCCCCTTTGCGCATCTAGGCTGCAAAAAAGTGTCACACATGTGGTATCGCCGTACTCAGGAGAAGTTGGGGAATGTGTTTTGGGGTGTCATTTTACATATACCCATGCTGGGTGAGAAAAATATCTTGGTCAAATGCCAACTTTGTATAAAAAAATGGGAAAAGTTGTCTTTTGCCAAGATATTTCTCTCACCCAGCATGGGTATATGTAAAATGACACCCCAAAACACATTCCCCAACTTCTCCTGAGTACGGCGATACCAGATGTGTCACACTTTTTTGATGCCAAGGTGGGCAAAGGGGCGCATATTCCAAAGTGCACCTTTCGGATTTTACCGGCCATTTTTTACACATTTTGATTGCAAGGTACTTCTTACACATTTGGGCCCCTAAATTGCCAGGGCAGTATAACTACGCCACAAGTGACCCCATTTTGGAAAGAAGACACCCCAAGGTATTCCGTGAGGGGCATGGCGAGTTCCTAGAATTTTTTATTTTTTGTCGCAAGTTAGTGGAATATGAGACTTTGTAAGGAAAAAAGATAAAAAAAATAAAAATCATCATTTTCCGCTAACTTGTGACAAAAAATAAAAAATTCTAGGAACTCGCCATGCCCCTCACGGAATACCTTGGGGTGTCTTCTTTCCAAAATGGGGTCACTTGTGGGGTAGTTATACTGCCCTGGCAATTTAGGGGCCCAAATGTGTGAGAAGTACCTTGCAATCAAAATGTGTAAAAAATGGCCTGCAAAATCTGAAAGGTGCACTTTGGAATATGTGCCCCTTTGCCCACCTTGGCAGCAAAAAAGTGTGACACATCTGGTATCGCCGTACTCAGGAGAAGTTGGGGAATGTGTTTTGGGGTCTCATTTTACATATACCCATGCTGGGTGAGAGAAATATCTTGGCAAAAGACAACTTTTCCCATTTTTTTATACAAAGTTGGCATTTGACCAAGATATTTTTCTCACCCAGCATGGGTATATGTAAAATGACACCCCAAAACACATTCCCCAACTTCTCCTGAGTACGGCGATACCAGATGTGTCACACTTTTTTGCTGCCAAGGTGGGCAAAGGGGCACATATTCCAAAGTGCACCTTTTGGATTTCACCGGTCATTTTTTACACATTTTGATTGCAAAGTTCTTCTCACACATCTGGGCCCCTAAATTGCCAGGGCAGTATAACTACGCCACAAGTGACCCCATTTTGGAAAGAAGACACCCCAAGGTATTCCGTGAGGGGCATGGCAAGTTTTTAGAATTTTTTATTTTTTGTCGCAAGTTAGTGGAATATGAGACTTTGTAAGAAAAAATAAAAAAAATAAAATCATCATCATTTTCCGCTAACTTGTGACAAAAAATAAAAAGTTCTATGAACTCACTATGCCCATCAGCGAATACCTTAGGGTGTCTACTTTCCGAAATGGGGTCATTTGTGGGGGTTTTCTACTGTTTGGGCATTGTAGAACCTCAGGAATCATGACAGGTGCTCAGAAAGTCAGAGCTGTTTCAAAAAGCGGAAATTCACATTTTTGTACCATAGTTTGCAAATGCTATAACTTTTACCCAAACCATTTTTTTTTTGCCCAAACATTTTTTTTTTATCAAAGACATGTAGAACAATAAATTTGGCGAAAAATGTATATATGGATGTCGTTTTTTTTGCAAAATTTTACAGCTGAAAGTGAAAAATGTCATTTTTTTGCCAAAAAATCGTTAAATTTCGATTAATAACAAAAAAAGTAAAAATGTCAGCGGCAATGAAATACCACCAAATGAAAGCTCTATTAGTGAGAAGAAAAGGAGGTAAAATTCATTTGGGTGGTAAGTTGCATGACCGAGCAATAAACCGCTAAAGTTGTGGAGTGCCGATTTGTAAAAAAGGGCCTGGTCACTAGGGGGGTATAAACCTGTGGTCCTTAAGTGGTTAAAGGAACACTTCTATAAAAATGCTCTACACATATTAACATCCTATAGGTAAATATTCTATGTAATATTTTTTATTTTCTTTTGAAAAATAAAATAACGGGTGGATGGATTTCTGAATATCATTTTTGAGGTCACTCCATGTAAACTACTTCCTGTCCTTGCTTTTTAAATTTCCTTATGTGTGTGGACTTCAAGCATGGCAAACAGCCTTTCTCGTCAGATTCATTCACTGTAGCCAGAGGGGGTAAGGGTGACTTACACTGATCAATGCAATGCTCTTCTGTGGGCATCTTTATTTAGGCCTATTAAGAGAACAACGATGCTGTCATACTGTTATCCTAATCCTATACATACTATTATCATAAGGATTACCTTGCAACATTTACCCCTCACAGCTGAAGTAAACTGAAAATGAATTACCTATGTGGGAGACCTTATTTTCTGACTGCCTCAAAATGACACTATTTTGTATGTAATAAATTTATAATTTTTTTTAAATAAATATTTGGGGAGATTTATCAAACTTTTGTAAAGTAGAACTGGCTTAGTTGCCCATAGCAACCAGATTCCACTTTCATGTTCCAAAGGAGCTGTGATGAATCAAAGGTGGAATCTGAGTGGTTGCTATGGGAAACTAAGCCGGTTCTACTTTACAACAGTTTGATAAATCTCCCCCACTTGAATTTACAAAATACCTTTTCTGATGGAAGTGTCCCGTAAAATTAAAAGCTACTCTACTTTTCAAATAGCCTTAAAAATCCTGTTTTGTGTCTACAACTCATCTGCAGACCTACAGTACAGACCAAAAGTTTGGACACACCTTCTCATTCAAAGAGTTTTCTTTATTTTCATGACTATGGAAATTGTGGAGTCACACTGAAGGCATCAAAACTATGAATTAACACATGTGGAATTATATACATAACAAAAAAGTGTGAAACAACTGAAAATATGTCATATGCTAGGTTCTTCAAAGTAGACACCTTTTGCTTTAATTACTGCTTTGCACACTCTTGGCATTCTCTTGTTGAGCTTCAAGAGGTAGTCACCTGAAATGGTTTTCACTTCACAGGTGTGCCCTGTCAGGTTTAATAAGTGGGATTTCTTGCCTTATAAATGGGGTTGGGACCATCAGTTGCGTTGTGGAGAAGTCAGGTGGATACACAGCTGATAGTCCTACTGAATAGACTGTTAGAATTTGTATTATGACAAGAAAAAAGCAGCTAAGTAAAGAAAAACGAGTGGCCATCATTACTTTAAGAAATGAAGGTCAGTCAGTCCGAAAAATTGGGAAAACTTTGAAAGTGTCCCCAAGTGCAGTCACAAAAACCATCAAGCGCTACAAAGAAACTGGCTCACATGCGGATCGCCCCATGAAAGGAAGACCAAGAGTCACCTCTGCTGCGGAGGATAAGTTCATCGTCACCAGCCTCAGAAATCGCAGGTTAACAGCAGCTCAGATTAGAGACCAGGTCAATGCCACACAGAGTTCTAGCAGCAGACACATCTCTAGAAATACTGTTAAGAGGAGACTGTGTGAATCAGGCCTTCATGGTAGAATATCTGCTAGGAAACCACTGCTAAGGACAGGCAACAAGCAGAAGAGACTTGTTTGGGCTAAAGAACACAAGGAATGGACATTAGATCAGTGGAAATCTGTGCTTTGGTCTGATGAGTCCAAATTTGAGATCTTTCGTTCCAACCACCGTATCTTTGTGCGACGCAGAAAAGGTGAACGGATGGACTCTACATGCCTGGTTCCCACCGTGAAGCATGGAGGAAGATGTGTGATGGTGTGGGGGTGCTTTGCTGGTGACACTGTTGGGGATTTATTCAAAATTGAAGGCATACTGAACCAGCATGGCTACCACATCATCCTGCAGCGCCATGCTATTCCATCCGGTTTGCATTTAGTTGGACCATCATTTATTTTTCAACAGGACAATGACCCCTAACACACCTCCAGGCTGTGTAAGGGCTATTTGACCATGAAGGAGAGTGATGGGGTGCTGTGCCAGATGACCTGGCCTCCACAGTCACCGGACCTGAAACCAATCGAGATGGTTTGGGGTGAGCTGGATCGCAGAGTCCAAAAGGGCCAACAAGTGCTAAGCATCTCTGGGAACTCCTTCAAGACTGTTGGAAGACCATTTCAGGTGACTACCTCTTGAAGCTCATCAAGAGAATGCCAAGTGTGTGCAAAGCAGTAATCAAATCAAAAGGTGGCTACTTTGAAGAACCTAGAATATGACATATTTTCAGTTGTTTCACACTTTTTTGTTATGTATATAATTCCACGTGTTAATTCATAGTTTTGATGCCTTCAGTGTGAATCTACAATTTTCATAGTCATGAAAACAAAGAAAACTCTTTGAATGAGAAGGTGTGTCCAAACTTTTGGTCTGTACTGTATGTGTCCCCAAGATTACTGACTACAAGTATACCCTATGCAGAGTCTGATCTCCCGAAAAGGCAACATGCAGTACGCTAACTTCACAGGACGTCTTTTCTTTTTAGACCCAATGACTTTATAGCTACAATGTCTGGAATCAGACTTGAACAAACTGTTCATTAAAGGGGTATTCCCATTTCAGATAATGGGAGCATATCGCTAGTATCAGCTGATAAATGAGCAAACAGTTTGTTGTCACTGATCACAACATCAGGATTAGGCCTATTGCACACGACCGTATGGCTTTTTCAGTGTTTTGCGGTCCGTTTTTCATGGATCCGTTGTTCCGTTTTTTGTTTCCGTTGTGTTTCCGTTTCTGTTCCGTTTTTCCGTATGGCATATACAGTATACAGTAATTACATAGAAAAAATTGGGCTGGGCATAACATTTTCAATAGATGGTTGAGAAAAAACGGAACGGAAACGGAAGACATACGGATGCATTTCCGTTTTTTTTGCGGATCCATTGACTTGAATGGAGCCACGGACTGTGATTTGCGGACAATAATAGGACATGTTCTATGTTAAAACGGAACGGAAAAACGGAAATACGGAAACGGAATGCATACGGAGTACATTCCGTTTTTTTTGCGGAACCATTGAAATGAATGGTTCCGTATACGGACCGTATACGGAACACAAAAAACGGCCAGTAAACGGGAAAAAAAAACGGCCGTGTGCAATAGGCCTTATCGGCAGTACATCTCTCTGTGTAATCAGGGAAGTGCTGCTGATAATCAACAGAACTTGAGGGAGGGAGGATCAGCTGAGATAGCAATCATTCCTCCCACATTCAGTTTACATCAGCCTGTGTAATCATTTGTTATCATCCATCAGCGCTCGCACTGCCTGAACACTGGGCAGTGCAATCAGGACAGTACAAACAAGCGCGGATGGATTTGTTATCACCCTTCAGCGCTTGCACTGCCTGAACACTGGGCAGTGTAATCAGGCAGGTGCAAACAAGCGCTGATGCATGTGTTATCACCCATGAGCGCTTGCACAGCCTGAACAATGGGCAGTCTAGTCAGTAACAGAACGAGAATCCAAAAGAAAAAAGCCACAAGAAGAGGCACCAATAGCCACTGGATAGAGTTTTCAGAGTTGGAGGTGTGGGATTTCGTAGGGATATGGTGGGTGACAGTTTCTCTAAAAAAGGACTCTCCGAGTGAGTAGTTGAAGAGGAATAGGTGGATAAATTAAGGGGGGAATTTTGCAATATGCACTCTGGGAGAATTAACACATTAACGTAGGCGGACTTTTGGGGGCATTGGTTTCCTGTTGGATATTGGAAACACTTTCTGCTGGAGATATAAGAGAGATAGATGCCCTAGCCAGTGTGGGTGTAGAATACAGGTACAAATTATCCAGGTCAATTGTATTAGATTTGTCAATGTTGCTACCTCCTGAAGCACAAGGGCTGCTCGGTTGAGACTTACCCGGGAGGAGTAGGGTTATAAACCTTGTTACGAGGGGATGATTCCAATTTGGAAATGGGCCCGTCATGTGTAAGTGATAATTTGTCCAAATTAATTATGTTGCATTTGTCAGTGATAGTCAGCCCCAAAAAGCAAGGGTTATTTAACTGAGACTTGTTGGGAGGGGTTATGGGTACTTTCACACTAGCGGCAAGACGGATCCGACAGGCTGTTCACCATGTCGGATCTGTCCTGCGGCTATTTCGCCGTGCCCGCGGACCGCCGCTCTGTCCCCATTGACTATAATGGGGAAGGGGGCGGAGCTCCGGCGCAGCACGGCGGTGCACGGAGAAAGCCCGCCAGACTAAAATTACTGCATGTCAGGCGGCTTTCTCCGCGCACCGCCGTGCTGCGCCGGAGCTCCGCCCCAGTCCCCATTATAGTCAATGGGGACGGAGCAGCGGTCCGCGGGCACGGCGAAATAGCCGCAGGACGGATCCGACATGGTGAACAGCCTGTCGGATCCGTCCTGCCGCAAGTGTGAAAGTAGCTAAGTGGTAAAGATCATGAGAGGATGGTTTTGACTCGGAAGCGGAACTGTCAAGTATATTAACCAAGTGTTTGGAAGAGAAATTAATGCCGGTATTGGAGGAACAAGATGGCTGTTGTTCAATAGAGGAATGTGTATTCTTGTACTTGTTATTGTAAAAGGTTCTGCCAAATGTGTGCATAGGGTGTTGGATTCATCTTTTGTATCTTGGGGGGTGGGTATGTTGGTTGATTGGTGTAATCAGGCCAGTGCAAACGAGTGCTGATGGATTTGTTATCACCCATTAGCGCTCGCAATGCAGAACATTGGACTGTGTAATCAGGCCTTAAAGGGGTTCTACACTTTCATTTAACTGATGATCTAGCCTCTGGATAGATCATCAGCTTCTGATCGGCGGGGGTCCGACACCCGGGACCCCTGCTGATCAGCTTTTTGAGAAGGCAGCGGCGCTCCAGTAGCGCTGCGGCCTTCTCACTGTTTACCGCCGGCCCACTGATGTCACAACTAGTATCAACTAGCGTGGGCGTGGCTAAGCTCTGTTCACTTGAATGGAGCTTAGCCAGAGGATAGATCATCAGTTAAATGAAAGTGCAGAACCCCTTTAAGACATGATGGCAGGTTGAGACTACACACATGGATTGTTTGCAATGTGTAACAAAGGAGAAAAATGCTTTAGACCTGTATACACAAAACAATTCGATATGTATTAAAACTATTTGCAGACTCGCTTTAAATGTTATGTTAGACGCACTGGAATATTAAAATGGTTGCAAAAGTCTTTGAAGGGAGTTTTCTGTTTGACCATTATCTTTGGCTTTCATCACATTCCCTACCTCAATGATTCATTATAGATTTCTCTTGTCTACAGATACACTGAAGTTCTTCATTAAAATCAATGATTTCAGGCCCTGATATGTGAAGAGTGGGCAGGATTTGTGATCATGACCGTGTGATTTTTTTGCATGAAGTTCACTGACTTTATAATAAATTGTAACACGGATGTGCCTAGAAGGCAAACTGAACCAGCTGCTGGCAGACGTATGATATACTGTATGTGTACATGGAAAATGTAGTATAGATTTGAATTATTAGCACTGTGCTATTTCTGTCATCCATACATTCTGAAAGGCACAAGTAATATTTAAACTTCCACATCTTTCTATTATTTCAAATGTAAAATGTAAGTGGGTGAAAAGGAATGGGAAATAGGGAATAGAAAAAAAAATATTGGGAAAATGTATTAAGCTTGGTGTTTCATACATGCGTCTATATAAAAAGTGCACTGGAGTAAGGGGTACACCACTTAATAAATTTGGTGCATCTTTTGGCCCTGCATATGCCCCCCAAAAAAATCACATTTTTGCCAGCTGTGATCTGGTGTACAGTTTGTGGTTTAAATTATGGTAAATTTGCCAAGCCGGGAGGCCACACCCCCCAACTGGTAAGTCATACCCACTTTTGGGGATCCAGCCAAAAGTTGCATATTTTTGCGCAGATGAAGCTTGCTCTAAGGCTTGTAAGTTTTGAAGAACCGTTTTCTGGAGTAAAGTTAATAATAAATTCCCCCTGTGTTATGTGTCGAGACTAGTATGTCAAACTATTTTTATACATCTTTTGTTTGCATCTACCACAGCGGGATAAGATTAGATTGGCTGGCAGGAAGCATTATGATTTGGCTCCTATTGCAGATTCAATTTCTGAAACATTTCTTTTTGTTTGAGATTTGAACTATTCTGACAAATTTCTAAAAATCATCATTGTTGGTTGTCCAATCTGAGACTTTGGTGGCATATCACTAGGATATGCCATGAATGTCAGATAGGTGCAGGTCCCACCTCTGGTCCCCGCACCCAATTCTAGTGAAATGAGCAGAGAGCAATCGTGCATGCGCGGCCACCTTCCATTCATTTCTAATGGAATGCCGAAAATAGCCAAGAACTGGCTCGGCTATCTTCAGCAGTGCCATAGAAAGTGAATAGAGCGGTGGTCACAACTGCGCTATGTGCTCTCCATTCACTTCTATGGGACTTCCAAAAATAGCTGAGCGTGTTTGCTCCCATGGGAATGAATAGAGAGCATGCCCCGCCTGCGTAGTGCACTCTCCTTCACTTTCAGTGGCCCGTTCTAGAGATCGGTGCACCTCTCTGACACTGGTGGCATATCCTAGCGATATGACGTTAATGTGTCACATGAGACAACTTAAAGGGATTGTGCAGCCTGTTTGTATTGTGAGCTATCCCCATGATAGGTCATCAATAACTGATCTGCGGGGATCGACACCCGGCACCTTTGCCGATCAGCTGTTTGAAGAGATGTTATTGCTCTATGCAAGCATTGCCTCCTCTTCATTACACTGCCAGTTAGTGGATCATCAACGTCACAGGGACACGATCAGGCAGAAGTTATCTAGAGTCAACACAAAGCGGCAGCAAGCCCTCGCCCATAATGTTTGCGATGGTCAGCTCACCTGCAGGCCCTCAACCATAATTTTTTCGATGGTCAGCTAAGCAGCAGGCACTCTCCCATAAGAGTCTGGTCAACACAATCCTCATCGCCGGGGGTCACGTAAATAATTAGCATGGAGGAGTCTCGCTGATTACTGGAATTAACTAGACAAATCGTTCCACCAACTCAGAACGGCCATGCACCACCACCCACAGAATCGAGAAAGAGGTATCAATCTTTCAATCCTTTCCATGTCCGGACAGGGTGAGAATTACTGTGTTGAGTCAATTTAAGCCGCAGGCTCCACTCCTGGTGGTGCCCTTCTGTCAATTAGTTTAAGTTTCAGCTTTGCAACCATACTCCCCCCGAAACCCAAAGACTTTGGTTTCCCGGAAGCTGCTTGGCGGGTCATGGGAATAACGCCACCGGATCTCCTGTTGGATCGTCTTCGAACGATATATGTTTCCTAACAATTTTTCCTCTAAAATCGATTTCATCTTCGGTTTTGTGCATAATATTGTGAGTCTGTGGACAACATCGTTCCCAGCAGCGACCTGGGAGTCCAAGATGCATCCATAGATCCTCCCCATGCTGTTCCCAAACCATTTTGGCGGTGTTTCCATCAATTTCTGACATTTTCCCATGAACCAGGCACACTGCCCTCTTCAGAACAGGGGGTACCTGGTTTAAAGAGGACCTTTCACCGATTAGGACACTGTGAACTAAGAATACAGACACGGAGAGCGGCGCCCGGGGATCTCACTGCACTTGCTATTATCCCTGGGCGCCGCTCCGTTCTCCCGCTATGCCCTCCGGTATCTCGGGCCACTAAGTTATAGTAGGTAGAGATTTCAGTCACTAAGTTATGGTAGGCGGATTCTGCCCTTGTTCTGCTGTAGCGCTGGCCAATCGCAGCGCAGAGCTCACAGCCTGGGAGGTTATTTTCTCCCAGGCTGTGAGCTCTGCAATGCGATTGGACAGCGCTACAGAAGAAAAAAGGCAGACTCCGCCTACCATAACTTTGTGACCAGAGATATCGGAGGGCATAGCAGGAGAACGGAGCGGCGCCCAGGGATAATAGTAAGTGCAGTGAGATCCCCGGGTGCAGCTTCTTAGTTCACAGTGTCATAATCGGTGAAAGGTCCTCTTTAATGCTCGGGTTCTCCCATTGACTTCCATTATACTCGGATGCTCGACCGATGTGTTCGGCCCGAGCCCCCGAGCACTACGGTGTTCGATCAACACTAGTAAAAATGTTTCCTCTGGAACACTGCCACTGATTTTCACAAGACAGGTACCATTTTAACCAGTAGGATCAACTCTAACAGACATATTAAATAGGGTGGTTCCTGCTGGCAGATTATTTTTAAGGAACAACTGAAGAGCTGGTGGCAGGGATATAAAAGTGACAATCCGCAGCATATAGCTATGCCAATGCTGCTTTGGGAAACAGCTAAATATGTGCTAAGTGGTAAAATAATAAGAGTGAATAAACTTGGCACTCAACGGAACAAATGCTTCACCTGGGTTTCCAAAATAGAAACCTATATTAGACTATGTTCACATCAGTGTTTAGAAATGGGAAAATTGGAAAACCCACATGAAATATGTACATATTTGCAGGTAGCCTTAAATAAACCTGGATGTCCTGACAGATAATTTTTTATAAAATGAAAGTGATTGAGCTTTATAGCCTACATCATCTTAGAATGACTTTCACTGCGGTAAACTTTCCTTTTCAGTCATGAGATCCTAATGACATCAATTAATTATGAAGATATGAGAAGGACATAATTACTGTCAAGTGATATTACTGGAATTTATGGAATATATTCCTATATTTTCCCAGACTTTATTTATCACATGCATGTACATTATGTATGATCACATCAGCAAATAAAAAGAAGTTACCTTTTCCAGAGCATCTTTATCTGTCAGTTCCTGAACTGCTACCAGTTTGATGCTGAGGATGAAAAAAAGCTGAATAAGTAAGACACAGAGACTTTTGTATCATATAATATTAAGGATTTTGGGGGATACTCGCTCTCCTTGGGGAAGAGAGCGCCTTGATTGACATGAGGAAACTTACAGGCCATACATGCTCCACAGGAATTCTGGGAACAAATGGATGCAAATGAGTTCTTAACAAGCTCTTCCTCTAATACCACAAATGTAAGGCAGCTATCCTATAAGTCAATGTTCAAACCTTTAAAGGGGTTATCCAATTTCTGAAACAGCCCCCCCCCCCCCATGTGTCGGGCCCCTTATAGTTATCGCGGGTGATGCTTGGGAGGCTCGTCCCCATCCCTGCCTGCCATTGGCTGCTCCCCCCCCCCCCCCCCCGACACATCCGTGTACAGGGAGAAGCATCAGCAGCAGTGTGGGCAAGTATTACCTGTGAGGGGCCCAGCACATTGGGGGGGGGGGGGGGGGGGGCGTTTCAGAAATTGGATAACCCTTTTAACTAGGCCTTGGTCCAACACAATCTTATAGGATAGCTGCCTCACATCTGGTGGCATCAGAGGCAGAGCTTGTTAAGAGCTCATTTGCATCCCTCTCTTCCCAGAATTCCAGAAGAGCATGTATGGCCTATAAGTTTCCTCATGTCAATTAAGGTTCTCGAGATAGTAGCCCCTAATTCGTCACTCAGTTAAACCAGTACTCTCTGCTCTGCACTGATGAGGAGTAATCACCCCGAAACAGCTGTCTGCAGATGAGGTGCTGGCTTACTTATTATCCAAGTCATGTCTCAAGGCCTGTTTAAAAGGTTGAACATTGATTTAAAAGGATAGCTGCCTTACATCTGGTGGAATTAAAGATCATTTGCATACCTTCTTTCCATACAGTGTTAAAGGGGTTTTCTGGGATTTAATATTCGTGACCTATCCTCATGAAAGGTCATCAGTATCAGATTGGCGGGGGTCCGACACCCAGCACCCCCACCGACCAGCTGGTGGAAGGGAAGGCTGCACTCCATACGAGCGCAGCCTTCCCTTCATTGTTTACTTGCTCGCCATCAACACTGCTGGTTGAAGAGTAGGCCGGCTCCTTCCCATGCAAGTGTATAGGAACGACCATCCCATAGAAGTGAATGGGATGGCTTGTAATTACACTGCTCACTGCTGTGATATCAACTGCGAGCAGGTAAACCATAAAGAATAGGCTGCACTTGTATGGAGAGCGTCCTTCTCTTCAACCAGCTGATCGGCGGGGGTGTCAGACCCCCACTGACCTGATATTGATGACCGATCCTGCTAGGTCATCAATATTAAAATCCTAGAAAACCACTTTAAGATAACATTAAATTGACATTCCGGTTCAAGAAAAATAACTCACAATAAGTAGAAAACAAACACAGCACTTAGGTAAGCCTTAAAGGGAACCTGTCATGTGGATATTTGATTATAATCTAACTAATTATATACAATCATTAACTACTAAAAACTACCTTAGATGTATCACTTACTGGTGTGACAGATGGTTACCTCATAATATACACACAAAGATGTTGCATGCTGCATGCTAATGAGCTGATTCGAGTCCGGCGTGATGTCATTGAGTCCAGCGTGTATTTAATTCAGAGCTATAGCCACTCCCCTGCCCACCTGCTGTCATTCAGCAGCAGGTGGGCGGGGAGAGTCAGGAGCTCATAAATATTCATGACTCATCATTATCAGCTGGAGCTTTTCAATACAAGATGTTGGCAGATTGACTGGGTCAATTAAAGAAAGTGACCCAGCATTTTGCTAAGAGAATCAGTCACTTATTTATGTTGTCCTTAGTTAGGACACCATAAAACTGGTGACAGGTTCCCTTTAAGGTAACCTCCTTTTCATCTTTTTAGTTGCAGATCCATTAATTCTCAGCCTTCTCTTCTGCCATCCAAGATGGCCACACCGCTTTTCAGACTGCCTGATGCATACTGTGCATTTGGTAGCCCAAGACACGAGACAAACAATGATGGCCAATCCAAGAGCAGGGCTGGACAAGTAGGAAGCGTCTCGGGCCACCAAAAAGCCTGAGAAGCAGGACCGCCATCTTGGATGGCGGAAGAAGAGGCCAGAATTAGCAGATCTGCAACTACAAAGATGAAAAGTAGGTCACCAGGTAAGTGTTCTGTTTCTTCCCCAGTGAAGCTTTATGCATACAACAGTATGTATATTGTGGTCAGCAAATTTCGGATACCGTGTGTGTTGCATCTGCATTTTTTGCAGACCCTTTGACTTCAATGGGTACGTGGTCCGCATTCTGCTGCCAAGTATAGGACATGTTCTTTGCAGAACGGACATACAGATGCAGAAAGAACATGAATCATCCCTGTGTTTCTGCAGTCCTTTACCTCTTCCGCAAAAAAATAGAATATGTCTGCAAAATGTGGACCACGGACCCATTGAATTCAATGGGTCTGCAAAAAAAATAAGTGGATATGGTTGTGTGCATGAGGCCTTAAATCAAATTTCTTTTTTTTTAAACCGGAGGGTTGATTAACCTTTCACTTAACGGGTTGTCATTAAATGGAAAAGATGATCTCTTCCAGGAAACCATGCCATTCCCCAATATAAATGGTGTTCAGGTGTCATTCCAGATACAGCGGCATGGATAAAAGTGGCACTGTTTCAGGAAGAAGCACCTTTCTTCTAATACAGTAAAGAATGCTGCATGTATGGCACACCATATGGCAGCAACAGTCACATGTATCTATGGCACATCATACAGAGTTACATTGATGGACTCTACTGCACCACGTACATGTAGTACAGAACGTCCATGATCCTGAGCAGCAGGTAACAGGCCTAATGTGACATTCACCCCTGCAACGCGACAGCAGACTGGCAGATTATTCGCTTGAAAACAAACAGGTACAGCATAAAGTATATGGTAATATCAGGTACGGACAGGTTGTCTGAAGATGAGGGAAACAAGGGCGTAGTGTAGGTAAAAACATAACCATCTACATAAAACATCATAACAACCACAACCGACACAAGCCAAATAAATCCAGTTTCTACCCAGCATTTTACAGTTTTCCATATTCTCAGAACCCATGTAAAGCTGTTTGTCATCTACATGTACTGTAAAACAATGTTCTAATACATGTAACTTCTATGAATTGCTCCCAGTAAAACTGGTTTGGTTGTAACTCGGGGCAACCTCCCTTTCTTGTTTATTTTCCAAATGTGTGACCCATAAGCTGGGAATGCACATCTCCCTGTGGAACTCTGTTACAAGAATTACTGCCATACCAATAATTGAAGATATTAGAGGCCTCTATACTAAGGCTTTGGATTATTTCCATGTTAGCTACATTGCACAATCCTTTTTTCCTGTAAAGTTATAAACTGTTAAATCCCTTTAACACTAGGTACTTTCACACTAGCGTTTTTATTTTTCCGCAGCATGCTGCAGTTTTCTCTCGGGCCAAAAATACTGAGCACTAGCCGGAATTCCCGATCCGGCATTAATTTACATTGAAGTGTATTAGTGGCGGATCCAGCATTAAGTGTTTCGGCAAAACGAATCCAGCTTTCCGGTCTTTTAGATTTGGAGAAAAAAAATTAAGTAATGGTCAGATAAAAATGAGGAATTTGGTTATTTGTAGATGACCTATCCACTGCAGGCACACCCTGTTCATCTATATGAAGAGGGCCACGGTGCTCGGGCACACTGTCTAAATTGTATTAGTGGTGCAGTGTAATTAAGTGAATAGGAGAAGAAGCTGTAAGCTGTGTTACTTTGCACTGATGCTAGAAAGATGGCGTGCAAGTAAACATTGAGGAGGACCTCTTCTTACAGCTCAACAGGGTTGTGCCTAAAGTTGGACCCCCACAAATCTGATATTGATGACTAGTGTTGAGCGAACTTGTGATTTGCAAGTTAAGCATTTCAGGTTTCCTAAGAATTCCGTAATAGATTCTGTTACCATGGACCATAATGGAATTCAGTGATGGCATGCACCACAGAAGTCTATAAGAGGTGTTCAGTATTGCATCGCATCATAATAGAAGTCTATGCTGGCCATCATTATCATGACACTGTACAATCCCTGTAAGTGTAAACTGAAGAATGTCTGCTTATACTTCTGTAATGACAGTTGTAAGAAATCCAATCCTGGGTGTCATTGTGACCCTGTTCACTTCAATTACATGTAATACAGGCTGTGTGATAAATGTGATCTTTAGTCATGGTCAGAGTCCCCATGCACCGCCACACGCGAGTTAGGACCCCTGGAACTTTTCATACATCTGTGATATATGTAACTACCTTATTGCCATCATTGTAGTGTGCACAGCACTTAATTTTATGCATCTAAAAAGGTTAATTTTCTCCACCTCACTTTCATACTTCCCGACGAAATCCAGCACAGAATACAGTATTCGGTCATCTTCATAAATCAATATTCAGGCACTCAAGGTGCCTTTTGGAATAGAGGTCCTCTGTCATGGCACAGGACTACATTTCCTAGATCTCTGTACTCAGTTTGTCTCTATATGCAAAAAATATTAAATTGACTAACTCCCAATTGAAGGCGATTAAGGAGGTATTTATACTTGTGGTAAGAACACATTCACATTGGCAGATCTCCCTATCAAATTAGAAGACTTGCTCTAGGAACAGATCATATTATTCTTGCCCTGGAGGACCTTTTTCTTTCATTACCTTAGGGATATTCCTGCTCGGGAAGACCTTTTTCTTTCATTATCTTAGGACAATTTCTGTCCAGGAGGACCTTTTTCTTTCATTATCTTAGGACAATTTCTGTCCAGGAGGACCTTTTTCTTTTATTATCTTAGGACAATTTCTGTCCAGGAGGACCTTTTTCTTTTATTATCTTAGGACAATTTCTGTCCAGGAGGACCTTTTTCTTTTATTATCTTAGGACAATTTCTGTCCAGGAGGACCTTTTCCTTTCATTATCTTAGGACAATTTCTGTCCAGGAGGACCTTTTTCTTTTATTATATTAGGACAATTTCTGCCTGGAAGGACCTTTTTTTTTTCTATAACTCGGACAACCCCTTTAAAACAACAATGATTAACTCTTTAAATACAGATGTAAAAAATGATCATATTAAAACAAAGTAAGATCACATTAACAGAATCTTGGAGCACTTCTGTCATATACCATTACCCACGCTTTTACATCCCGTTTCTCTAAATTAAGAAAGCAATTAAGCAGGAAATTAGGAAAGCACGTATGTCCTTTGCATTTCTGATGTACACAGGAGGACACTATGGAGGGATGAACCTATAGATGGAAAAGCCTACTTTTTCCATGCACAGATATTCTTTTGCACACAATTCAGACAACTTGGTAACTTTTGCTGACAATTTAATGTACGTGGGCACAGGGAGATAAGTGTCATCTTTTCCCTGTTGAAACAAACAAACCTAGTGAAAGGAGTAGGCAAATGTGATTTGACTCACAGCAAGAGTGTAAATGCAGCGGTCTCCTTCACTGATTAGCAGGCGGGAAGGAACGCTTGCTCAGAATCAAAATCGAGCATGGTAAAGGGGCTTTAAGTACAATTCTGTAGAAGCCTGTTCATGCAGAGACACTTGTTTTTTTTTTCCTTTTTAACCACCCAAAAAAATATGTAGTCCTATGTACCCCAAAATAACCAATGAAAACTAAATTTCATTGCCAAAACACAAGTCACATATGGCTACATCGATGATATTATGAAGTTTTGGCTCTTGTAATAAGAATATATATAAAAAAATATATATAAACTTTTGCATGAGATGTGCTATTATTGTGCAAAAGTAGTAAAAAAACAAAAAACAAAAAAAAGAAACACAAAACTACACATATTTAGTACTGACCCATTGAATAAAAGTAACATGCTTTTTATGTCACATGGTGAAAACCATAAATTTGAAGTGGAAAAAATAATGACTGGGTATCTATGGCCAGTATTTCTATATGTGGTATATACCCTTTGAGGAACAGCATATCCAATATCATATAAGCGTGCTGATGACACAGAAGAGGGCACTTTCATCAATGAAGTTCACCAAATCAAAGGCATTTTGAGTGAACAGAGATAGATGTAGAAGTATGCCCACCATACTAAAGTAGCAGACTCTAAGTATTACATCATTACTCAAGTAATTTCAGTGACCTCCTGTACGGTTTATTGGCTGAACAATACTCTGCATGCCTATTATACACAGTCTTGTTTTAGGTCCATCCTCCTTAAGGAACAAGAATTTAGTGGTTCAAGTTCACCGAAACACAGTGAAAGAAAGATGAGATGAGCAAGAGGAGAAAATGCAGAAGCCGTAAAGATTAGGTGATTCTGTGTTCTGTACATAGGTGGAGGCCATATATCGCAGTCTCTATCCTAGTAATCTAGCATAATACGTTTTCAGTTTTGTGGCAAAAAAGTAAACGTATCCGTTTAAAGGCTCATTACATTTTTACTTTGATGTTTCAAATTTGTCGTTCAGCAAATCCCTTCCATACAGCAGACCTGATGTCAGTACTTTGTAGCACATTGCCTCATTCTTCCATCAGTGTCAGATCATCTGACCAAGCACGAGGCAGCGGCAAATGAGACACCCATTTATATATATCAAACGTGAAGCAAATGGATGAAGGCGACTAAGAGGATGTTTATACAACATTTTCATGGGTCAACACTCAGACAGATATAATCCTCTCCCGTTCAGTGGGGCATTAAGAAATGGCTTAATCCATTTTATCTAGGCAGTCATACATTCCATTACAGCACAGTACATGTGCTGAGCGAAGACATCGCTCCTGTTATCTATTCCTGCGGAACAGACAATGGCTTAAAGGGGTTTTCCTAATCACATTCATCACCTATGTGGATAAATGTATGATCGCTGAGACCACCAAAACCATGAGAAAAGGGGACCCTGTGTAAATGCAACAGTGAAGTGCATGCAGAATGCTGGAGATCAACTAGTCCTGTACTTGGCTATACCATAGAAGGGACTGGAGTGGAAGCTATGCATGCACACCAATATTCATACAGGTGTATAAACAAACACGTTTTTCCAGCTCACCAAATCTTTTCTCATGCACGGAACAGACCGGACCAGTCCTCACTTGAAACACAAAGAAAGAGAAGTTCCAGCATTCTGGATAAAACCTAGATGTTTTCTTTATTCATGATGGTCACAATTCACATACATGGACAGCTTCTCCCTCCACCGTTAGGTTGACATGTTTTGGACATGTCAACCTAATGGTGGAGGGAGAAGCTGTCCATGTATGTTAATTGTGCCCATCATGAATAAAGAAAACATCTAGGTTTTATCCTGAATGCCGGAACTTCTCTTTCTTCGTATTCATACAGGTGGCCATTTTGTCATGATTGGTAGGAGTAATCATACATTTATCACCGATGCTTGCACAGTGTGGTTATTACCGGCACAAACAGAAGTGAGGGGAAATATAGAGGACACCATCCAGGACCACCACCGGCAAACTTAAAATTTACTACCCATCTTCCTTCACTATTCTGTTTAGTAGATCGAAGGCTAGCCCTAGGTGTTCACCAGAGCCCGATGCAAGGAAGGCAGAATTGGCTGCTAGGAACCCAGAGTCAGCTGGCAGAAAACCGGTGTGAGCTCACAGGTAGCGGACCTCTCAGATGCAAAGAAGTTGCAGAGAAGTACAAGCCACAGTCAAAGCCAGGAGATATAGTAGGAACCAAATCAACAGGCAAAGAGCTAATCCACAAACAAGCCACAGGGTGTAATCCAGGAAGATCAGTAGAATTCAACACCAGCCTATGTGCACTTCCACAGTCCCGGCCACCAGAGTGACCAGTGCTTTTTCCTAGTGTGCAAGCACAACCACCGCTGCTGGATTGCAGGGTGGTCATAACCCCTGGATATAAGCAGTGTATAATGTGATGGGAAAATGAATCAAGCCAGCAAAGGAGGCAATATGGACAATTACAATAGACATACACATATAAATACATTAGTAACTGCTTTGTATTAAAGGGGTTGTGTCACTTCAGCAAGTGGTGTTTATCATGTAGATAAAGTTAATACAAGCTACTTACTAATGTATTGTTATTATCCATATTGCCTCCTTTGATGGCTGTATTAATTTTTCCATCACATTATACAGTGCTCGTTTTTCCATGGTTATGACCTCTCTGCAATCCATCAGCTGTGGTTGTGCTTGCACACTATAGGAAGAAAGTGCCGTCTCTCTGTTGGCTGGGACCATGGGAGCTCATATAGGCTGGTGCCTTTTCCTACAGTGTGCAAGGGGGGGCCACGGCTGCTGGATTGCAGGGTGGTCATAACCATGGAAATGAGCAGTGTATAATATGATTGAAAGATTAATCCAACCAGCAAAGGAAGCAATATGGATAATAACAATACATTAGGAAGTTTCTTGTATTCACTTTCTCTACATGATAAATGCCATTTGCTGAAATGAGACAACCTCTTTAAGGAGTTTTTGGTCATTAATTGATCAGAATATAATAAAATGTCTTATTCTTCATATTCTTAGTCACATGGAAGCGCTTAAGAGAAAACAATGGAAATCTTGGAAAAGCCCTGATCAAAGAAAATCTAAAGCACCACTGAAATGGTCCAAGCTTTTAATACTATCGATTGGAACTCATAGTCAAACACTGACAGAATTCAAAAGGCGAGCATAACAGCAAATATACAGAAAGGACTCTAATAATAATGTTAGGAACAGATGCCTGCCTATTACTATTGTTATTTCCATTACACTAATACTTCACATTGCTATAGTTTTTAGGCTATATGGTCAGAAAATATAAATACCTAGAACTTTGGAAACAACTTTTTTAAGGGTTTTACTTTTCCCACTTCTTTCTGGAAACCATCAATGCAGTGCTGTTGTCTGTTGACAGCCATGCCAGCCCTATTATGTGTGCCTCCTTATTAGGCCATGTCCACACATACAGGGATGGACTGGCCATAGGTAGACCCTACAGGGAAATTTACCAATGTACCAATGCCCAGGAGGCCGCCCGAGCCCTCCTCATGGGCGCTGTTCAGGTACATAAAGAGCGGTGTTATAGCCACAGAAATTTTTATTCTGTTTTATGCCTATTGATCTTATACTTTTGGCTGTTACCATTGGAAACACTGGTGGACCTGCACCTTTATATCTACAGAGGGGTGGTTTTGTGACTGAGATTATCCTCCTGTGGAACCTCGTTGTTTGGCATCACCTAAAAGCTGTCGTATCGTATTCAGATCAAGTCCTTTGAATCACAGCCAAGTGAGGCAGCGCGACACCTTCCTTTGACCATAAAGATCTGATGCCCTCAGTATTAATTAGTGGTAGGAGCAGCAGGTACTTATGCACCTGGCCAGCAGCTACAGGAGACCTCCTGAATATGGCTGTATCAGTGTCAGTGATAGGGCAGTATTTTATGCTGCACTGTGGTATTTGGTTTTGCTGGGGAGGTATATTGTGCTGCACTATGGTATTGTTGGAACAGCCTACTTCTGTTATCTCTGTCTTTTGTCGATTTGGGCCCACCTTCAACATGGGGCCACTTTTGAGATTTTTTTCCAGGGCCACTTTAAGTTCCCAGGCCACCCCTGCACACACAGCATTGATTGCAATGCTGAACCTATCCACAAATCCACACCAAACTAAGCTGCTGATCTACCTCTCTGTGAGCAATCTACAAATCCGTTCCAGAAATGTGCACATATTGGTGTGGATATACCATAGCTTCAGATGATTCACATTACATTGCAGTGGATGAAATTTCTAGGGCATGCTGCAAATTGGAAAATCCTAGTATATCTAGACTGCATGGAAGTGAACGGTTTGTTAAAATCCCATTTATTTATATTGCAGTGTACTTTGCTGCAGTATTTCTGTGCAGACTCCCCAAATACATATGTATAACATTGCTCCTCTAGGAACGGTCTGCAGATCCGCTTGGCTCATTATCAACTGGAACCAGGCTCATTAAAGGAGACAGCTTTATTGTGCAGCTAGCAGATCATCTGTTATTGGCAGTGTAACCAAATCTTCAATACCTTTCTCCCTGCAAAGCAGCATTACATGACGTTCTACGCTCTACTGATATCAATGGGTTGTTCAGCACATATTGTACACTGCACATCATAGCCCGGAATCGTTTTAGATTCAGTTATATCATAGTTAAACTGAGACGGTCAGCAGTTTTGATCATTCAATACTGTAGAGAGAAATTGTTAGGGTTTGGGGAGAGCAGGAAGAACATATCTTCTGTTGAGCTTTTATTATCAGGAGTAGTGTGAATATGAACTTTTATTCTGCCGGGCATTGCCACTTCACTATGACATGCTCTCTGCACTGAGCTGCTTCATAGCCCCTCTTCTGAGTGATGAACATTCTTCTGGGCGGATGCTACAGCTAACACTGAAAGCAGTGGGCAGTGAAGCAGCGCTGCCTCTTGAGTACTTGCAGGAGCAGAACTTGGCAGAATAAAACTTCATGTTAACACTAATCCTGATTATAAAAGCTCCACAAAAAAGGTATGTTACTACTGCTCTCCCCAGTACCTACTTAATGCTGCCAGCAGTTTAACATGGTCAAACTGCTGACAGACTCCCTTTAACTACTGCTATATAATGCCTCTTTTTCTCCATGTGTAAAGAAACACAACTACTGTAATCTTCATAAAGCTTTTGTTCTAGCTATATGTCCTCACGTTGCAAAACTGCAGATTTATAAAATAAGTCAGAAGAGCAAAGAGCCACTTAAAAGCTGAGTGGTCTATGAAGACTAGTGTTCAAACATGCCAGCAGAAGACGCTTCAAATAAAATTCTATATATATCCATGATTTCAATGAACAGATGGTCTCCATAGACAAGAGAAACAAATTTAGTATCAAAATAATTATAGGCAATTATATCTTACTCACCACTAAATAGTGAGGCTTAAACAAGGTCTGTCACAGTTATTTAGCCATTAATTATATGAGAAAGTTCAGAGTTGACAATAACATTTATAGGAAATAATCATTGTTCTGGGGCAGTTAATTTATACTACTGCCCAACAGCATGTACAATATGAGCCACTGAATCAATATCATATACAGTACAGCACATACAGGACATATTCAACAAGTTGTTAACGGGGTAGTCCAGGTTCAGGGCTGAACCTGGACATATCCCCATCTTGACCCCTTTGGGCCCCCTGATAGGATAACCCCTTTAAGATGAATCTATACACACAAAATGTTTGACCAATAGCTATTTCTCCAGGCTTCACCATAAAGTGCACACCTGGTCGCAGCCTTGGTCAGAAAGGATCTGCCATTCTGAAAGCCAACATAAATGATCCCTCTTTGACAACTGCTGTCAGCAGGCTGCAATTTACATGATATCATCACTCGCTACCAATTCTCTTAGTTTTAGCCTTTAATGGACCAACAGAAATAATGAAATCTTTACTGGTGGGGTGGATATTCTAGTCTTGTGTTTCTAATAGAACTGAACTTACAGCAGCATAGATCCATATCGTGCTGTAAGTTCAGTTCAGTAGAATCAAGGTGGATCTGGGTGCTTCATCTGGAATACAAACAGTTTCATGCAGGTACAAGCCTGAACGAGGACCTTATGCAAAGACAAAGGAGAGGGGATGGTCAAAACGGTTTTCATAACTGGGTAGATTTACAACTTATGGCACGATGTGACCCTCCTTCAGAGAAAAGACACGTCCGTTTTCTGGCACAAGCCTTTTAACCTGTAGCCGGCCCCTCCCCTCCTGGCCTCTGGGAGGGGTCCACCCCCCCCCCCCCAACTCTGCTGGACTGGCAGCACATGAGCCACAAAACCGAATAGGGCTCACGGCTCTAGACCAGAATGTTGCAGGGAGGTGGTTCTGGGACCAATGGATCAACCTAGGTTACGGCTACCAGTAGAGTTTAAGCATGGTACCGTTATTTGGTTTCTGTGGGGAGATATGTATATCTCCCCTCCCTGGAATCCAACCACCAACCTATGACCACAGGCATGTTCATCGTGGGACACAAATATCCATCTGGTTTATGTCTGTGATGGACGGGAGATTCATAATTCCTTATAAATCACAGGTTCTGTGAGGTCTGATAATGTGCATTGAATTGGGGACTGGCCTAGACCCCCTGCAGGGAAGTTTTTACTGTTCCATTAGCTGGGTTTCTGTTTGGCTGAATGGAAGTGAGAAATGTAAACAAAGGAGGCCTGCAAGAAGTTCTTTGCCAGTTGACTGGGCTTTGAAGCAGGGCTCCCCCCTGTGGAGCTCACTACCTCGGCTACCTTTCGGCACAGTTGGTGTGGGAACATGGCTGACAGTAAATATTATTCCATATTCCTCACAAACTGTTATTACAGTTTTTGTCAAATAGCATATATCTAACAGTCCAGAAAGGTTTAACAGAGAGGCGGAGGATGAGTAGAAGTCTCTAAGGACTATGCTGACCTGCAAGTTCAAGACAAGAATTTCTATAAACTGCCAGTCAAAGCGTGAACCTCGTCCTTCTACCACTTCAGTGTTAAAGAATTGGAATGAACGTTAAGCACACAGTTCTGTTTTGTCACAGCTTCCTACTTGGCTCAGCTGGAGCTCAAGATAAAATGAAATGCCCTGTAGTAACCTTTGTACACACTTAAAAAATAAACCGGCAGGACCGAGAATCTAAGAAAACATTAGGAGATTTCTGTGGTTACATGGAGACAGAAAATGCAGAAATGACATCCAGCAATTAATGTGAAGTCGGCATAAAGTGAATTCATGAGCACAGAGAGTTACTAAAGTTCCTTGAACTTGGCGGGTCACTTGACTAGTATCTTGCGTATTTTACTGTGGTAGTGATAAAATGGCCTTCCTCTTTACACTGCACAGCGGACATTTAAAGTACCTAAAAATGAATGCAGTTGTGTGACTATGACATTTTCTCTGAGTCATGGCCATTTTCTAATGCATTGGAAAAGTGGACCATATACAATTGCTACAAAATGACATCCTCATTAAAAATATTATAGACATAACCTATCCTCAGGCCAATACCAGTGTGGGTTGTATAATATCAGTGTGTCAAAGCTACTTGCAAAATATACAGGGGAGGATTTATTAAGACCATTGACAATGAAAGAACCACAGTTATTAAGAGGTGGTCGACTCTGGCCACCCGTACAGCAGAACTGAAATTCATGCCACATTTGCACACAATTTGTGCGCAAGAAAGGTTTGTGGCAGAAAACCGGCATAGGAGCTTTAATAATAACCTTATATTTTATAATAAAAATAATAATAAAATCAGTGGCTCAGTCAACCTGGGAACTACGGGTCGGTGCACACCCCGCGACTCACCCCAGAGTCGATGAAGAGGGAAATAAATATACAATTGGTTTGGGGGGCACTCGGCTATCTAATGATGTATGGACTGAGGATAGTCAACTGGATATAAAATTGTGAATTTATTGGATATTACATACAATATAAAACATGCGTAGAATCAAAACATGCATGGATATGTGGCTTCCACCATGTGCATAGAGTAAAAACACGTATATAAAAAATAGTTGATCAACCTGTTATAATAAAAAAGAAAAAAACATTTTTTTTCTTTTTATTATAACAGGTTTATTAACCATTTTTATATAAGTGTTTTTTACTCTATGCACATGGTGGATGCCACATATCCATGCATGTTTTGATTCTACGCATGTTTTATATTGTATGTAATATCCAATAAATTTACTATTTTATATCCACTTGTATTCTATTTATGCCAAATTGGACCTTAAAGAGGTTGGCCCAGGTAAGACATTTATCATCTAGACACAAGATAGATGATAAATGTTTAATTGTTGGAGTCCAACTTTTGGGACTCCCTGAGATCATGAGAATTGGGCCTCCCAGGACTCTGTTTGGCTAGAGTTTTTGTGACCAGGGCTCCATAAACACAGGGAACATGCTCGTCGTCGGTGAGGGTCCCACCTGCCAAACCTCCAGAGATCATACCGTTATGATCTGTCCTGTAGATAGGTGGTAAATGTTCCAACTCCTCTAGTACATTGTCATCAATCACATTGGTTATCTAAGCAATCTCTGTAAAGCACTGCATGTATGTATATGCTATAAAATGTATTAAATAAATAAGACAATTTACTAATACAATGGTTTTTTAATTGTTCATTTTAGCTGCTCAAGTATTTAGGTACAGGGCCTCATAGGTTTTATGGCTTTTGCCCACAAACCCATCTGTACGACAGGTATTCATAACCCCTACAGTCTGTGAATGGAGTGCAGCCTATGAAACTGTATACATAATGTAGTATAATGACCGGGAAGCTGGTATATTAATCAGAGGGCTTCAGCACAATTACCGGGAAGCTGGTATATTAATCAGAGGGCTTCAGCTCACCAGCTCACCTGCTTCCTCTTGGGCAGTGTGAACCTGAGCAAAGCTTCCCCTTCCCCGCAGGCAATATAAGTAACAAAAGAAAGGAGAACTATTGTCTCTTACATCATTCTCTCTTACACTGGGTAGAAGGGTGGGGTGTTAGTTCCTTGACCATCCTGTTACGAGATAGAAGGGTGTGGTGGGGAGAAAACGAACTAGAAAAGAAGTAACATTCTGACTTTTTGTATGGGACCTCTCTGCTCTAAAGGTGGCCATACATATTAGACACAAGTGGGTTGATGATTAAACATCAGTTGAACACACAAACATCTAGTGAACGTTCCTTTCACAGACATGACCTACACACATTCTAGTCCATATTGCCTGTTACAGTTGTTCAATCTATCCATACAGCTTCAATGAAACTGGGTGATGGATGAATGATCTTTCTGGGAACGGTCTTTCAAAGAAAGATCTTTCACCCAAGAGCGATCTTTCTTTGAATGAAAGATCTTCCATCCGACTGTCGAACAAAAATATAAAAAACATCCGACTTCCTTTCAGATGACAATGGTCTATCATCAGTTGGCTAAAATGATTGTTAAAGGGACACTGACAGGCCCAATAAGCATATTTAGCTATATATATGACTGCGCAGGTCTTCTAATGTGTAATAAAAACATATAAGTATACCCCCTGTCCAGCTTATAAATACAGTAAACTGATGTTTTATAACCTGATAGAATAGTCTTCTTTCTGCCCAAGGGGCGGCGTTTCAGTTCACTTGCGCCCAGCCAGCCTCGCCCCAACCGCTGTTTTGAAGCATCGCCCAGCTCATCAATATTCACTTCGCTGAGCGGCTTCTGCTGTCCCCGACCTTCCGAGATCCGGCGCATGCCCAATAGAAAGCTATGGGCATCGGACTCCATTTCAGCTTCAGCGCATGCGCCCGGCTCCCTCACTGTCCGGGATTGCATCGCGCCTGCGTCCCGTCTGCTTTTTTGAGGCCGCTTCAGCCTCTGCGTTCTGAGCAGAGCTTCAGAGCGCTGCTCTCAAACACATCTGAAGCCGCCCAGCTCATCAATATTCACTTCGCTGGGCGGCTTCAGATGTGTTTGAGAGCAGCGCTCTGAAGCTTTGCTCAGAAGAGTGCTCGGCGCAGAACGCAGAGGCTGAAGCGGCCTCAAAAAAGCAGACGGGACGCAGGCGCAATGCAATCCCGGCGCTTCAAAACTGCGGTTGGGGCGAGGCTGGCTGGGCGCAAGTGAACTGAAAAGCCGCCCCTTCGGCAGAAAGAAGACGATTCTATCGGGTTTTAAAACATCAGTTTACTGTATTTATAAGCTGGACAGGGGGTATACTTATATGTTTTTATTACACATTAGAAGACCTGCGCAGTCATATATATAGCTAAATATGCTTATTGGGCCTGTCAGTGTCCCTTTAACCCCTTAAGGACTCAGCCCTATTTCACCTTAAGGACTTGGCCATTTTTTGCAAATCTGACCAGTGTCACTTTAAGTGCTCATAAACTTTAAAACGCTTTGACTTAGGCTACTTTCACACTAGCGCTTGATCGGATCCGTTCTGAACGGATCCGATCATATTAATGCAGACGGAGGCTCCGTTCAGTACGGATCCGTCTGCATTAATAACTTAGAAAAATTTCTAAGTGCGCAAGATGCCTGAGCGGATCCGTTCAGACTTTCAATGTAAAGTCAATGGGGGACGGATCCGCTTGAAGAATGAGCCATTAGGTGTCATCTTCAAGCGGATCCGTTCCCATTGACTTACATTGTAAGTCTGAACGGATCCGCTCGCCTCCGCATGGCCAGGCGGACAGCTGAACACTGCAAGCAGCGTTCAGCTGTCCGCCTGGCCGTGCGGAGGCGAGCGGAGGCTGAACGCCGCCAGACTGATGCAGTCTGAGCGGATCCGCTCCATTCAGACTGCATCAGGGCTGGACGGAGGCGTTCGGGTCCGCTCGTGAGCTCCTTCAAACGGAGCTCACGAGCGGACCTACGAACGCTAGTGTGAAAGTAGCCTTAGCCAGGCCGTTCTGAGATTGTTTTTTCGTCACATATTGTACTTCATGACACTGCTAAAATTGGGTAAAAAAAAAAAGTTACATTTTTTTGCATAAAAAAATACAATTTTTACCAAAAATTTAGAAAAATTAGCAAATTTCAAAGTTTCAGTTTCTCTACTTCTGTAATACATAGTAATACCCCCAAAAATTGTGATAACTTTACATTCCCCATATGTCTACTTCATGTTTGTAGCATTCTGGGAATGATATTTTATTTTTTGGGGATGTTACAAGGCTTAGAAGTTTAGAAGCAAATTTTGAAATTTTTCAGAAATCTTCAAAATCCCACTTTTTATGGACCAGTTCAGGTTTGAAGTCATATTGTGAGGCTTAGATAATAGAAACCTCCCAAAAACCACCCCATTCTAGAAACTACACCCTCAAGGTATTCAAAACTGTTTTTTCAAACTTTATTAACCCTTTAGGTTTTCCACAAGAGTTAATGGCAGATTGAGAAACAATTTTGAAACTTCAATTTTTGGGAAAATTTTCCAATATAATCTATTTTTTCCAGGAGTAAAACAAGGGTTAACTGCCAAATAAAACTCACAATTGGTTGCCCTGATTCTGTAGTTTGCAGAAACACCCCATATGTGGTCGTAAACTACTGTTTGGCCGAACGGGAGCACATAGGAGGGGAACACTATATGGGTTTTGGAAGGCAGATTTTGCAGGACTGGTTTTGTTTATACCATGTCCCATTTGAAGCCCCCTGCTGCACCCCTAGAATAGAAATTTCAGAAAAGTGACTCCATCTAAGAAAGTACACCCCTCAAGGTATTCAAAACTGGGTTTACAAACTTTGTTAACCCTTTAGGTGTTCCACAAGAGTTAATGGCAGATGGAGAAACAATTTAGAAATTTCCATTTTTTTGAAAATTTTCCAATATAATCAATTTTTTCCAGGAGTAAAACAAGGGTTAACTGCCAAACAAAACTCAATATGGGTTGCCCTGATTCTGTTGTTTGCAGAAACACCCCATATGTGGTCGTAAACTACTATTTGGCTAAACGGCAGGACATAGAAGAAGGGGAACATCATAATATGGTTTTTGGAAGGCAGATTTTGCTGGTCTGGTTTATTTACATCATGTACCCTTTCAAGCCCCCTGATGCACCCCTAGAGTAGAAACTCCATAAAAGTGACCCCATCTAGGAAACTACGGGATAAGGTGGTTGTTGTTTTGGGACTATTTTAGGGGTAAATATGATTTTTGGTTGCTCTATATTACTCTTTTTTGAGGCAATGTAACAAAAAAATTAAATTCTAAAATTGTTTCTACATTCGCTATTTAGTTTTGTGGAACACCTAAAGGGTTAACATGGTTTGTAAAGTAACTTTTGAATACCTTGAGGGGTGTAGTTTCTTAGATGGGGTCACTTTTTTGGAGTTTCTAGTCTAGGCTACATCAGGGGGGGCTTCTAATGGGACATGGTGTCAAAAAAAAAAAAAACTGTCCATCAAAATCTGCCTTCCAGAAACCATATGGAGTTCCCTTCGTTCTATGCCTTGCTGTGCGGCTATATAGCCATTTACGACCACATATGGGGTGTTTCTGCAAACTACAGAATCAGGGCCATAAATATTGAGTTTTGTTTGGCTGTTAACCCATGCTTTATTACCGGCAAAAAGGATTCAAATGGACATTTTGCCCAAAAATGGGTGTTTTGGCACCTTTTTAATTTATATTTTTAACACCGTTCATCCGAGGCGTTTGGTCAAAAGTTATTTTTATAGCGACGACTTTTACGCACGCGACGATGCCCAATATGTATGGCTCTCAGACTTTGGAGACACTAAGCAGGCATCCTAAAAACTGCGGCCCTCCAGATGTTGTAAAACTACAATTCCCACCATGCCCTGCTGATGGCTGTAGGTTGTCTGGGCATGCTGGGAGTTATAGTTTTACAACATCTGGAGGGCCGCAGTTTGAGGATGCCTGCTCTAAAACTAATATTTTTTTTGGGGAAAAAATTGTTTCCGTGTCTCCAAAGTCTGAGAGACATAGTTTTTTATGTTCTCTAGTGGATTGTTGGGGATTATAAAAATGTAGTACTCCATAGAAGTGTGATACTCCCTGAAGCAATCGATAACGCAGAGGCCTGGATGATCGGGGCACATGTCACACTGAGTGGTGGTGTCCTTCCGTATCCCCCTCTTGTGACACACTCTGCATCTTTTTTGGGTTCGTCCCTTCTTTCCAGTATGGGGGACCACACCTGGAAAGTGTTGGCAAGGGCGATCCGGCCTCCAGTTCCCGAGGTACTCCGGCCTGCTCTTTCCCAGTCCGAAAAGATCAGGTCTTTGAGGACTGCCTCATAGAACTGGAGGAATGTCCCTGTGCTGCCAGCGCTTCGGGCTAGTACAAAAAAGAGTTGTACAAGGCAACCTGTACCAAGTAGACCGCAACTTTTTTGTACCATGCCCGGGTTTTGCGCATGGCATTATATGGCTTGAGGACTTGATCAGAGAGATCAACTCCTCCCATATACCGATTGTAGTCGACGATACAATCGGGCTTGAGGACCGTTGCCGCGGTACCTCGCACAGGGACAGGGGTGGTGCTGTTACTGTGGATTGTGGACAGCATAAGGACAGCATGTGGACAGTTTAGTGTAAAAGTTCATATTTTTTTTTTCCTAACTAACTTTTCCCTTCCTAATGGTGCCTCACCCTCCTGCACCCATCGCCACCCTAACCTACCTGGGTGGCGATGGGTGCAGGAGGGTGATGGATAACGATTAGGGGGACGCAGGAGCTGGTGCTGAATGGTGCTGCACGGTGAGGGTGCTGGACAGGAAGAGGAGGGGAGAGAGGAGCGCAGGAAGTTTGAATCTCGCGCCTCTCTCCCCTGCACCAATCAGCACCCTGGACAGCAGTGTTCAGCATCAGGGCCAGCACCGCCTCTTCAAATCTTCGCACTGCGATTGGGTGGTGTGTAATCACACCACCGATCGCAGTCTTTTTCCGGTTCATCGGGTCACAGGATACCCGAATGGACCGGAAACGCAGAAAACTGCAGGTCTGAATTGACCTGTGGTTTTCTGCGATCGTCGATAGGGGGGGGGGGGGGGGGGGGGTGACCCCCCCCCCCCTGCATTATCATGGGATGCCGGCTCAATGATTTCAGCCGGCATCCCGTTCCGATTAATTGCAAATTAAAGCCATGACGTACCGGTACGTCATGGGTCCTTAAGGATTCGGGATCCATGCCGTACCGGTACTTCATGGGTCCCTAAGGGGTTAAATTTCAAACTGAGGAATGTTCGCTGTGGTTGAAATTGTTAGTTTTGATCAACTTTAATCTACTATGTATTGTCAACTTAAAGGGGCTGGCAACACATTCTGGATACTGTTGATCAATGTGTTTGTAGGCTGATAAGACACAGAAAAATATTGCCTTTGTTGAAACTCTTTGCCATTTTCTATATTTCATAAGACATGTCCTCTTGTTTGCTAAGTTGTCTTTGCTGTCCACATAGAGGTCTTGTCCATAAAATAACTGCTGATGGAGGGTCATGTGACCAAGCAAATCCCCCTCCATGTGATGTCTCTTCCATTGAAATACACAGCACTTGCACTGTTAGGAGTTTCGTTCAGGTGCAGTGTGTTTGAATATAGGAGGCTGAGTGATTTGTCTCTTTACATGACCATCCATCAGCATCCATCTTATGGACAGGACCTCTATGAGGACAGCACAGCTTATGAAACATAGCAAATGGCACAGAATATCAACAAAGACTATATTAGTAAGTGCCATATCGTCATCTTACAAACACACTGGTCACAAGTAGAAGTTTTCTGGGATGTTAATACGGGATTGCTCGTTCCTATACACTTGGATAGGAATGAGCAATTGCATAGAAGTGAAAGGGACAGCTTCTTGTAATTACACTGCTCACAACTGTGCTGTCGAAGGCGAGCAGGTAAACGATGACGTTCGAGCGCAGCCTTCTCTTCAAAGAGCTGGTCAGTAGGGGTGTCGGACCCCCGCGCATCTGATATTGGTGATCTATACTGAGAAAAGGTCATCAATATTAAAATCCTGGAAAACCCCTTTAAGGGTACTTTCACACTAGCGGCAATGAACTCCTGCAGGCTGTTCCGGCGGGTGAACAGCCTGTCGGATCTGTGCTGCCGCTATTGCACGCGTGCCCCCGGACAACAGCTTCGCCCCATTAACATAGAACATAGAATGCGTCGGCAGATAAGAACCATTTGGCCCATCTAGCCTGCCCAATATACTGAATACTATGGATAGCCCCTGGCCCTATCTTATATGAAGGGTGGCCTTATGCCTGTCCCATGCATGCTTAAACTCCTCCACTGTATTCGCAGAAACCACTTCTGCAGGAAGGCTATTCCATGCATCCACTACTCTCTCAGTAAAGTAATACTTCCTGATATTACTATTAAACCTTTGCCCCTCTAATTTAAAACTATGTCCTCTTGTAGCAGTTTTTCCTCTTTTAAATATTCTCTCCTCTTTTACCTTGTTGATTCCCTTTATGTATTTAAAAGTTTCTATCATATCCCCTCTGTCTCGTCTTTCTTCCAAGCTATACATGTTAGGGTCCTTTAATCTTTCCTGATAAGTTTTATCCTGCAATCCATGTACCAGTTTAGTAGCTCTTCTCTGAACTCTCTCCAAAGTATCAATATCCTTCTGGAGATATGGTCTCCAGTACTGCGCACAATACTCCAAATGAGGTCTCACTAGTGCTCTGTACAGCGGCATGAGCACCTCCTTCTTTCTACTAGTAATTCCTCTCCCTATACACCCAAGCATTCTGCTAGCATTTCCTGCTGCTCTATGACATTGTCTGCCTACCTTTAAGTCTTCTGAAATAATGATCCCTAAATCCCTTTCCTCAGATACTGAGGTTAGGACTGTATCACTGATTTTATATTCTGTTCTTGGGTTTTTACACCCCAGGTGCATTATCTTGCATTTATCAACAATACATTTTAGTTGCCAGATATTTGACCATTCCTTTAGTTTTCCTAAATCCTTTTCCATTTGGTGTATCCCTCCAGGAACATCAACCCTGTTACAAATCTTTGTGCCATCAGCAAAAAGACACACCTTACCATCGAGGCCTTCTGCAATTTCGCTGATAAAGATATTAAACAATACGGGTCCCAGAACAGATCCATGAGGTACCCCACTGGTAACAAGACCATGGTCTGAATATACTCCATTGACTACAAACCTCTGTTGTCTGTCCCTCAGCCACTGCCTAATCCATTCAACAATATGGGAGTCCAAGCCCAATGACTGCAATTTATTGATAAGCCTTCTATGTGGGACAGTATCAAAATCCTTACTAAAGTCTAGATAAGCGATGTCTACTGCCCCTCCGTCATCTATTATTTTAGTCACCCAATCGAAAAAAATCAATAAGATTAGTTTGACATGATCTCCCTGAAGTAAACCCATGCCGTTTTTCATCTTTCAATCCATAGGATTTTAGATGTTCCACAAATGGTTTCCATTAATTTCCCCACTATTGATGTCAGGCTTACTGGCCTATAGTTGCCCGATTCCTCCCTACTACCTTTTTTGCGAATGGGCACAACATTTGCTAATTTCCAATCTTCTGGGACGACTCCTGTTGCCAGTGATTGGTTAAATAAATCTGTTAATGGTTTTGCTAGTTCACTGCTAAGCTCTTTTAATAGCTTTGGGTGTATCCCATCAGGCCCCTGTGACTTATTTGTATTAATTTTAGACAGCTGACTTAGAACCTCTTCCTCTGTAAAGACACATGCATCAAATGATTCATAAATCTTCTTTCCTAACTGAGGTCCCTTTCCTTCATTTTCCGTTGTAAAAACTGAACAGAAGTATTAATTGAGGCAGTCAGCTAGTTCTTTATCTTCTTCCATATACCTTCCTTCTTTTGTTTTTAATTTGGTAATTCCTTGTTTTAGTTTCCTTTTTTTCATTTATGTATCTGAAGAATGCCTTATCGCCTTTTTCCCCTGCCTGAGCCAATTTCTCTTCTGCCTGTGCTTTAGAAGCTCTTATAACTTGTTTGGCCTCTCTCTGCCTAATCTTATAAATTTGCCTGTCATCCTCATTTTTATTTTTTATAATTACTAAATGCCATCTTTTTGTTTTTAATGATTTTGGCCACTTCTGCTGAGTACCACAGTGGTCTCTTCCTTTTTTTGCTTTTACTGACAAGCCTAATGCAATTTTCTGTTGCCTTCAATAGTGCCACTTTTAAGTAGTCCCATTTCTCCTGGACTCCAATGAAACTGTTCCAATCTGATAGGGACTCGTATACCACTAATCTAATTTTAGAAAAGTCAGTTTTTCTAAAATCTAAAAAACTTTTGTTTTTGTGTGGTGTCACTGTACTTATAGTAAACCACACTGACTGGTGATCACTAGATCCCAAGCTTTCCCCTACAGTAATATCATATACCAAATTCCCATTTGTGAATACTAAATCTAAAATGGTCTTCCGGGTTGGCTCCTCAACTACTTGCTGTAGAGATAATCCCAGTAGGGAATTTAGAATATCTGTACTCCTGGCAGAACTAGCTATTTTGGTTTTCCAGTTTACATCTGGAAGATTGAAGTCTCCCATAATGATAACTTCCCCCTTCAATGTCATTTTAGCCATTTCCTCAACTAGTAGATCATCTAATTCTTTGACTTGGCTAGGTGGTCTATATATCACACCTACACGAGTTACCTTCTGATTATCAAGCTGCAAGGTAACCCAAACTGACTCTAAATTGTTCTCGGTAACTGGTATCAAATTAGATTTTATGTTATCTTTCACATACAGGGCAACCCCTCCCCCCTTCTTGCCTTCTCTGTCTTTCCTGTATAGAGAGAACCCTGGTATTGATATATCCCAGTCATTACTCCCCTTGAACCACGTCTCAGTAACAGCCACTACATCTATATTCTCAGATGCCATTATAGCCTCAAGTTCATTGATCTTATTCCCTAAACTGCAAGCATTTGTAGACAAGAATCTGAGCTTGTCGTTTCTCACCATTGACTATAATGGGGGCAGGCCGGAGTTCCGGCAGCAGCATGGCAGCACGGCCGGAATAAAACTACAACAGTTCCTTGCCACTAGTGTGAAACTAGCCTAAGTAAGGGCTTGCTACTTTTTTGCAAGTGAGAAATTCCAACAGGTTTAAATTGGTCCATTAAAAGTATAGTTACAAATATGTTTTGCTACATAACACAAGTGCTCATTAACATATGTGGCTGCTCCATCTACTGTGTGACTGGTAACAGCCCAATATATTATATTTAAGCCATCCACGAACAATGTCTAAGGCAGCGGTGGGCAACTTGCTCACCCGGCCACCCTTGCTGACTTGAACCCAGATTCAGCAATGAAGTGATTCAGCAATGAGGTGACAGTTCATGCCCAGCCCCTCTTCATCATGAACAATGTATACTGCTGGCTGCTTCCTTATGTATCATACGTTATAATGGATAGACGCTGTGCATGTGCAGCCCTCGCTCTGATGCAAACAGGAAGACGTAGAACACTGGACACTTTCTTAATATTTAATAAGATGCAAACTGACTTACTAGAGAGCTTAAATGGAAAAACAGCAGGTACTGTATTTGCATCTGATCTATACACAAGAGAACAGTTTACTGCAATATCATATCACTGGGGAACATCATGCAATGCTTTCATCACACTAAGTAACCTTATGACTTGGCAACATATTGATGTGGTTAACACTGACACTAGTGGTCCATTCAGACAGGGAGACTAAAAAGATGGCCACACACACTACATTATGTCGGCCAAAACCATTAGTTTCTCTACATAATAAACACTATGGTGGCAATATTACAATATCTGGATGACATAAATTCCTTTAGATCTAGAGATTCACATGAATTTCAGTCTGTTCATTAGGTAGTCACGTTGAGGAAGCATCATTTCCTGCTTGCATTACTTCATAATATGCAAACTAGACACTAAAGTATAGGTTATTTTTTGCCCATATCATTGGGGAGAGCAACATGTCAAGAGTTATCCATAAAGAAAATTCAGTGCTGCTCATCGAAACTGAGCCTGTGTCTGACTTTAAGCTCTAGAAAACTGGACCCTGGACTTCTATTGGCTGCTATGGGCCATACCAACAATTTTATGTATGAGATCTCTTACATGTTTATATAGATACTTTTAACGAGAACTATTCTGACAAAGTGACTGCTCAATCTCTGACACTGAACAAGGGGACTCCGCCCTATGAAGTCTGTATGTCTTAACAGGGCGCATGGACAGGAGTTCCTGTTATCGAGAGACAATTTATAAGCAAAATTCTTTAGTAGTGTAAGAAATATGATTATCGGATATATTATTATTATTAAATAAGATAATATTGAGCAATAAAAATATTCCTGCGTAAGTTCTATTATATACAGAGTCAATTGCACAACATTAACATTGATAAAACACAAATAAACCAATTACCATAACATAAAGTAAAACCAGGTTAAGCAATAAAACAGATATCTAACAAACGATACCTTTATTATTCAACTGGGTTATAGAGCAAAAGGAGGTTTGCTCCAAGTGATATCCCGACTATGATACATACATTGGGACAAAGACTCCTCTTATAGAAAGGGAATAGATTCTGACATACGGTCAATAAAGTGCCGACTTGGTAAAAAAGAGAATGGGGGTGGTGGGTAGATGGATGGGAAAATATTCTTTCCCTAGATGACCCTCAAGATCTAAGATCCTGTGCCCAGGGTTGTCCCCTGATGGTGGAGACACCCTGTCCCCGTACCCAAGTCTCTTTATTGCCCTAAAAAGGCCCTACTGGAAGACCTGGATTGAAAGCAAATAAATCCAGGGGAAAAAAAAACAAAAAAAAAACACACATATATAGATGAAATCATGTGTAGACAATAAAACAACCCCAACGCGTTTCAGCTGCAGATGGCAGCTCATCAGGGGGTGATGTGAACGTAGGGAACAGCAAAAATAAACAGATAACGTAAAATGATACTTAGCTCCTATGTAATATATATAACCTGTTAGGTTCTAATAACGATGATGAGCAACCTCTGTCAAGGGAGACATTACCGATCAGAGGGGGGCCCTTGGAGAAGATGCATCCAGGGTATAGGAGGCTAGAGGGCCCTCTAGCCTCCTATACCCTGGATGCATCTTCTCCAAGGGCCCCCCTCTGATCGGTAATGTCTCCCTTGACAGAGGTTGCTCATCATCGTTATTAGAACCTAACAGGTTATATATATTACATAGGAGCTAAGTATCATTTTACGTTATCTGTTTATTTTTGCTGTTCCCTACGTTCACATCACCCCCTGATGAGCTGCCATCTGCAGCTGAAACGCGTTGGGGTTGTTTTATTGTCTACACATGATTTCATCTATATATGTGTGTTTTTTTTTTGGTTTTTTTTTCCCTGGATTTATTTGCTTTCAATCCAGGTCTTCCAGTAGGGCCTTTTTAGGGCAATAAAGAGACTTAGGTACGGGGACAGGGTGTCTCCACCATCAGGGGACAACCCTGGGCACAGGATCTTAGATCTTGAGGGTCATCTAGGGAAAGAATATTTTCCCATCCATCTACCCACCACCCCCATTCTCTTTTTTACCAAGTCGGCACTTTATTGACCGTATGTCAGAATCTATTCCCTTTCTATAAGAGGAGTCTTTGTCCCAATGTATGTATCATAGTCGGGATATCACTTGGAGCAAACCTCCTTTTGCTCTATAACCCAGTTGAATAATAAAAGGTATCGTTTTAAATTTAAGCACGTTAAATTCTATATTCTTTAAAACTTAAACTTTGTACGTGTAGTATATCTTCAACTTCAACCTTTATAAGTCTGCTTTCTAGATATCTAACAAACCATAACCCAGCCGATATATGTGGGACAGAAACAGAATTAAATCACAAAACTATTTCACAAATTCCTGGCCAAAAGAATCCTAGACATAAATCACAAAAACAAAACCTGTTAACCACAACAATATTAATAATAACCATTCAGTAATGTAGAATCATTGAGTTATAGCTACCAGAATAATGTCCCTATGCCAAATTTTCAACAGCTCCAGAAGACTGTGAAGGGTAAGCGATATGAAGCTCTTGCTTAACAGCCAACAGTTTCTGTAACTGCTGAAATACTTTGCCGGTAAATGCTGGACCTCTATCGCTGGCTACAACAGGAGGCAGCCCCCATCTAGAGAACAGTTCTAAAAGTAATATTTTCGCAGCAGTCAGGGCATTCTGATTACTAGTAGGAAATGCTTCAATCCATTTACTGAAAAAATCTATAACAACTAAGCAATATGTGTAACCTCCAGGTGTTTTGGGAAGTGGACCAATAAAATCAATTTGAATATGTGACCACGGACCTTCAGGCAGTGGAACTATTCTTAAGTAGGCCTTGTTTGTGGAACTTGGGGGGTTTACTTGCAGGCAAGGTATACATTTCCAACATTTCTTGTCTATATCTTCTCTCACTGTGGGCCACCATACAGAATTCGTTATTTTTCACAATGTCTTGTCTGCTGCATATAGCCCACCCAGGGGATGTGAATGAAAGATTTGGAAAAATTCATCCGCACAATTTGGAGGTACACAAACCACAGGAAAACCTACATCCTTCTGATACATTAATATTGTTTCACCTGATGTACAAAGGATCAATTCAGTAGACTCTGCCCATGCTGTGGGTCTGGGTAATGGCTTCTCAGCAAGATGCCATTCTCCAACTATATTATATGTACCATATGATTTCTGTAGAGACACTACAGGGAGTGCAGAATTATTAGGCAAATGAGTATTTTGACCACATCATCCTCTTTATGCATGTTGTCTTACTCCAAGCTGTATAGGCTCGAAAGCCTACTACCAATTAAGCATATTAGGTGATGTGCATCTCTGTAATGAGAAGGGGTGTGGTCTAATGACATCAACACCCTATATCAGGTGTGCATAATTATTCGGCAACTTCCTTTCCTTTGGCAAAATGGGTCAAAAGAAGGACTTGACAGGCTCAGAAAAGGCAAAAATAGTGAGATATCTTGCAGAGGGATGCAGCACTCTTACAATTGCAAAGCTTCTGAAGAGTGATCATTGAACAATCAAGCGTTTCATTCAAAATAGTCAACAGGGTCGCAAGAAGCGTGTGGAAAAACCAAGGCGCAAAATAACTGCCCATGAACTGAGAAAAGTCAAGCGTGCAGCTGCCAAGATGCCACTTGCCACCAGTTTGGCCATATTTCAGAGCTGCAACATCACTGGAGTGCCCAAAAGCACAAGGTTTGCAATACTCAGAGACATGGCCAAGGTAAGAAAGGCTGAAAGACGACCACCACTGAACAAGACACACAAGCTGAAACGTCAAGACTGGGCCAAGAAATATCTCAAGACTGATTTTTCAAAGGTTTTATGGACTGATGAAATGAGAGTGAGTCTTGATGGGCCCGTGGCTGGATTGGTAAAGGGCAGAGAGCTCCAGTCTGACTCAGACGCCAGCAAGGTGGAGGTGGAGTACTGGTTTGGGCTGGTATCATCAAAGATGAGCTTGTGGGGCCTTTTCGGGTTGAGGATGGAGTCAAGCTCAACTCCCAGTCCTACTGCCAGTTTCTGGAAGACACCTTCTTCAAGCAGTGGTACAGGAAGAAGTCTGCATCCTTCAAGAAAAACATGATTTTCATGCAGGACAATGCTCCATCACACGCGTCCAAGTACTCCACAACGTGGCTGGCAAGAAAGGGTATAAAAGAAGAAAATCTAATGACATGGCCTCCTTGTTCACCTGATCTGAACCCCATTGAGAACCTGTGGTCCATCATCAAATGTGAGATTTACAAGGAGGGAAAACAGTACACCTCTCTGAACAGTGTCTGGGAGGCTGTGGTTGCTGCTGCACGCAATGTTGATGGTGAACAGATCAGAACACTGACAGAATCCATGGATGGCAGGCTTTTGAGTGTCCTTGCAAAGAAAGGTGGCTATATTGGTCACTGATTTGTTTTTGTTTTGTTTTTGAATGTCAGAAATGTATATTTGTGAATGTTGAGATGTTATATTGGTTTCACTGGTAAAAATAAATAATTGAAATGGGTATATATTTGTTTTTTGTTAAGTTGCCTAATAATTATGCACAGTAATAGTCACCTGCACACACAGATATCCCCCTAAAATAGCTAAAACTAAAAACAAACTAAAAACTACTTCCAAAAATATTCAGCTTTGATATTAATGAGTTTTTTGGGCTCATTGAGAACATGGTTGTTGTTCAATAATAAAATTAATCCTCAAAAATACAACTTGCCTAATAATTCTGCACTCCCTGTAGATCTGGAGGTACACCTTTTGTTACCACAGAAATCTCAGGAAACTCACCTCTTTAGCTGCTTTCTTGGCACACTGGTCTGCTAAGCTGTTCCTCTCTGCATGTATTGAACCTTTCGAATGACCTTTGACCTTAATTAGTTCCAAATATAAACTTGCATGCACTAAAGGTTTGCCATCCATAGATCTGAATCATTGGCAACATAGAGAGGTAAGTATGGTCAATGTGTTCACCACATAAGCACTGTCACTGTGAATGTTTATACCCATCTCCGGACACTCCGGCAAAATACTTGCAATCACCGGTAATTCTGCATATTTAGCCGAATTAATCTTACATGAGTGCATTGATACCCGATCTGGAAACATAGCTGCAAACCCAGTATACGCCTTACCTCGATCATGGTAAGAAGAACAGTCATAATATACTGTATATCTATGCCTGGCACTGAGCTATCAGAGAGAGGATTGGAGGGAAAGGAAAGGTTAGAGGGTAACAAGAAAGCCGGAAGCAACGCTGTCTGTTTTGGCGTTATGTCCAAGTCTCTCTGCATCAACATTAATGTCCATCGTGATAATCAGGCTGAGGAAATCATGGTTTCTCCTGGTCTCAACAACAAATTCAAAGGCGTATGTGGACTGTGAAAAGTGACACCGTGTAGTCCCGTAATATAACTAAAATGCTGCAGGGCCCAGAAGGTCGCCAAAAGATGTCTTTCACATGCAGGATACTTAATTTCCACAGGAGTTAAAACTCGAGAACCATAGGCAATGGGGCGCAAGCATCCATGTTTTTCCTGGCATAAGACCGCTCGCTGATAATGCTTGATCTGTTGTCGCCACTTCTAGATGAAAAGCCTTTGCAGGATCTGGGGCGATCAATGCCGTTGCTTCCATAACAGCCCTTTTGAATGAATTAAAGGTGTTTGTGTGAGATCCATTCCTTTCTGAGGTCATCTTCTTTCACCTCTTTCTTTAAAAGATCATATAGAGGCCATGCAATGTCTGGGAAACATGGGATGAAGTCCCTTTGGTATTGGACTAAACCCAGAAATGACTTCAATGCTGTCTTCGACACAGGAAGGTTCAGCCTTTGGCCTCATGCACACGACCGTGCCGTTTTTTGCAGTCCGCAAACCGCGGATCCGCAAAAGAATGGAAGCCGCCCGTGTTGCCTTCCGCAATAGGACACGCTATATTTTTTTTAACGGGCCGCAAACGGAGCCACGGATGCGGACAGCACACAGAGTGCTGTCCGCACCTTTTGCGGCCCCATTGAAGTGAATTGGTCCGCAGCCGAGCCGCCAAAACGGCGGCTCGGATGCGGACCCAAACAACAGTCGTGTGTATGAGGCCTTTGTGTGATTTCCACTTTGTGCAGAACAGGTATTTTACCGTCAGGTGTGATGTTGACCCCTAGAAAAGTCAGTGAGGTTTGCATGAACTGACATTTTTGGGATTTACATTCAGTCCAGCTTTCCCCAGCAATTTCAGCAACTCTTAACAAATTACAAATGTTCCTCTTCACTCTGAGTGGCCAAGAGCAGATCATCGACATACTGCAGGACAGCTTCAGGTTTGGAAAATTTCGTCAACACGGCAGCCATCTTCTTATGGAAAGTTGTTGGTGAATTGTGCAAACCTTGTGGTAATCGAGTCCATGTATACTGTCGGTCATTCCAGGTAAAAGCAAGCTTGTACTGTGATCGTTCAGTGACAAGAATGCTTCAGAAACCATTACAGATGTCTAATGTGCTGAATACCTTCGCTTTTGGAGGGATTTGGGAAAAAAGGGTAGGGGTCTCACTGACAACTGGGGCATAAGCGGGGATCCGCAGGTTCAATTTGCGATAATCCAGACAGTCGCAATGATCCATCTGGTTTCCTAATTGGGTATTTGTTATTGATTCACATTCTCTTAATATTCCCTGCTCTAACAATGAATCAATAGTTTTCTGAATATATTCCTCACTATCTTTTGGAAGAGGCTATTGCTTTTGAGGCTCATGAGCTCTCCTTGAAATAAGCTCCTCACCATCCATTTTACCACAGTCATGCTTATGTTTAGCGAACACATATTCAGGCTTTTGTATCATCTTTAACACCCTTGCATCATTATGGCTAGGAAGTTCAAAAACCTCTGGTTTCTTAATTGCGTACACAGCAAGGGAATTAGAGACAACACAATGCTCTCCATGACCAAGAAACCAGATCCTCTCATTTGCGTAGTCAACAACAGCTCCATGTTGTCCAAGGAAATCAGAAACTAAAATAGAGACAGAGTCAGGTAAATTCAAATATGCCTTTAAATCAAATTCCTGTTTGTCTGTCTGTCTGTAACACAGTATCTTTTGCTTCTATGGCCACAGCATGGGATCCCTGAAAACTTGTACACTTACAGTCCCTGTAGGCAAGGGATGCATTTGGGGTTGTGGTGCATGTAAAATCGAGATAGAGGCTCCGGTATCAATCAACATTTTCTGCTGTGGGCCTCTTTCCACGGCAGCAAATATAATAGGTCTATTGCATCCATCTCTCTTGAACTCCACAACAGGAGGGATGGAGGCAACAATTTCCTATGCCAAGTTTGAGGAGAGCTGTTCATGAGACCTTGAGAGCAATTGGTTACATTAGATTTAACAGTTTGCCCAGCCGTTTGAATTGCTTTCAACTTCTCAATCTCTCTTAAGACATTTGACAATTAAAGCTGCAACAATTTGAGTTATCAGCTGGTGGTACAGGGGCTTTTGCTTGCCTATACGTACAATTCCTTGAGATATGACCCACCTGACCATATACAAAACATGTGAAAGCTTGTCCCTTTTCAGAAGGTCCTTTAAAATATTGTGAGGACTTCCTAACATCATTATGCCAAGGGGCAGGCCCTTCAACCGCAGCTACTTTACCTCTATGAGTCTTTTCTATCATTGCTTCAGCGCTCTTCAAACAATTGATAACTTTTGTAAATGAGTTCTGAATCTGAACTGCCAATGATAAACCAACCAATCTCCGTACGTCTGGTGATGTCCTGTTAATTAACACCAGCTTATAAATATCATCATTTAGTGAGCCATGGGGACCAGCTGGAAGGGTTACCTTATATAACAGAAATAATCGATCAGCAAAACCTTGGACAGACTCCCCCTTCTCTGTGCATAGTTACCCAAATTTGTGTGATGATCAGTCTCCTCAATGCCCAAAGCTTTAAGGACTTCATCAACTAAATTTTGCTTAATCCATGGTTCAGTAAACACAGAAGGGAGCAGATTGGCCCTTAATGAATTATCCAAGCTGGCAACAATAACATCAAAGACATCATTATTTGGGCTCAAATTTCGGTGTACTATGCACAATACACCATCTTACTGGGTCTGATTCAAGGTTGGATGCAATAAATGGGACACAAGAGTGAACGTATAAAAATAAATATATTGTATAGTGTGGAAAATTGATATTACAGTATTATTATTGATGAGTATGGAGTTATAGTGGAACAAAAAGAAATATTACATAGAGATTCATACACACATAACAATAATTATAATTACTAGCAATTTCCAGGATACAATATAATGCTACTTTAACTTAACATTAAAATTCAGAACAGTTTATAGTTACCACCCATGGGCCTCCAATCCTTGCCTCTCCTCTGCCCGCTCCAGTCCTCTCTTCCTCCCAGACTCCTCCAGCTTCCACCTCTCCCCATAGCATGGATCTTTTATTCCTTGAAAGCTCTCAACCCCCGTCCTTGCCAACGCCCCATATTGGTTATTTGAATCTTGGTCAACCTGTTATTTTAGCATTTTATGACTCATTGTCTCTTATCCACACATTTAAGGTCGCTTTTTTCTCTACCAATCAGCATATGTAAGAGATACAGGATACTCCAGGACCTTTATCTGTATACCCACGTACAGTCACCTTCCCATCTCTGATTCACATAAATAAATCCCTCATAATCTCTAAAATATAATGCAATATAAAGGATATATAATTTCCAAAACCTATATTTCTTACAGTAGGACAAAAAAAGTAAATAACGTCTATTACATTAAAAAAACAAGTCAAACAAGTAAAAAAAAAAAATTACAATTTTTCATGAATACACACATTATATATATATATATATATATATATATATATATATATATATATATATATATATATATATAGCCACATTCACATTACCATTATTTCCATTGTTCTGCTCCATTAGAGGAATGAAAATAATTGAAGTGCTGATTTCGACACATACATGAAACCAACAGACTATAATAGGGTCCATTTGCTTTCCTTTTGAGTGTCTGCTTTTTAGCAGAAATTTTTGTTAGCTCTTTTTGGCGGAATCTGCAATGGAAGCCCTGAATGGAGCCTCCAACACACGTGGCCTTACATTGAAAAAATGTTAAAACATGGATTTATACCTCACAGTGATCAGCATGAAAGAACAAACCTACAATTGCTGAATTCAACATAACATACTGCCACAAAACCCCCCAGCATGCTCACATTCGAGTTGGAGGCTCCATTCGGGGCCTCTGTCGCAGATTCCAACAAAAAGAGCGGATAAAAAAGTCCTGCATGCATTTGAAAAACAGCAGACATCCGAATGGAAGCCACACAGATCCTGTTATAGTCAATGACATCTGTTGGTCTCTGTTTTCGGTTATGTGCCTTATCCGGCACTATATTATTTATAATGTTGTGCTTCTCTAATGGAACAGAGCAACAGGAATAACTATGGGTGATGTGAATGTGGCCCTATTAAACAGTACAGTTTGCATTCAATAAGTTAGATACTGCAGTGATCACACTGATACCAGATAGAATTTGGCACAATTTTTTATATCAAAATAATTTTCTTCGGGTACTTTCACACTTGCGGCAGGGGATTCCGGCAGGCAGTTTTGTCGCCGGAACTGCCCGCCGGATCCGGCAATACGGACACAAACTGATGGCATTTGTCAGACGGATCCGGATCCATATGACAAATGCATTGCAATACCGGATCAGTCTCGCCGGTGTCATCTGGAAAAACGGATTTGGTATAAAAAAAAAAAAAAAAAAAAATTGCATTTGTAAAGGTCTGCACATGCGCAGACCGAAAAGCTGGATTCGTTTTGCCAGAACACTTAATGCCGGATCCGGCACTAATACACTTCAATGTAAAATAATGCCGGATCCAACAATCTGGCAAGTGTTCAGTATTTTTGGCCGCAGATAAAACTTTAGCATGCTGCACTATTTACATAAGAGGGACTGAACTTATGCATCCTGAACGGATAGCTCTCCATTCAGAATGCATTAGGATAAAACTGATCAGTTTTATTCCGGTATTGAGTTCCGTCACAGAACAAAAAACAAAAACTCTAGTGTGAAAGTACCCTTACTTTACTGCAGTTACCTGCTTATCTGTAATTTTAATCCTGCCTGTAATAATATCACCTCTGTGTATAGATAAGACAGGATCCACCAATCACAATAGGTGATTGTCACAGCTTATCTATCTTTTTCTTGTACAATGCCCTCTGCACAGGTCACTTAGCATGCCCAGAAAACTCTCTCATAGAAGTCAATGAGGTCCCCTTCTGACCATCGTGTCTATGGCGCATGTAGCTGCTCTTAAATGTCTTAACATATTTTAGGCCTAGTGGCCAGTGTAAAAACTGGACAAATTTATGACTATTTTTAAAATATAGTGACATGGAAAATTAAAGAGAAAATCACCAATAAAAAAAAAAATATATATATATGCTTAACATAAAAAAAAAATTGTTTAAAACAATAGCTAATTTTCTGATGGCACATTCCCTTTAAGGCTTTCAAAAAACAATATAAGTGCAATGCATTAATCAGCTTATCTTATAACAAAAGCCAGAGTGCATATCTTTTCTCTACAGCTACTGAGCCTTTCACGGACTGGCGTGTACTGTGGGGTTCGGGATATCAGTATTCTAGACATATCAGGGGGTCTTGTCAATACACCATGCTCCCCTAAGTGATGGCAGCATAGTGCAGCTGACAGGTTCCCTTTAAAATACATCTCCACCTTTGAACACCACTTAGTTTTTAGCTCAAATTCTGCACAGATGAATGTCATATCATATTTATAGGCGAGAAACTATTTTTCTGATCCAGAGCTCAAAACCGATAAAGCCATACAGGTAAACTATGTGGGTTTACTGCATATAGATGCATTATTGAGTTTAAAGTGGATCTTTCATTAGATTATGTATGCAACTGGACTCGTAGTGTTAGTATGCGGCAGCTCCCGTCATCACCTCCCAGCACTGACGGGTCGCATAGCATTATATTGATTTATGATGCTATGTAACCCTTAGAGGTCTGGAATGTATTGGATAACAATGACATAATGCTTTCAGTGTTACCCAATACATTCCAGAACTGTAAGGGTTACATAGCATCATAAATCAATTTAATGCTATGCGACTCCATCAGTGCTGGGAGGTCAGGGTAGGAACTGCTGCATACTCACACTTCGAGTCCGATGCGTGGAACTCAATCATCTGAAAAGGGCCATAGGGGCTAGTAAAGATCTCCAATTAGTTAAAATGGCATAAAAATATTAAATTAACCGGACACACAGGGGGAGTTTTATCATCTCCCTCCCTATCATGCTGGAGAAAGCACTAGAAGTGCAATGTGTATGGTTGCTACTCCCTGGATGCCATACAAATCGCGTTTCAACAGGATACCGGATGGAGCTTTCCTATACTCCTTCCTTAATCATAGCCCAGCCTGAGGAAGGACCATCAGTCCGACATGTTTCCATCTTAGGGAAATGGGTAACAGACACAACCTTTTAACAAAATTCTAGGTAATTTCATTTCTGCAACATTCAATGGGAAGAGGAAGAAAATATGTTGTCCATATCTCCGGTCAAAGGTGTGTGGACAAACACCATGGGGAAGGAGCACGTTGGTATAATTAGTAAACATCACAATGATCTTGTGGTTCTAGTCAAACAGATGTATGAGTCATACAATGTAATTGTGAATAACAATGTCCCGTTGCCTGGACGTGCACAGGTACAGTACATATGAACTGGTTACTCTGGTTTCATTTGATATTGGAAAAGTTACAAGTTTATTTCTCTCCATTACCATCAGACCTGACAGAAAAAAATAATCTGAGAACAAAAGTAGCAGGAGAACATTTAGCTCTAACTTACACACGATTAGGTAATGAATAACATGAATTATATATGAAAATGAAGTAAACAAAACATTAAAATGAATATAAATATATGGTCAATTGTCATTTTACTCATATGAACATGAATCTTTCCTAATCTTGTGTAAATTCAAGCTAAAGGTGGCCATATCCATTGGGCAAGTTTGGTTGGACCAGCCAACCATATAATGTGGTGGTGTTTTGGTTCTCCACCATCAGAGGATGGGGTAAAGAAGGATCAGGCATGTTGGATTTCACCACCAGAGGAGAATGCATGGCTGCAGCTTTTTGTCCTAGCCTCACAATTGCAAGGAATAGCTGTTGGCTGACAGCTATTGAAGGTGTATGCTCAAGGAATAAAAATGGTTCCCAAGCTGATGTTTACACAAGCATGTGCAGTATGCCGACCTGCAGGGTATTGTGATGTGAGGTCACGTTTAATGGGCAAACAAGGGTTACTCACAGTTTGTAGGGAGACCCTGGGCAGGCATAGAGCAGTGATGGAGAGGCTGGCACAGAAGTCCTCTGGTGCAGATGTTTAATGTGCCTGGGGGCAAGGTCCCTTTAAGATTCGTGACGCCAGTGCCTGTAACGGTGGCACACCGATTTATAGTTGTAATAAGTGAGGAACACAGGTTGCGGTGAACCAAACTTTTCTTTACTGGAAAACAGTCCAACGTTATACAGTTTGTTGTAAGCACAGTTCCATATAGCAGGTTCACATCATAAGCAGGCTTTCATATCAACGGCAGGTAATAATGTTCCTTACAAGATACTCAGAGGGTAACAACAACACTCACAGACCAGGCTGTACCTTCTCCTCAGAAATACTGTACACTGTTCCTAAGAACTCCTATCTGTTCTTATCCCAAGGCCCGGATGCCCCAATGCTGGCTTTTATCCTTGGTAACAATCTTCCTCAGGTATAAATCCCTTGCTTTAAGTTAATAGTACTTCTGCCCTTCAGCTTACTTGAGTTTAGCTGGAAACACTGGCTCTGCTTGGCTTGTGGGAACTGCAGGTTTCTCCCAGGAGGCATACTCTTCTCATGGGGTGACTCTTCTGATCTAACTCTGGCTCTTTATCCTCAGGCAGGCTATGCTCCTTCCACTAGCCTCCTGGAGGCAACTAGAAGCCTGGGAGGTCTAGCTGCATGTCAGGAGGAGGCCCTTAGCTTATCTCTGGCTGGTGCATTCTCACTTCTGTCTCTCCACAGACCTCCGACTACAGACTAACTCCTCCCTCTCTGGGCCTGAATATTTATAATAGGGGCGCCCTATCTCCCTCTAGTGTCTAAAATGAATAACTGCACCCTAATAGGCCTGCTGCACAGCTCACAGGGAAGAATACACATAAAAGCATATGGAAATACATGAAAAATGGACTGGTAAATACACTGCCACTGTCCCTTAGGAGTAGGAGGACAACGTGGCCCAATTGACCCTTGTGTAGTGCCCACATTTACCTAGTGGGACACTACACATGTCCATATATCAGTCTATATGAGCTACATTCTCTATATACGGCAGCCATAAGAGACTGCTAAGAACACTGCATGTTATACAGTCATGGTCCCTAGGATTTTCACTTGGGAGAGTGAATTTGTGCCATACATTTAAAAGTGAGAGCATCTGATTTTAGACTAAATTACAACAAGCACTGGAGTAGTCAGTTAGTATGCTAATTTTGTCGAGATTTAGTTAAGACTTATGTTCTATAAGTCCTCTATATCATAGAAGTCTGGCAAACAGGTGTGGACTGGCCAAACCCTCCTCGGGGCCGCTGTCCAGGTACATAGCGATCTGATGTTCTCAGCCTTAATTAAATGTAGGCGCATTAGGTACTTATGCACTTGGCCAGTAGCCACAGGAGACCTCCTGAATTTAACTGCATCACTGTCCTCAGTATGGTGATAGGGCAGTATTTTATGCTGCACTGTGGTATATGGTTTTGCTAGGGCGGTATTTTGTGCTGCCCTATGGTATTGCTGGCCCCGCCTACTTCTGTTGTCCGTGTCCACTTTTGTTGCCCTGCCTTCTGGACTCACCTACGACATGGGTCCACTTTTAGGTTTCTTTCTAGGGCCACTTTAAGTTTCTATGCTATAATGCAACCATTGCAACAAGGCTATTATTTTATTTGACTTGTTGGAGTGGACTGAAAATGGCAGATGACAACAGCTTAATGTGTATGAGGGGCTTTTAATATCAAGAACATGTTTTCCCCCATGGTTGTGCCTTGTACAGCAGCTCATCACCAAAAAGCTGAATTTGTATTTTCAGAAAACTTCTTAAAAATATTGTGGCGAGAGGCCTGTGTGCAGACTGCCTTTAGTAAGTGGAAGGTCAGATGATAACAACAGATGGATGAAATACAAATTATAAGTGTAAGGAACGTATTAAAAGATTTTCCACTTTAATAGGTCATTTAGATCTGATGACCATCACTTCAGTAACCTGGCACAGTATGTGCACAGTATTATACCAGAGCTGGCTTTCCCTGTCCTGGAGTTCATTGACCGGCAATTACAGTAATCAGTCAAAGGAGAAGAGAGAAGCTCCTGCAGCTTCTGTGACGGACACAGACATGTGACCAGCCACACGCTGAATACAGAAAAGCCTAAAGGGCTTAGCTGACAGGAAAACCACGGGCTAAACACAAACGTCACAGACACACTTCTCTAAATAATGCATTTACCTCTGGATCCAAGAAGCAAATCTCGCCTGTCCTTCCTCTGATGCACACACTCTTCTATTCTGCTTGACTGCTAGCCATTGCATTAAAAAAATATTACAGACCTGGCCAGAACAGAGCGACATAACATGATATCAGATGAAGATCTTCTGGGCAACAATGCAGGGGAATTCACATGGTTTCAGTCACTTCAAGGCAAAAGTTTAATGGAATATTATAATTATTTTATTTCAAAATGGTTGGGTCAATCTCACAATTCAGATGTCTTCCTTGTCTGAAGTCCCACAAAGCAGATAACTCAGATTCTCCTGGCCTGCTCCCTAAGGCCTCGTTCACATTTCCATTTCTCACTGACGTGTACTGTCTTCATTTCCCATGGACAGCACGCTTACCCATTGATTTTAATGGGTCTTTTCACACAATTATTTTTACCGACTGTGGGTCAGTGGAAAAAAAAAATCACGGAAACATGCACTACTTTGGTCAAGGATGTGGACCAAACCTATTTATAGTACATGGACACAGCCCAGATGTTGTTTCCCGGATCGTTGCTAGGAAAAGCTTTTGAAAGTAATTTTCAGCTGAGCCTTGTCCATGGAATACTGATGACACGCTGAGGGGAAAAAACAGACACATGGACCAAACACGGATCCTTCACGGACACAGAAGTGTGAAGAAGGCCTCTGGAACATATCCTCCTGTACCACCTACGCAGGATACTATAATCCTCTGCCCTACACTAGACCCCTCTCCCGAATTCTGTAATATAGATAATGTTTGAAGTCTAGGATGGATAGGATCATGATATAGCTGGATATGTGATCTTCAGAAGAAGTAGGCCAGGAGAACCTTTAAAAAGTCTCAGCAGAAATGTTGTGGATTAGGAGATCAACCCCATCCTTACGTACCCATGATTTATCTTTTTAAAGAAAAAGACAGTCCTACAAGGAGCATATGGATTGGATATGAGCCTCCAAAGAACCTTCCCTGCCAGATAGTCACATCATTCATAAACTAACAGTAGGCCGTGCTCCAATTTTAACATATTCCTATGACTGATGTAGAACAGAAGCTTTCATGCACATCAGAATATGCCGAACTCTCATCAAACAGAACTTTACTTGTATATTTGTATTTAAAGACATGCAGATTAATATTTACTAGAAATAGAGGGGCTGTATAAAAAAAAATTAAAAATAAAAAGCAGATTAGAGCTTCTATTGGGCAAAGATTTAATTACGGATCAAAGGAGCAGAACGGGTTTAGCAAGCACCAGGCTGAAATCCTTCTGTACACAGATATATACAGTGGAGAAAATCTCCTGGCCTTAAAGGGAATCTGTCACCAGTTTTATGCGGCCCTATCTGAGAGCAACACAAACTGGTGACAGATCCCCTGAGCAAAACCCTAACCCTGTAATCTGTATAGGGCAACTCCAGTGTGTACGCTAGGGAGTCCTCATATTCACGAGTTCCCGATTCTCCCTACCACAGACTTACATCTATCTATTACTAGCGGCGGAGGGAAGAGGGGCTAGCAGGGACAGCGGTGAATGAATATGAGGACTCTGCATCCGTGTGGCCGTACCACAAAAGACAGGACATGTACTATACTTTGCCACAACATGCAAAGGATCCGCAGCGTGATGCTGTGTGCACACGGCCAGTATCAGTGTTTTGCGGATGCGCGGTTTACTCTTATGAAACATACGAAAAACACATGTAAGGCCTAACACATATAGCAGAGCTGCACAAAAGCACATACTACAAAGCCACACTGTTTGATTTTCTCTTTAGATATCTCCAAAACAGGAAAGTGCTAATTGATTAAAACGGATGCTAATGGACAGCAGTTCACTGGAGATGTCTCTTCTCATTGCCTTCCATAGTGTAAAAAACAAGACTGTAAGAAGGCACTGTCACAAGGACATACGCTACATCATCACAGAGCATCTGAATACTGGTTTATAATATAGATATAATCTACAGAAAGTGTGGGGTAAATTTACCATGGGTTACAGCCTGTACTTTATTCACAGTTTTAAAAGGTCTCAGAGTTCAGCCTTCTCAACACTCCCTGCTGGCTCTATGTCTGCACAGAGTTACACTGGTGATTCGGGAAGTTTCAGCTCTACACAGGTCACTCTACAGTGAAGGTACCCCCTACCGAATAATAAGAGCTGCATAACAGGAGATGCATGTCATCAAGACTGATGACTGTTTCCAATAGCAACCAGAAACAAATCTGACCTGCAGCTCAAGACTACAAGGCTATAATGCAATGCACATGCAAAGTTACTCAACTGACTGTTAAAAAATCGACTTCCTCTATATACCGTATATTCTTATAGACATTGCTTATAATGTATGAAATCCCAGGCTACAGGTGCTACAGAAGCACTCATTTGCTTTTAATTGAGTGATGTGCAATTGTGTGTACGCTGCATTTACATGCCTGAGCTTGTTAGTGTTATTACACTGTTTACTGCTGCAGTTGCAAAAAAAAAAGAAACGACAATTACAGTTGGTGTAAATTATTATTATTATTATAATACACTTTGTGAAGGTGCAATGCTCAGGAAAATCTCAATTTTTAGAATTTTTTTAAATTATTCAAGTTGTGAAAACTCTCAGGTTCATAACTGGTAAAAGTTGGACTATTAGGGCCAGTTCACACACATTTTTTGGCACCTCAAAAATCAGCTCCAGAAAATGCCCTAAAACAGCTTCCCATTTATTTAAATGGGAAGCTGCACTGTAAAAAAGAAGCAGCATGGCCGACTACACTGAATCTGTCATTGCAATGAATGGAAAGCGTCAAAAAACCATTCCGTACATGCAGTTTTGTACTGAAGGAAAAACTCATTGTTTAAAAAGCATTGGAAAAACTGCATGAAAAACACGCTGAATTTTGTAGGTGGATTTACAAAATCCGTCAAGTGAAGATACCCTAGATCATAGACATGTATTCAAAAAGCGCTCATGCGGAAAAATGTCATTACAATCTGTCAGTACAAATGTGACTGACCTCTGGGAATGAACGCATCTGTAATAAGGCTGGACTGAGTTTAAACCTCCTTTGTGAACCTTCATCACAGGTTCCATCATGCTCTCAAGCACATGGAGTGCTGTCCGCATCTTTTGCGGACCCATTGTAGTGAATGGGTCCCCATCCGAGCTGCAAAAACTGCGGTTTGGATGCGGACCAAAACAACGGTTGTGTGCATGAGACCTAACGATGCTGGTTGTTGACAAGGCTGCCGAACGTGTCTTCAACTGTAGCAGGAGTCTTTCCCAAGCACTAACAGTGTCTCTTGGTGCTTAGATACCCTCAGGATTTACAGGGGCTGAGTGGTACAACAACCAGATGGTCACAAGAAACATAAATGAAGCCTGAATGATCACTGACAAACTACGTATTGAAATCAACTCATCGATCGATAACTAGGAGTGATTCACGATGGCCATAAATACAGGAGTCCGGCAATGGAGTGGATGGGAGATGGTAATGAAATACTGGTGGAGAGCAGAGGAATGATGAAGAATAGAAATAAAGCTATAGTGAACTGACCCTGCTCTGAAATATGACCAAGAAAGGCAGCAAAAACAAATCAAAAACCAAACTCAGTAAAACACACAAAAACACTATCACAGCGAAATAATACAGACCCATCACAGCATCACATCTTCCATCAATCATGAAAGCCTAGTGTGAACAGATAATCTACGGTCTTCTAATTATTTAACTAATTAAAGGCTTGTTCACATGGGTGGAAAGGAAAATTCTTTTGTTTTAGCACATGTGCTCTCGCAAGCAGATGATGTGCTGTCTAACACTTGTAATGGATATAAATGGCCGTAGGAATGTTCACAAGTCATGAAGGATCATTTCTATGGCCATTCATTTCCCAGTGTAAACGAGTGTGAAACTGCTATAATGTCCATTGGCGCTCGATTTAAAGGGAACCTGTCACCAGTTTTATGGTGTCCTAACTAAGGGCAACATAAATAAGTGACTGATTCTCTTAGCAAAATGCTGGGTCACTTTCTTTAATTGACCCAGTCAATCTGCCAACATCTTGTATTAAAAAGCTCCAGCTGATAACGATGAGTCATGAATATTCATGAGCTCCTGACTCTCCCCGCCCACCTGCTGCTGAGTGACAGTTATTTTCCATATGAATCAGCAGCAGGTGGGCAGGGGAGTGGCTATAGCTCTGAATTAAATATACGCCGGACTCAATGACATCACGCAGGACTCAAATCAGCTCATTAGCATGCGGCATCTTTGTGTGTATATTATGAGGTAACCATCTGTCACAACAGTAAGTGAATACATCTAAGGTACTTTTTAGTAGTTAATGATTGTATATAATTAGTTAGATTATAATCAAATATCCACATGACAGGTTCCCTTTAAGCCATTCACCTGCCCATGAAAAAGAACCTTATACAATTGTCTAGAGATTATTAGCAAATGGACAAAACACAGGAAAATTGCTCACTTCTATTGAGTATCTGTGTTTAGCAGGCAGATAAGTAGTATTTGCTTAATGTGGTGTATTACCCTACCCAACACAGCACAGACACATGTCCACCCTATATCTCTAATGTACATATCAGGCAGGCAGGTCCCATCTGTTCACGTGAAAAGGTAATCATTCAATACCACACGGCCATTAAGGCACTCGGATGAACACACAGTAAGCAATCGGAAACGGTGCAGCACCCATTCTCAGCTATGGAAACAGTGGAGCACAGGCCACCTCCCCGGGCTGGTACTTACTGGGGGTTATTTCCATAGGAAGACTGAGATGAGACAACCTCTTTAATGTAAATAATGCATTTCTTTATTTTACTCACATACCTTAAAATATATGTGCATTTTTGTTGGATATTTAGGTAAAAATAAAAATAAAAGATTTAGGCCTTATGCACATGACTGTGTATTGCGACCCTAGCCGTGTGCATGCTGCACCACAGTGCGGATCCACTCATTTCCATGGTTCGCATGTTCCAGCGAAGTATAGGACTTATCCTATCTTTTGCGGAGCTTCCACATCAAATTTCCGTTCTAGGATGAATTTACATAGGCACACAATACGGGAAAATTTGGACACACCTGTGGGGAAATACTTTTTGGGACGAGACCACTGTATCATGGACTTTAAGGTCTAAACAGCCCCAAAAATGCAAAAGTGCAGAAAAATAAACATTAAAAACTGTGTGTGAAAGCACCCTTAGGCCCCTTTCATACGAGCGTGTGTGCAATGCATGAAGTGCACCCGCACTGAATCCGGACCAATTGCATCTGGATGCAGTCACGGTAGAATGCGTTTTTCACTGATGAGATGAGATGTTTTTCACTATGAGATGTTGTTTGCAAACTTTCAGTTTTTTTAACACGCGTAAAAACACATCACAACTGATTGCACCAGTGCGGAAAAAAGTGAAACACTCAACGCAAATGCGGACAAAGCTGACTGAACTTGCTTGCGAAATGGTGCGAGTTTCATTGAGCGCACCCTGGGAGAATACGTATAGTTCATGTGAAAGAGGCCTTAATGAAACGTAACCTTTATTGTTTCATGGTAAATATAATGGGGGTCTTTATATTTGTGGAGTATAACTGTCGCAAATGTTATTTGTGCCGCAATCTGTGACTTTTCCCCCCTCACACCAGGATTAAAAGGAGGGAATGGCACGAGCGGGGACAGGCCAGCCTGGCAAGCACGTCTCATTTTTCATTTTTTACACCTGTTTTAGGGAGCTGGCGTAGATTTAGACAGGTGATGAATGTGCCTAATGCTTCTACATAGATTTGGCGCATCCACCGACAGCTAAGGGCTCTTTCACACCTGCGTTCTTTTCTTCCGGCATAGAGTTCCGCCGTCTGGTTCTATGCCGGAAGAATCCTGATCAGTTTTATCCTAATGCATTCTGAATGGAGAGAAATCCGTTCAGGATGCATCAGGATGTCTTCAGTTCCGGACCGGAACGTTTTTTGGCCGGAGAAAATACCGCAGCATGCTGCTCTTTTTGCTCTGCCCAAAAGTCCTGAAGACTTGCCGCAAGGCCGGATCTGGAATTAATACCCATTGAAAGGCATTGACCTGGATCCGGCCTTAAGCTAAACGTCGTTTCGGCGCATTGCCGGATCCGACGTTTAGCTTTTTTAGAGTGGTTACCATGGCAGCCATGGTAAAGTGTAGTGGGGAGCAGTATACTTACCGTCCGTGCGGCTCCCGGGGCGCTCCAGAGTAACGTCAGGGCGCCCCAGGCGCATGGATGACGTGATCGCATGGCACGTCATCCATGCGCCTGGGGCACTCTGACGTCATTCTGGAGCGCCCCGGGAGCCGCACGGACGGTAAGTATACCGCTCCCCACTACTACTATGGCAACCAGGACTTTAATAGCGTCCTGGCTGCCATAGTAACACTGAAAGCATTTTGAAGACGGATCAGTCTTCAAATGCTTTCAGTTCACTTGCGTTTTTCCGGATCCGGCGTGTAATTCTGGCAAGTGGAGTACACGCCGGATCCGGACAACCCAAGTGTGAAAGAGGCCTTAAGGGGTATTAAGAGCAGAGTCTAAAACACTGGTCTTAATAAATGACCCCCAATGTGTATAAAGCGCTTAATATTTCCAGTATATATAGAATATTGTTGCGAGTGCTGTATTAAAACGCCACAGTCCCTATACAATCTGCTTCATCATAGAAGCATGACAATATGTGGTTACTGTGACTGCTTTAGGAGGCTCTGCTAGACATAGGATCTGCTCTATTAACACAGCACTTCTAACAATCTCTGAATATTACGCACTTTAAATTCATTACTTTTAACATTTAATGGGAATATATCACAATGGGGCTTTTTGAAGTCAGTTTTGCTTTCACTTTGCAAAAAGTATGCCAAATTTATCAAAACTCATGCAGTTTGTTACATTTGGGGCATCTTTAAACATTAAATTTTTATCTAGAAATGCTCCTCCACTTTTCCTGTACTATCCTGGGCTACTAGCATGATTTTGTAACTTTAAAAAAAAAAAAAAAAAAAAAAAAAAGGTGCAATGATAAATCTGGCATAAAACTAATTAGTATACCTGACCACACCCACTTTTAAACCACTTTTCAAAAGAGGCGACATGCTCGCCTCTTTTGAAAAGTGGTTTAAAAGTGGGTGTGGTCAGGTATACTAATTAGTTTTATGCCAGATTTATCATTGCACCTTTTTTTTTTGCTGTAAAACAGCTAAAAAGTCAAACATTTTACTGCAAAGTGACACATGCACCAAAATGTGCGACTTTTCTATTATTCTCCTTACTTCGTGTTTGGGTTTTATTTGTACTTTCTTGTTCTTTCTTTACACCAGGCAACTGAGTATAAGAAAACCAAGTCATAAAACCGCCAATTGACTTCTTTACGAGTGCTGTGAAAAAAGGTGCCCATACATCTTCTATAATCTTCTCCCGTACACCTTCAAACTCTCTCCCAATTAACCTACATGTTCGGTCAGCCAAGCGTGTATGTGATTTCAATGAGAGAGAGGACAAAGTCGCTGCCAGAAACCTCTAGCAGTGGCTTACATTCTGGGAGGACAAAAAAATTAAGGACGGAGACTGGGCAAGGCGGAAGGAGATGCTCAGCAAGAATTCAATCAAGATGGCAGCACCTGGGTCTGTCTCTTACTGCAGCTGAGGGAAAATGGATTTACCTTTTTCTTTACACAAACTTTGATGCGATCTGATTACAACTATTAATTTTTATACAACAAACTAAACCCAAAAAACTGTGTCACAATTAATTTTATTTCTTTTTTTTCACCCAATTTGGATTTTTTTTTCAGCTTCCCACTACATGTATGCAAAAAATAAATAAAATATATATATATAGAACATGTCCTATTCTTGTCGCTTTTGCAGACAAGAATAGGCATTTCTATTATGGGCGGCCGTGTTTTGTGGATCCTATTGATTAACCTATTACGGACCTCGGCAGTATTTAAGTATTTAATCACGGCATCCGCTCTGAGCGGGAGCAATAGCCACCAGCTGTCTACTGTGCAACTAATTAAAACGTAGATAAATACGTAGTAGTATCGCTGTAATCGCACTGACCCACTGAATGACGTTAACAGGTCAATTTTACCACATAGGCAATGCCATAGAAACTTGTTGTGGAAATTTTTATTAGGATGTATATTTAATATATTGTGTATTGTCATCATGTCTCTCAGTGTCAGGGTAAACCATTGGAGGGGATATCTTCCCGTGTATGTGGAGACACAGCTGCCGGGCGCAGGGGTCTCCGTCGGTGAATGGTCCAATGTGCTATGCGCTGGGCTGTGGGCCGGGGGAGACTGATGTGTTCAGCAAAGCGTGTGTTTCTTGGCGAATGTATGGACGCCGGCTAGGGCCCCCGCGCAAGACGCAGATTTATTGGCTTTGCGTGGATGCATTTGTTAAGAGAATAATATATGAAAAGAACGTGCGTTTGTTGTCTCTAGTGCGCCTGATCGGCCGCTGGAGATAATGACGTTGTCCTGTAAATAAACATGCATGAGGATCATAGTAACTTTATTTCGCATTGATTACTGAGCAAGACTGGATAAGGTTCGCTCCAGGGGTAATGGGAGATTATTGTATACATATGTTAGTTAGCTGGCTATGTTATTCTAAATGATGGTGTCTTGTCTTCCTCTGTCATCACTTCCTGTATGTCATCACTTCCTGCATCCTTGTCTTGGGCCAGCCCCTTTTACACCTTTTGTTAGTAAATAAAAGACGGAGACTGGGCAAGGCGGAAGGAGATGCTCAGCAAGAATTCAATCAAGATGGCAGCACCTGGGTCTGTCTCTTACTGCAGCTGAGGGAAAATTGATTTACCCTTTTCCTTACACAAACTTTGATGCGAGCTGATTACAACTATTAATTTTTATACAACAAACTAAACCCAAAAAACTGTGTCAGAATTATTTTTATTTATTTTTTTCACCCAATTTGGATTTTTTTTTTCAGCTTCCCACTACAAATGTATGCAAAATTAAATGGTCTTATTAGAAAGTACAACTTGTCCCACAAAAAAACAAGCCCCCATACAGTTATGACTTCTGGAGGCAGAGAGTAAAAAATGAAAACGCAAAAATGGCAAAATCGCAAGATCCTCAACATGTTTTTCAAATTTTGGTTGATTTTTATTTTATTTTTACATGTCATTATAAATAATAAAAATGACTAAAATTGTGCAGTTTTCACACTGGCCACTAGGTCTAACAATGTGTTGAGAATTGCAGTTCTGACAGGTAACTTTTCAGTAGGCATTGCATTGTTATCATCGGCAGAATTTCTATGGAATGAAATGCATCCACCATTCACAACAGATGATATCAAGGCTTATCTACCCTTCCTGACCTCTGCACAGATCACAGAGCATGTCTAGTAAAATCTCCAAAATAAGTCAATGAGTTCCACTCCATTCTATTGTGTGTATGGTCCGTGTAGCTGTTCTCAAAGAACAGAAAGAATTGGAAAATGTAAAAAAATAAATAAAAAAAAGTTTAAACACGAAAACTTTATTTAAACAATAAGTTATTTTCTGATGACATATTCCCTTTAATCCCAGACATCTGCATAACATAAAAAATAACCATTACTCCAGGATTTAAAAAAGGAACCTGACTAGAGTTGAGCGAACACCTGGATGTTCGGGTTCGAGAAGTTCGGCCGAACTGCCCGAAACTTTTCGGTACTAAAAAGGCTGTAAAACAGCCCAGGAAAGGGCTAGAGGGCTGCAAAAGGCAGCAACATGTAGGTAAATCCCCTGCAAACAAATGTGGATAGGGAAATGAATTAAAATAAAAATTTAATAAATAAAAATTAACCAAAATCAATTGGACAGAGGTCCCATAGCAGAGAATCTGGCTTCACGTCACCCACCACTGGAACAGTCCATTCTCAGATATTTAGGCCCCGGCACCCAGGCAGAGGAGAGAGGTCCCGTAACAGAGAATCTGGCTTCATGTCAGCAGAGAATCAGTCTGCATGCCATAGCAGAGAATCAGGCTTCACGTCAGCCACCACTGCAACAGTCCATTGTCATAAATTTAGGCCAAGCACCCAGGCAGAGGAGAGAGGTCCCGTAACAGACAATCTGGCTTCATGTCAGCAGAGAATCAGTCTTCATATCATAGCAGAGAATCAGGCTTCACGTCATCCACCACTGTAAGAGTCCATTTTCATAAATTTAGGCCCAGCACCCAGGCAGAGGAGAGAGGTCCCGTAACAGACAATCAGGCTTCACGTCAGCCACCAGTGCAACAGTCCATTGGCATATATTTAGGCCCAGCACCCAGGCAGAGGAGAGAGGTCCCGTAACAGAGAATCTGGCTTCATGTCAGCAGAGAATCAGTCTTCATATCATAGCAGAGAATCAGGCTTCACGTCACCAACCAATGCAACAGTCCATTGTCAGATATTTAGGCCCAGCACCCAGGCAGAGGAGAGAGGTCCCGTAACAGAGAATCTGGCTTCATGTCAGCAGAGAATTAGTCTGCATGTCATAGCAGAGAATCAGGCTTCACGTCACCCAACATTGGAACAGTCCATTGGCATATATTTAGGCCCCGGCACCCAGACAGAGGAGAGGTTCATTCAAATTTGGGTAGCCTCGCAATATAATGGTAAAATGAAAATAAAAATAGGATTGAATGAGGAAGTGCCCCGGAGTACAATAATATATGGTTATGGGGAGGTAGTTAATGTCTAATCTGGACAAGGGACGGACAGGTCCTGTGGGATCCATGCCTGGTTCATTTTTATGAACGTCAGCTTGTCCACATTGGCTGTAGACAGGCGGCTGCGTTTGTCTGTAATGACACCCCCTGCCAAGCTGAATACACGTTCAGACAAAACGCTGGCCGCCGGGCAGGCCAGCACCTCCAAGGTATAAAAGGCTAGCTCTGGCCATGTGGACAATTTAGAGACCCAGTAGTTGAATGGGGCCGAACCATCAGTCAGTACGTGGAGGGGTGTGCACACGTACTGTTCCACCATGTTAGTGAAATGTTGCCTCCTGCTAACACGTTGCGTATCAGGTGGTGGTGCAGTTAGCTGTGGCGTGTTGACAAAACTTTTCCACATCTCTGCCATGCTAACCCTGCCCTCAGAGGAGCTGGCCGTGACACAGCTGCCTTGGCAACCTCTTGCTCCTCCTCTGCCTTGGCCTTCCACTTGTTCCCCTGTGACATTTGGGAATTCTCTGAGTAGCGCGTCTACCAACGTGCGCTTGTACTCGCGCATCTTCCTATCACTATCCAGTGCAGGAAGTAAGGTGGGCACATTGTCTTTGTAGCGTGGATCCAGCAGGGTGGCAACCCAATAGTCCGCACACGTTAAAATGTGGGCAACTCTGCTGTCGTTGCGCAGGCACTGCAGCATGTAGTCGCTCATGTGTGCCAGGCTGCCCAGGGGTAAGGACAAGCTGTCCTCTGTGGGAGGCGTATCGTCATCGTCCTGCCTTTCCCCCCAGCCACGCACCAGTGATGGACCCGAGCTGCGTTGGGTGCCACCCCGCTGTGACCATGCTTCATCCTCATCCTCCTCCACCTCCTCCTCATCCTCCTCGTCCTCCAGTAGTGGGCCCTGGCTGGCCACATTTGTACCTGGCCTCTGCTGTTGCCAAAAACCTCCCTCTGAGTCACTTCGAAGAGACTGGCCTGAAAGTGCTAAAAATGACCCCTCTTCCTCCTCCTCCTCCTCCTCCTCCTGGGCCACCTCCTCTTCCATTATCGCCCTAAGTGTTTTCTCAAGGAGACATAGAAGTAGTATTGTAACGCTGATAACGGCGTCATCGCCACTGGCCATGTTGGTGGAGTACTCGAAACAGCGCAACAGGGCACACAGGTCTCGCATGGAGGCCCAGTCATTGGTGGTGAAGTGGTGCTGTTCTGTAGTGCGACTGACCCGTGCGTGCTGCAGCTGAAACTCCACTATGGCCTGCTGCTGCTCGCACAGTCTGTCCAGCATGTGCAAGGTGGAGTTCCACCTGGTGGGCACGTCGCATATGAGGCGGTGAGCGGGAAGGCCGAAGTTACGCTGTAGCGCAGACAGGCGAGCAGCAGCAGGATGTGAACGCCGGAAGCGCGAACAGACGGCCCGCACTTTATGCAGCAGCTCTGACATGTCGGGGTAGTTGTGAATGAACTTCTGCACCACCAAATTCAGCACATGCGCCAAGCAAGGGATGTGCGTCAAACTGGCTAGTCCCAGAGCTGCAACGAGATTTCGCCCATTATCACACACCACCAGGCCGGGCTTGAGGCTCACCGGCAGCAACCACTCGTCGGTCTGTTGTTCTATACCCTGCCACAACTCCTGTGCGGTGTGGGGCCTGTCCCCCAAACATATGAGTTTCAGAATGGCCTGCTGACGTTTACCCCGGGCTGTGCTGAAGTTGGTGGTGAAGGTGTGTGGCTGACTGGATGAGCAGGTGGAAGAAGAGGAGGAGGAAGTAGAGTAGGAGGAGGTGGCAACAGGAGGCAAAGAATGTTCCCCTGCGATCCTTGGCGGCAGAAGGACGTGCGCCAAACAGCTCTCCGCCTGGGGCCCAGCTGCCACTACATTTACCCAGTGTGCAGTTAGGGAGATATAGCGTCCCTGGCCGTGCTTACTGGTCCACGTATCTGTGGTTAGGTGGACCTTGCTACAGATGGCGTTGCGCAGTGCACACTTGATTTTATCGGATACTTGGTTGTGCAGGGAAGGCACGGCTCTCTTGGAGAAGTAGTGCCGGCTGGGAACAACATACTGTGGGACAGCAAGCGACATGAGCTGTTTGAAGCTGTCTGTGTCCACCAGCCTAAATGACAGCATTTCATAGGCCAGTAGTTTAGAAATGCTGGCATTCAGGGCCAGGGATCGAGGGTGGCTAGGTGGGAATTTATGCTTTCTCTCAAATGTTTGTGAGATGGAGAGCTGAACGCTGCCGTGTGACATGGTTGAGATGCTTGGTGACGGAGGTGGTGGTGGTGTTGGTGGTACATCCCCTGTTTGCTGGGCGGCAGGTGCCAACGTTCCTCCAGAGGCGGAGGAAGAGGCCGAGGCGGCAGCAGCAGAAGAGGACGAGGCGGCAGCAGCAGAAGAGGTAGCAGGGGGAGCCTGAGTGACTTCCTTGGTTTTAAGGTGTTTACTCCACTGCAGTTCATGCTTTGCATGCAGGTGCCTGGTCATGCAGGTTGTGCTCAGGTTCAGAACGTTAATGCCTCGCTTCAGGCTCTGATGGCACAGCGTGCAAACCACTCGGGTCTTGTCGTCAGCACATTGTTTGAAGAAGTGCCATGCCAGGGAACTCCTTGAAGCTGCCTTTGGGGTGCTCGGTCCCAGATGGCGGCGGTCAGTAGCAGGCGGAGTCTCTTGGCGGCGGGTGTTCTGCTTTTGCCCACTGCTCCCTCTTTTGCTACGCTGTTGGCTCGGTCTCACCACTGCCTCTTCCTCCAAACTGTGAAAGTCAGTGGCACGACCTTCATTCCATGTGGGGTCTAGGACCTCATCGTCCCCTGCATCGTCTTCCACCCAGTCTTGATCCCTGACCTCCTGTTCAGTCTGCACACTGCAGAAAGACGCAGCAGTTGGCACCTGTGTTTCGTCATCAGAGACATGCTGAGGTGGTATTCCCATGTCCTCATCATCAGGAAACATAAGTGGTTGTGCGTCAGTGCATTCTATGTCTTTCACCGCTGGGGAAGGGCTGGGTGGATGCCCTTGGGAAACCCTGCCAGCAGAGTCTTCAAACAGCATAAGAGACTGCTGCATAACTTGAGGCTCAGACAGTTTCCCTGGTATGCATGGGGGTGATGTGACAGATTGATGGGGTTGGTTTTCAGGTGCCATCTGTGCGCTTTCTGCAGAAGACTGGGTGGGAGATAATGTGAACGTGCTGGATCCACTGTCGGCCACCCAATTGACTAATGCCTGTATCTGCTCAGGCCTTACCATCCTTAGAACGGCATTGGGCCCCACCATATATCGCTGTAAATTCTGGCGGCTACTGGGACCTGAGGTAGTTGGTACACTAGGACGTGTGGATGTGGCAGAACGGCCACGTCCTCTCCCAGCACCAGAGGGTCCACTAACACCACCACGACCATGTCCACGTCCGCGTCCCTTACTAGATGTTTTCCTCATTGTTATCGTTCACCACAACAACAAAAATATTATTTGGCCCAATGTATTGTATTCAAATTCAGCTGAATATAAATTTGAGGCCTAGTATTTAGGCGCTGGGTGACCGGTATGGATTTACTGACAGAATTAGACTGGGATATGGCCAAAAAATAACCACACTATTGCTGGTTAAATGCACTTGGTGTGACAGCTTGACCAACCACACTACTGAGGGTTAAATGCACTTGGTGACAGGCGCAGCTTGCCCCTGATGTAGTATATGGCCAAAAAATAAACAGACTATTGCTGGTTAAATGCACTTGGTGTGACAGCTTCACCCTGATGTAGGCTTTAGCCAAAAAACAACCACACCATTGAGGGTTAAATGCACTTGGTGACAGGCGCAGCTTGCCCCTGATGTAGTATATGGCCAAAAAATAAACAGACTATTGCTGGTTAAATGCACTTGGTGTGACAGCTTCACCCTGATGTAGGCTTTAGCCAAAAAACAACCACACCATTGAGGGTTAAATGCACTTGGTCGCAGCTTGTGCTGGCGCACCACAAGACACAAAATGGCCGCCGATCACCCCAGAAAAAAGTGACTGACAAACGGTCTGGGCAGCCTAAAAACAGTGAGCAATTGAATTTCAGCAGCTCAATGATCCACAGCTGCAGATCGATCGATTAATCAAGTCCTTTGGAGGAGTTAATCTGCCTAATCTCGCCCTACTGTCGCAGCCGCAACCTCTCCCTACGCTAATCAGAGCAGAGTGACGGGCGGCGCTATGTGACTCCAGCTTAAATAGAGGCTGGGTCACATGGTGCTCTGGCCAATAGTAGGCATGGCTGTGACGGCCTCTTGGGGCAAGTAGTATGACACTTGTTGATTGGCTGCTTTGCAGCCTTTCAAAAAGCGCCAAGAAAGCGTCACAAAAGCGCCAAGAAAGCGACGAACACCGAACCCGAACTTTTACGAAAATGTCCGGGTTCGGGTCCGTGTCACGGACACCCCAAAATTCGGTACGAACCCGAACTATACAGTTCGAGTTCGCTCATCCCTAAACCTGACCTCACTGAGGGCAGCATAAAATAGTGACAGAAATGCTGATGTCAGCGGTGTGTCACTCATGAGCTAAAAGAAAGTGGTTGCCGAGAACCAGCCTCATAATCACTGCAGCCGATGTCTTGAAAAGAGTCAAATCTACCTGAGAAGAGTCATAGTTATACATAATCTCCTGCTCTCCCCGTCCATCTGCTGATCATTGGCAGTTCTCTCCTAGAGAGAAAGGGAGAAAACTAGGTACAAGACTGTCAGTCATCAGCAGGTGGGGGGGAGAGCAGGAATTCATGAATAACCATGACTCTTCTCAGGTGGCCGGGACTCTTTTCCAGGCCCAGTTTGCAATGATTGTGAAGTTGGTTCTCTGCAACTACTTACTTTTAACTTATAAATGACAGCCCACTGAAATCAACTCACCTGTCTCTACTTTATGCCGCCATTAGTATAGACAGCATGAAGTTGATGAAAAAGATAGGAGGCCACAGCAGCATATCCACGAAATCCTCTTTATTCAAACGAACGCCTCACAGCAAGGCATAAAAATTACAGCGACGTTTCGGCTATGACTAGCCTTTATCAAGCATGAAGTTGATGACAGGTTTGCTTTAAAAAGACCCCAGAGCATGGCTGCCCTGTGGTGTGGTTAATACTTACCAGGTTACCACCGCTGGGTTTTGGCTCCATTTCTCCCCGGCTGTCTAAGCAGCTCCGCGATGTTCTGGCATCAACATCCTGTGAACGCTGCAGCCAATCACTGGGTCACCTGCCGCACGGGTGACAGGTCATGGTGCAGCATGTGACATAGTGATTGGCTGCAATAGTCACCTGGCGCCCATCATGTAGAGATGGCCAGGGAGAAATGGTGTTGGAACCCAGTGGCGGGAACCAGGTAAGTATAAACTCCACCGCAGGTCGGCCACACTCTGAGATCTTTTTAAGTCCTGGATAACCCCTTTAAATCCCCTGTCCCTTCAGGACCACTGCTTTGGTGGCCCCCACTGGTCAATGGCCACAGTCACTGCAGCAATGAAGTCACTGGCCTCAGTGGTGAGTCCTGGATCTATGGCACATTACCAGCCAATCTTCTGGCCAATCACATATGCTGTACATCAGTAGTGTCTGTGTTATGTTGAATGTGGTTTCAGGTTCCTATTCACCATTGTACCATACCGTATGTTGAAAACTGTTGTAACCTGAGGCCACTGTAACTTGAGGGAGCACTGTGACTAAGAACAGCGTGTTTTCTTGTCACATCATCTATTTACAACCCAATTACAGTAATTAGCATACAGTTAAGTCTTCTTCTTCTACATGCATTTGTATTGTATAATATGATGATACAGTTGAGATATTTTAAAGTAAACATCTTAATTACAGGTTAGGATGATGCACGTAAAAGATATGAATGAAGAGGTGAATTCTTGTAATTGTGATCCAACGCGAGTATAATTAGATCCACATCTGCTGGGTGTCATGTGGAAACAGTCCCCATGTGCCAAAATCAAGAAGAAAAAAATAACCCCGAGCATTCACTACAAACTGCGGACTCTATATGTCATACTGAAGGTCCAGGATGTCATTCACAATATCGTTTGTAAAGCAATGTTAATATTTCACCAATTGTGTTTGTTTTGTTTTCTAATTTAATAGGTATATTATGTACAACATTAATATTGATCCTGGTTAACGTGGAAATCTAGACATAAAAAGGAGGCACAAGATGATCACCTGTGTGAAGCATTTTTCCAGTCTCCAATGTTGTAGTCTACAATAGAACTGAGCGAAGCAAGCTTTGGATGCTTCATCTGAAGCTTTGTTCAAAACTTCGGAATAATACTGTACGGAGATAAGTCTCCATACAGTCTTAGAATGTATGGGCTCTGATAAGCCGAAGTAAGTTATTCGCAAAGTAGCGCGTGTCTTCGTTGAATACCTTCGGTAGTTCATTTTTAAAGTGGAAAACCACTTTAAAACCAAACTCTGGATCTTATCGATCCCCAACACTCCTGTTCTGAGGCATTCCGGTTCCCTCCAGTCCCTATCGACCCTCAGGAAATGACCACTCATCCAATCACTGGCAGCGGTGTAGCACACATCCGCGGGTGACTAGCTGGGTGGACATTTCCTGTGTTTCAAGGCAGGCCACAGAGTAGCAACTGGTGGCGGACCAAGAAGTGTTGGAACAGGGTAGGTAAGACAAGCATGCCTTCTTTTATTATTTTAAACTCTAAGCCAGTGAATGGAAATCTTAAAGGGTTTGCCCACTTTCTGGTTACTGTTGTCCAGTGTGTATGTAAGATGACTATACGGCACTTACTGATACAGCCTTGGCAGATATTCTGCACCATTTTCTATATCTGATAATGTATGCCACCTTGTTGGCCAAGTCTTTTGTGCTGTCCGCAGGAAGGTCCTGTCATTAAATGGCCACTGATGGAGGGTCATGTGGCCAGACACATCTACTGTGACCTCTTCCATTCTGATACAGATCACCGAGTCTCCACCATACACTACATCTGCCATCTGCACTTGAACTGTTGGGAGTTTAGTGCTGGTGCTGTGTGGAAGAGGCTGAGCAAAGTGTTTGGTCCATTTTATAGACAGGACCTCTAGACCAACAGCACAGAAGATTTCACCAACAAGGGGACATGGCTTATGAAATCTATCAGACTGCACAGAATATCAACAAAGACCAAATTAATAAGGCTACTTTCACATCTGTGTTTACAGTTCTGGTTTTGAGATCTGGTAGAGGATCATTGTCAATGGGGACAAAACTGATCAGGATACATCTGTTCTGCTTTGTTGCATTTTGTTGCCACAAAGCTGCTGCAAGCTGCAGTTTGGGAAATGAAACATACCGGATCCGGCATGAAAATCCATGTAAGTCAATGTTTTTTTGTTAGCAAAAAAAAGCAGATCTGGCGCCTATTGACTTACAATGATTTTCATACCAGATCCAGTTTGTTCAGTTTCGATTTAATACATCCATATCTGGCTAAAACAGATTCATCTGAATGTATTAAATTGCACGGATCCGTTTAATTCCGGTTTTGAGATCCTCTACCGGATCTCAAAACCAAAATTAATAGCACAGATGTGAAAGTAGCCTAAGTGCCATATAGTCATCTTACATACACACTAGTCAACAGTAGCCAGAAAAGTAGCCAACCCTTTTAATGCTATAAATAGATATTTTAGAGAATTGTGACATTCTATAATTTGGGGAAGGTCCTATCCTTCAAAAAAACGCTCCATGCACAAAGTAATGTCCATAACTGACAATGGTTTGTTCGGAAAAACATGACTGGCGTACAGGGAACGACATGAAACACCTACAAAACATATCATCATCATACCAAGATATTGCTCTTGTTCTTGGCGCCAAGCCAACCGGTTATAAGGCTTGGTTAGTCTAAAAGGTCTTAGTGCTCATAGGTTATTTTTCTAAGGTGCAGCACAATAATAGCCATTTGTGTTACTAGTGGGAACACCCCAGCTGTAGTCCAGCTTTATACAAATGCTTATAGGGAGTGACCACAGACCCTTTTCATATATATATATATATATATATATATATATATATATATTTTTTTTTTTTTATTCGAAGCAGATCCACAAAAAGACAAGAGCAAGGGTCATGTACCCACATATCATACAGCAAACATACTTCCCCCATGTTCCCAAGACAGGAGCAGAGGGGTCAAATATAGCAGCTAAAGGGACATGAACCCTGTACATGCGAATCTGACTGCATTTTTCAGTTTAGATTTAAATAAATAAGACAGTAACCAAGAAACCGTGGAGAAAAGGAAAGAAGTGGGGAGGGAGGGGAGCATAGGGGGGAGAAGAAAGGCAGGGCTACACTGCCAGAGGACCCAAGGTATTACCTACAGACGATTTAAGACCACCAGGAGGTGTACTGAAAGGGTTTGACCAACTCCTTAATCTCTTCGGGACTAAAGTGTGCGGCAACAAAAGTGCGCCATTTACTGAAAAATTTTGAAGCTGAACACTCCTCGGGTCTCGTAGCCTCCATTCTTTCAAAGCCCAACAGCGCCTTCAACTCAGACTACAGCAGGAATATCTGGCATGGTATCCATAAGCCCTCGCTGAAGCAAAACTCTTTTGGCTATCAGTAATACAGAATGTAAGATTATCGGGATCCGAGTTGGACTCCCAGGCTGTCCCCCCTCAAGACGTATATAATGAAAGATCAGAGCCTGGGGTTCCATAGGTAACTCTAACAACCAGTGTTTCTTGACATAATTGACCACGGTGGTCCAAATTGAACTACCTTGGTACAAGTCCATATACCATGCCATACCATGGTGGTAAACAATGAGGGGAAGGCACAGGGTCTTCAATATTAAAATCCCAGAAAACCCCTTTAATACAGCAGGTGATAAGCTGGTTCTCGCCATTACCCCGCGACACTGTCGATACAATACCATTTCAATATACAGTCAGGTCCATAAATATTTGGACATCGACACAATTCTAACATTTTTGGCTCTATACACCACAATGGATTTGAAATGAAATTAACAAGATGTGCTTTAATTGCAGACTGTCAGATTTAATTTTAGGTTAATTACATCCAAATCAGGTGAACGGTGTAGGAATTACAACAGTTTGCATATGTGCCTCCCACTTGTTAAGGGACCAAAAGTAATAGGACAGAATAATAATCATAAATCAAACTTTTACTTTTTAATACTTGGTTGCAAATCATTTGCAGTCAATTACAGCCTGAAGTCTGGAACACATAGACATCACCAGACGCTGGGTTTCATCCCTGGTGATGCTCTGCCAGGCCTCTACTGCAACTGTCTTCAGTTCCTGCTGGTTCTTGGGGCATTTTCCCTTCAGTTTTGTCTTCAGAAAGTGAAATGCATGCTCAATCGGATTCAGGTCAGGTGATTGACTTGGCCATTGCATACCATTCCACTTCTTTTCCTTAAAAAACTCTTTGGTTGCTTTTGCAGTATGCTTTGGGTCATTGTCCATCTGCACTGTGAAGCGCTGTCCAATGAGTTCTGAAGCATTTGGCTGAATATGAGCAGATAATATTGCCCGAAACACTTCAGAAGTCATCCTGCTGCTTTTGTCAGCAGTCACATCATCAATAAATACAAGAACCAGTTCCAATGGCAGCCATACATGCCCACGCCATGACACTACCACCACCATGCTTCACTGATGAGGTGGTATGCGTAGGATCACGAGCAGTTCCTTTCCTTCTCCAAACTCTTCTCTTCCCATCACTCTGGTACAAGTTGATATTGGTCTCATCTGTCCATAGGATGTTGTTCCAGAACTGTGAAGGCTTTTTTAGATGTCATTTGGCAAACTCTAATCTGGCCTACCTGTTTTTGAGGCTTACCAATGGTTTACATCTTGTGGTGAACACTCTGAGTCACTCTGGTGAAGTCTTCTCTTGATTGTTGACTTTGACACACATACACCTACCTCCTGGAGAGTGTTCTTGATCTGGCCAACTGTTGTGAAAGGTGTTTTCTTCACCAGGGAAAGAATTCTTCGGTCATCCACCACAGTTGTTTTCTGTGGTCTTCCGGTGTTGCCGAGCTCACCAGTGCATTCCTTCTTTTTAAGGATGTTCCAAACAGTTGTTTTGGCCACGCCTAATGTTTTTGCCATTTCTGATGGGTTTATTTTGGGGTTTTTTTCAGCCTAATGATGGCTTGCTTCACCGATAGTGACAGTTCTTTGGATCTCATCTTGAGAGTTGACAGCAACAGATTCGAAAATGCAAATAGCACACTTGAAATGAACTCTGGACCTTTTATCTGCTCATTGTAATTGGGATAATAAGGAAATAACACACACCTGGCCATGGAACAGCTGAGAAGCCAATTGTCCCATTACTTTTGGTCCCCCAACAAGTGGGAGGCACATATGCAAACTGTTGTAATTCCTACACCGTTCACCTGATTTGGATGTAAATACCCTCAAATTAAAGCCGACAGTCTGCAGTTAAAGCACATCTTGTTTCATTTCAAATCCATTGTGGTGGTGTATAGAGCCAAAAATGTTAAAATTGTGTTGATGTCCCAATATTTATGGACCTGACTGTATGTAAGTCTGTAATATCAAAAAAGAACAAAGTCTTGTCTAAAACTGAATCTGAAAAAAGTTAGATAAGATGCAATGTGCAGAAGCAAACTACAAGTCAGAAAGCTGGCTATAAACATCTAATAGCTGCTAGCCAACAGCTATGTCTCCCAACTCCATATGGACTCCCCCATATACATAACCATTCGGTTTAGCCGAGTATGTGTTTTTAAACGGGCAAGTGGGAAAAGCCACTGCCAGACACTGGCTTATCTCCTGGAAGAATAAAAGGAGTAGGAGATAATGTTCAGTTTGCCCAATCCTTTTCTCCCCCAACACCATCTGTTGGGGTAGAGTCAGAAGTTCCTCGTACATATTAGATTGTCAACTGAACCTGTTGAATACAAGGAGCCTTAAAGCTTACATAATATAATATGTTTACCGTTGTTAGTGACACTGAAATGACCACCCACCTTCTTAATTTCCTTACCTGCCTCCATACAGCAGTTTTTGTCTGGTTGAAACCCGGTACTCATGCCAGAAACCTGCCGGATCCCACTGTAGTCAATAGGGTCTGGCAGTGAAAAGCAATATCTGGCTAGGCTGTTCTCTGCCAGATCAGGTAAAAGGAGGTGTGAACCTACCCTTAACTGAGCTGACCCAGGCATTGTGCTACAATCAGTATTGAGCAGCCCCAGGGCAATAATTGCTATAGAAAGAAACTGTTGGTGGGTTGCAGAGAGTAGGGAATTCATGATTATGAGGACTCCGTACCATGTGTTCTGTTAGTAGACTCCAGCAGTTGGCTTGCACTGGAGCTGCAGAATACAGGTTTTAGCAAAAAAATTACTGGACCAGTTCGACTAAGGCCTCATGCACACAACCGTTGTGTGCATCCGCGGCCGTTGTTCAGTTTTTTTTCCCGTGGACCCATTGACTTTCAATGGGTCTGTGGAAAAATCTGAAAATGCGCCGTTTGGCATCCGTGATCCGTGTTTCCAGTCCGTGAAAAAAAAAAATGACCTGTCCTATTTTTTTAACGGACAACGGTTCACGGACCCATTCAAGTCAACGGGTCCGTGAAAAATCACGGATGCACACAAGATTTTCATCCGCGTCTATGATCCGTGTCCGTGATCCGTGTCCGTTTTTTCCTATTATTTCAAAGGCAAACTTGACTTAGATATTTTTTTTTTCATTTTTCGTGTCCGTGGATCCTCCAAAAATCAAGGAAGACCCACAGAAGAAAAAACGGACACGTATCACGGAACAACAGAAACAGTTTTTGCGTACCGCAAAAAAAAAAAAAAAAAAACGTCCGTGTGCATGAGGCCTAAGTGACTCAGCTTTTTCTCCGGGTATCTGTCACCACTCACATAGGGCAAAATAAAACTGGTGACAGATTCCCTTTAATTATCAAGGCTTACTAGAGCTGTGGTTGCGGGATATCTCACATTAGACCTGCAACGGTTTTGATGGACAACCTTATTACTTTACAAGAGCAAAGCAGGCACACATCATTGCCTTCTGCTGATGATCATCGATGCCAACAGTCAACATCTAACGGGCTATCCTGAGAGATCTTTCTAGGATATATTGAAAATCAGTTGCTTTTATTTGCTACCAATCAAACTTTTGAAATCCCCATAGAATCTTGCTGGTTTCCATGATCTTGATATTTTAAAAGTTCACGATCCAGAAATATCCCTCTTGGGAAGGAAATTATTCTGCATTATCACTCATTTTGTTCTGCTTAGCTAAAAAAAAATGCCAACGAGAGTTAATAGTACACAAGTCAGCAGCGACAAGGAGCAAACACATTCTTGTATTTGACTCAGCAGCAAGAGTCACAATTTCTCACTGTTGGCATTATGTGGATCATTTATCATGACAAACGTTTATACGCCGGTAAATTATGATAATTGTGTCCCCACCCACACCCCTCCATGTCCACTCTTCAGAAATGGGGCAAGGACAGTATAGAAAGGCAACTTGCACAAGAAAAGTGGTGTAGGAGGATGATAAAGCTCCCCTTTATGTGTTGTATTTGCTATATAAAGGGATAAAACCAATACATATTGCAGATATAAAAGAGATGGTGAAATGAAACAGCATAGTGTATGACAGGAAAGCAGCAGCACTGTTCTTCCTGTCATAATGGACCCTATTAGTCATTGGGGTCTGTCGGTGGAGCTAGTTCCTGTTAGACAACAGATGCGGCCAAAAAAGGGGTTCTCGGGGCTTTTTGATTTGGATGTTTTCAGCTGTCCTATTCACATTTATGTAAATTTACATTTAGGTAGTTTAGGTGGGAGATGTATAACGCAACGCACTAAAAACTGTTTTTCCGTTTTCCCGGAATTACCCAGTGTGATATGCCGTATTTTTTTCAGCCAACTGCTCACTGTGCCTGCCAATGCTGCAGTGCATGTAGAGATGCTGCTAGCAGATTCACAGTATGATTTATGGGTGTGGGTTGTTCAACAACCTAAATAAAGGAGATCGATTTTTGTTTACTTTACATTCTTTTCATCTTCTGGGCCTACTTTACACAAAAAAGGCAAGGTACACAATGCAGACAGGATATCCACACAACTTGTGCAACGGCAAATACTGCAAATCTGTATTGTTATGAAGACTTCATTCCTCCCTAATCTCTGTCGACTACTACTGTACTTATTGCTGGAGGATGCATAAAAATGACCTTTAGGGCTCTTTCACACTTGCGTTGTCCGGATCCGGCATAGAGTTCCGTCGTCGGGGCTCTATGCCGGAAGAATCCTGATCAGTTTTATCCTAATGCATTCTGAATGGAGTGAAATCCGTTCAGGATGCATCAGGATGTCTTCAGTTCCGGAACGGAACGTTTTTTGGCCGGAGAAAATACTGCAGCATGCTGCGCTTTTTGCTCCGGCCAAAAATCCTGAAGACTTGCCGCAAGGCCGAATCCGGAATTAATGCCCATTGAAAGGCATTGATCCGGATCCGGCCTTAAGCTAAACGTCGTTTTGGCGCATTGCCGGATACGACGTTTAACTTTTTCTGAATGGTTACCATGGCTGCCGGGACGCTAAAGTCCTGTTTGCCATGGTAAAGTGTAGTGGGGAGCGGGGGAGCAGTATACTTACTGTCCGTGCGGCTCCCGGGGTGCTCCGGAGTGACGTCAGGGCGCCCCAAGCGCATGGATCACGTGATCGCATGGCACGTCATCCATGCGCATGGGGCACTCTGACGTCATTCTGGAGCGCCCCGGGAGCCGCACGGACTGTAAGTATACCGCTCCCCCACTCCCCGCTCCTACTATGGCAACCAGGACTTTAATAGCGTCCTGGCTGCCATAGTAACACTGAAAGCATTTTTCAAATGCTTTCAGTACACTTGCGTTTTTCCGGATCCGGAGTGTAATTCCGGCAAGTGGAGTACACGCCGGATCCGGACAACGCAAGTGTGAAAGAGGCCTTAAAGAGCCATTTGCTTTAAACAAGCCTTTTTGCATTTTAGGGCATTTTAAAGGGAGTCTGTCATCAGGATATTACTGTTAAACCAGACACAGTGCCTTTCTCGAAAGGTCCTTTTATATGGATGCCAGGCAATTATCAGGAATGAACCACACCTTCCTGACAGTTGCTTGATCATTAGAAAAGATGAGGGTTGCACTCAAAGGCAGCAATCACCTCCACTGTATGGGGACAAGCGATCACTACAGAGATAACTTGTCCCCATAGAAAATCATTGTTCTTCAGCAGCAGATCATCATTTAGACAGAATGATCTGCTGAATAGGAAAGATGTTTTTTGGTGCTGGCCGAATGATAGGATCACCCAGTGAATGAGGATTGGCTTGTTCATCGGGTGATCAACAGAGCCTTTTAGGCCAGACAAACACAAGCGAGTTGAATGCGAGGAACTCACAGCACGTGTCAGTGAGAGTTCCCGTTCTGGCCTCTGCTCCTTTGACAGGATTGCACAGCATTATACAAATTTATATTATATATAGTATAAATTAGTATAAGGCCTCATGCACACAACCGTTGTTTTTTCATGGCAAACCTGTCTTAGATTTTTTTTTTTTTACTTTCCTTTATGTCTGGTAAACCTCCAAAAATAAAGGAAGACACGCGGAAACAAAAATGGAAACAGATCACGGAACAATGGAACCCCATTTTGCGGAACGGAACATAACGGTCGTGTGCATGAGGCCTAATACTGTGTAACCTTTAGAGTCCTGAAATCTACTACACTTTATACTGACATACAATATTTTTCGCCATATAAGACGCACTTTTTTTAGTGCATCTTATGGGGTGAATACTAATGAGCGCTCCCATTATTAAAGTGCTCATTAGTACTGGAAGACCAGGAAGCAGTGAAAGCAGCGCTCCCTAGGCTCTGTACTCATCGCTTCCTGGTCCTCTGGCATCAGCTGTGCTGTGACTACGCACAGCGTGAGAAAGCTCTGTGACCTCACGCTGTCGGGTCCCAGCACTGCACGCAGAAGAGAGTGCTGGATCCTGGGAGCCCGCGGCATCCGGAGCAGGAGAGGTAAATTGATTTATTTTATTTGCTCTGAGGCTGGGGGCTGATCTGAAGCATGGGGGACTATTTCACTGCAGGGGCTCCGATCGGAAGTCAGAGGGAGCCACCTCGCTCTGCCTAACTCCACAGATCTCGCTATCGCTTTTGAACGCAGCATCTGAGAGATTAAATTACTTGTTTCGGTGTCATCGCTGATCCTGGTCATTGCGGCCAGGTGTCGGCTGTATAAATGCCATGTATAGACCAGACTCAGTGCAGCAGCCTTGCGCGTAGGGCTGTACATGTACGGCATTATGCGTTAAGGGGTTAATCCAAATGTAGATGAGCAAGTAAGTTCACCAAGGGCAGGCCCAGGTCAGTAAGTGAAAGGTATCAATACATTCAGCTGAACTAGCCTTACAAGGCAATGTGCCTGGTTCAACTGTGAATTTCCTGGTGACAGACTCCCTTTAAATGTCTTTTTGAGTTATACCCCTGTATGGGTTTAAACTCCTCCCAGACTGTCCTCTCTGTACAAGTGAATGTGTTGACATAAAGTTCATAGTAACCTTTAATAAATGGGTGGAATGCTGCTGTCCCGATTCTGCTCTTGTCCCTGCTCCTCCCCACTTCCTGCTCCAGGCATGACACAACAGGAAATAGCCTGGACTGTCCGCTCAGCCAATCACTGGCTGAGGCAGGCCACAGCTGTGTTGCAGTAATTGCCTGAGTGGGCAGTCTAAGGCTACTTTCACACTGACGTTTTGGTTTCAGTTTGTGAGATCCGTCTAGGGCTCTCACAAGCGGTCCAAAACGGATCAGTTTTGCCCTAATGCATTCTAAATGTAAAAGGATACACTTAGAATGCATCAGTTTGCCTCCGTTGCGCCCCCATTCCGATTTGGAGGCGGACACCAAAACGCTGCAAGCAGCGTTTTGGTGTCCGTCTGACAAAACTGAGCCAAATGGATCCGTCCTGACACACAATGTAAGTCAATGGGGACGAATCCGTTTTCACTGACACAATACGGAACAATAGAAAACGGATCCGTCCCCCATTGACTTTCAATGGTGTTCATGACGGATCCGTTTTGGCTATGTTACAGATAATACAACCACATGCATCTGTTTGTATTATCTGAATGGATGCATTTGTGCAGATCCATGACGGATCCACACCAAACGCGAGTGTGAAAGTAGCCTAAGCTATGTTCTGTGTGTCAAGCCTGCTGCTGATAATAGAGATAGAGGATCGATAAGGGGAGTCATAATTATCTAAAATTTTTAACCCATTCTACTCAATCAAAAAATTCCTTCCCTGGAAAATTCTTTTAATGTCAGTAGCAGGCAGTGATCATCTGATGTTGTCATTAACTTTATGTCCTTCTGATCACTTGTAAACAGACAGATCCGCAGGATAGGATTTACAGTAACAGCAGAGCCCACTTTTGAGACCCCCTTCCCTACCTTTCAGACCTTTGTAGCATATCCACAAAATATACCATAAAGATGGGAAAAGCCCTCTAATGTTTAATTTACATAGCTGTTTCTTATGATCAGCTGTTGCTGGGAAGACTGGCAATCTGACAGTCCTTTAAAACTGCAAGTTATAATTTTTTTAGATGATTATCGGTAAGTTATGCTGACTACAATCTTATAGGCCTCCTTGAGTAGCTCATTAAGTACAGTCAATGTTTTGACTTGTCCAGAACTTTCTTCTACTTTTCAATCACATCTCTCAGCAGCATTGAACCGTCCTCATAAGGTTCTCAAGCAACTTTGCGGATTTCGGAATGCTTTTCTCCTCCTCTGCATACAAACAAGGCTCGCCATTGTTCAGTACTCCGATTCCACAAATTCCAAACAGAGGGCCTGTCAGTCACTGACCATCCTACTGGGGTCTGTCACTATTCTAAGGTTGCCATTCATACACCGGCTGTAGGAACATTCAAATCATTATTACGTCATTATGGATATGGATGTTCATTTTGTACCAGGGAACAAAAGTTGCACCACATTTTGTCATTATCATTACTTCTCTGAAAACATCAGTAAATTACATTATTTTATGTAGGGCTGCAGCTAACGATTATTTGAATAATCGATTAGTTATTGATTAATCAGGAGAAAAAAATAAAAATAAAAATCCAAAATGACAAAAAAAAGGCGTTTATATGATTTTACTTGAAAAATTATGTTCAAAGGCCATATTAAAACTAATTTAGGAGTTACAGAATTATAAAAATTTTGCATCACAATGTAAAAAAGACAAGTTATGGGGATCTGTGGATGGCACTGTTATGGAGGGGATCTGTGAATGGCACTGTTATGGAGGGGATCTGTGAATGGCACTGTTATGGAGGGGATCTGTGAATGGCACTGTTATGGAGGGGATCTGTGAATGGCACTGTTATGGAGGGGATCTGTGAATGGCACTGTTATGGGAAGGGGGATCTGCCACTCACAGCAGTATAATATCTAAAAAGTATTCCTTAACTTGCAGTAACTTTTACTTGAACGTTAAATCAGCGCTATAATCTTTATTACCTTACAAATACAGAAGCTCCGGGCGTCATCGTAACGTCACTCTCTCATGTGACGCGCCTGCTCCTCCCACTTTATGAATGAAGCAGACGGAGCAGGCACGTCACACGAGTAAGTGACGTTACGCCGCTGCCCACTCTGTCTGTTACCAGAGCTTCATTGTAAGGTAATAAAGATGCGCCATTTTAAAGTTCAAGTAAAAGTTACTGCCGGTTAAGGACCCGCAGGCATAGCAACGAATCGGCCGATTATTCAATAACGGGATTCATCGACAACGAATCCAGTTATCAAATATTATCATTAACTTTGATTAATCGTTGCAGCCCTATTTTTATGTTTTATTTATAAAGAATTTTGATAATGTTCTTTTTAATTTTCCATGTCAACATCTATATGTAAACAAAAACCATAAAATCCTGCAGTTATTGCACCATGCATGAGGCTTGTTTAGATGTCCTTTTCAAACTTCCGACACTGAATTTTGTGGTGAGGACACAGGAGAGGTTTTATTTGATGACTTCTTCATGAAGGCCCTATTTGTGCAGGTGTCACATGAAGGTGCAAAGTCTACTAAATCTTCCTGTATGTCTTTGGCAGTCAAGTGGGGGTTCCAATTTGCCTTTCTAGCAATCCCATGAGCAGCTGTCTCTGGGAATGTTCTTGGTCTTCTAAACCTTCTCTTGACACCGACTGTTCCTGTTAACAGGACATTTCGAACTCAGGAAATGTCAACCTGAAAACGCTTTGTTATCTTCTTATAGCTCCTCTTTTGTGAACCTCAACTATTTTCATTTTCAGAGTGTAAGGCAGACTTTTCCTAACAATGACTGAACAAGCCTTAAAGGGGTTATCCAATTTCAAGAAACCACCCACCACACATGTGCCAGGCCCTTCACCTGTAATATACTTACCCTGCTCCTGCCGCTGCTCCTGGTCCCCACTAGTGTTGTTGTGGGTATCGAAATTTAGATACCCAATCAATACTTTTGTCCCGGTATCGATACAATACCAGGATTTCCATTTTTTCGATACTGGGCTGCGCAGTCTAGTATCACAGAACATGAGCGCACTGCTCTTCCCTCAGCAGCACAGGGAGAAGGAAAGCAGTGTCTCCCTCCCCCTGTGCTGCTCTTGCTGCCGCTGCCACCAGTGAACGGAGAGAGGGGAGGAGGAAGGGCGGGCGCACTGCGCCACCAATGATACGACTTTTCCTACACAGAGCGGCACCCGGAGATGTCCCTGCACTCACCATTATTCCTGGGCGCCGCTCCGTTCACCCGCTGTGCCCCATTACTGTCTCCTCTCCTGCTCCATATGCCAATTACTATCGGACTTACTATACCAGGAGGTCTGCTATGCAATTATCAGAGTTTTGCCCACCATTATCAGTTGGGCATCTATCTATTGAAACCTGCAAGAACCTATCAACTATCCTGAGTCCCCTGATGAACCAGCCTTTATTACGTCTGGGGAAACGCGTTGGGATAAATTGCCAAAGAAGGGACGAACATCATCGATCCTTACAGGCAGGGTATCATTAGGCGACAGCAAGGGTTTAGCCACCGAGAGGTGGGGTCGCCCTTTTCGGGGCGGGTGCTCCGCCTGTAGGCAGGGGTACATTGAGGGTTGTATTAGGGATATTGTTCCCTTCCCAACTGTAAGTTGCCGTAAATTTTTCTATACATCGGACTTCATTATCCTTATATGTCCAAGTAAGGCCTTGTCTATTCATTTGACGTAGCCTAACATATATACTAAGATGGGGTATTATTTTAACCAACAACAGTAAAAGTTATGTTTTATATGAAAAGTCATTTTTCTCTGTGATGTCTCAATTACTATCGGAGCAATGGGGAGGAGACATCAGCTTCTCTAGTGGGCATTCCTTCTCCCTGCGCTGTGATTGGCCGGAGTGCGCCCTCCCCCCCCACCCTATTAAAATCATTGGCACAGTGCCCCCTCCCCCCAGTATTAAAATCATTGGTGGCAGTGGCCACAGGGTCCTCTCCCCTTCCCCTCATTGGTGGCAGTGGCCACAGGGTCCTCTCCCCTCCCCCTCATTGGTGGCAGTGGCAGCTTCTGATCGGAGCCCCAGCAGTGTAGCAGTGTAATCCTGGGGATCTGATCGGTTACCATGGCAGCCAGGATGCTACTGAAGCCCTGGCTGCCATGGTAACATCCCTGATGCTGTGTGCACTATGCACAGAGCAGCAGGGACAGTGTGAAGTCCTATTCACCCTGATAGAGCAGATTTTTAAAAATGTGAAATGCACGTGGCTTTTTTGGTTTATTTTTTCGAATGGTATCGAGTATCACAATACTTTTTTATGGTTTTGAAACCGAATAAAAAATGTGGTATCACAACAACTCTAGTCCCCACACCACCGCTGCTGCTTCTCCCCATGCATGGATGAAAACATCCGGGGGGGGGGGGGGGCACCCAGGTATTCAGGATGACACTAGGGAGGCTTGTCCCCATCTGCTATTGGCTGCTCCCCCAGACATCGGATGTTTTCGTCCATGCGCATGGAGATGCAGCAGCGGTGCAGGGACCAGGAGCGGCGCCGGGAGTGGGGGAAGTATATTACCCGTGAGTGGCCCGACACATATGGGGGGGGGGGGACGTTTCTTGAAATTGGATAACAACATTGCTTACCGGTAATTGTTTTTCTCGATACCCATTACGGCACCCCATACGACCAGGGACCTCCCATCCGGGACAGGAAACCTGAGAAGATAAAAGGTTTACACCCCCACCAAGCACCAGTGATAGTAATAAACAGTACTCCGGAGGTGAATACGAGATTCTCTCAGAAACCTATAAAGAAGTAGCGGGCTACTCCGCATATAACCTAATAAAGGGTAACTAAAAAGCCTATGAATTTTTTTTTGCTTTTTTTTGGGGGGTGCCGTCATGGGTATCGAGAAAAACAATTACCGGTAAGCAATGTTGTTACCCATGACGGCACCCCATGCGAGATAGACTATTAATGAGGAACTAGGGGGGGGACAACCGCCTGAAGCACCTTCCTACCAAAGGCGGAATCCGCGTGAAGTTGGAGCCTGTAATGCTTTAAAAAGGTATGTCGAGAGCTCCAAGTTGCTGCTCTACAAATTTGAGCCAGAGAGGCATCCGCCTTCTCAGCCCAGGACGTAGCCACCGCTCGGGTTGAGTGGGCTCCAAACCCTGAAGGGGGCGAGAGACCCTGCGCTAAATAGGCTTCGGAAATGGCCCTTTTAACCCATCTAGCAATAACTGCCGTGGACACTTTCCGCCCCTTATTCTTACCCCAAAACTGAATAAGGAGGTTTTCTTCCAACCTCTAGGCAGAGGTAGACTCCAAATAAGCAAGCAAGCATCTTTTGACGTCCAGGCAATGATACTCCCTTTCTAAATTATTAGAGGGATTTTTGCAAAAGGATGGAAGGACAACATCCTGACTTCTATGGAAGTCCGAAACCACCTTTGGCTGGAAGGACGGGAGAGGCCTAATAATAACTTTGTCGTCCAAGATCTGGGTATAAAGGAGGAAAAGCCGAGAAGGCTTGAATCTCTGAAATCCTCCTAGCTGAAGTAATGGCCAGTAAAAAGGACATCTTAAAAGGAGAGCATATCTATGGGTATGTCTGACAAGGGCTCAAAAGGTTTCTGTGACAGGGCCGTCAAGACCGTGTTTAGGTCCCAAGGGTCTTATCGAAGGGCGGATCCTGGAGGCTGCTGACAGAAACTTTTTAACCCAAGGATGCAGGGCCAGCTGGGAATCAAAGAAGTAACTTAAGGCTGCCACATGTACTCTTAGGGTGGAAGCCCTAAGCCCCTTATCCAAGCCGGCTTGTAAAAAGTCTAGGACCCTAGAGACATTTGGAGGAGAGAAGGGGTCAGGATTGATCCCTATAAAGGAGGAGAAGACTTCCCAGATCTTATTATATTTCCTAGCTGTGGTAGCTTTCCTACTGCCCAAAATGGTGGACACTACAGATTGGGACAGACCCCGACCTAACCAAATCTCCCTCTCAGTCTCCATACTGCCAGATGCAAAATTTCTGGATTGGGATGCAGGATCGGGCCTTGATATAATAGATCCTCCCGAGGAGGTAGAATCCAAGGGGGGGGGGGGGGGGGGGGGCTATTGCTAGGTCTAGGAGGCAGGAGTACCAGGACCTTTTCGGCCACACTGGGGCAACTAGGGTAATTGTCGCTTTCTCCACCTGGACTTTTTTCAGGACCTGCGGAATTAGGGAAAAAGGAGGGAAGGCGTAACCCTCCTCCTGAGACCAGTTCTGTGCAAATCCGTCTAAAGCTGTTGGAACGTCCAGACGATTTATGGAGAAGAACCTTTCCACTTTCCTGTTCTTCCTGGAGGCAAATAGGTCGACCGTGGGGAGGCCGAATTTCTGCGTTAACTGGGAGAAGACCTCTGGGTTTAGGCACCAGTCTCCCTGTTTTAGCTGGGTGCGACTCAGAAAATTGGCTACTATGTTCTCTTTCCCTTTTATGTGGACTGCCGACAGGGATAGATGTTTCTGTTCCGCTAACTGAAAGATCTGGTGACAGAGTGTTGCCAGAGAAGGTACTCTTGTTCCGCCTTGATGGTTGATGTATGCCACTGTTGTCAAATTGTCCGAGTATAGAATTATGTTCCTGAAGGATATGTCCAGAACTATCGCTTTTAAGGCCATTTCTACTGCTTTTAGTTCTTTGAAGTTCGAGGTGGCTTTTCTGGTATTCAAATCCCACCTCCCTTGCAAACCTTTGTTCTCCGAGTGAGCCCCCCAACCCCACGGGCTGGCATCCGTCGTTATTACTATCGGATCCTGAAAGGACCATGGTACTCCTGCTGAGAGATTCTCCGCCACAGTCCACCAAAGAAGAGACACTCTCGCCTCTGCGGATAAGTGGAAAAGCCGGTCCAACGACTGCTTGCAGCCGTCCCATTGGCACAGAATGCATGACTGTAGCTTCCTTGTGTGAGCCTGCGCATATAGGACCGCTGGAAAAGTTGCTGTCAGGTGGCCCAGTACTGCCATTGCCCTCCTGAACGAGCAGAGGTAGGATCTGAAAAGATCCCAAACATGCTCCCTGATGGAGAATATCTTGGCGGACAGGAGGAAGGTCTTTTCTACTCGGGAGTCTAAAAGGATGCCTAAAAATACACAAGTCTGAGATGGTGTTAGGCAAGACTTTTCCCAATTTATTTTCCAGCCCAGGCTCTTTAACAGGGCGCAGGAAACCCCGATGTTTTGAATCAAGCCTTCCTTGGTCTGGGAAATAAACAGGAAGTCGTCTAAATATGGCAGCAACAGAACCCCTGACAATCTTAGGAAGGAGGCTACTTCCGCAATCACTTTTGTGAAGATTCTGGGGGCTTGTGAAACCCCAAAAGGCAGGGCTCTGTATTGCAGGTGTAGACATTCCCCCTGAACACAGACTGCTGTCCTCAAATATTTTTGGGAGGACACATGAATTGGCACGTGGTAGTACGCGTCCTCTAAGTCCAGAATCGCCATCCAGCAATTCTTTGATAGGAGATCTATGGCCGATCTTATGGTCTCCATGCAAAATCTCTTGTAGCTGAGGAATCTGTTTAATTTCTTCAGGTTCAGGATTACCCGGAAGGAGCCATTGGGTTTTTTTACTAAAAAAAGAGGGGAGTAAAAACCCCTGCCCCTCTCTGCCTGCGGAACCGGGACAACCACCCCTTTTCGCAGAAGCAGCAAGACCTCTGACTCTAAGGCCTGTCTCTTGACTAGATCCTTGGGGTAATCTGTCAGTATGAACGAATCCTGGGGACGGGTCAGAAGCTCTAGCCGGAACCCCTCTCCGATCCCTCCCAGGATCCAGCCGTTCTTGGTTATCGTTTTCCAGGCTGGGAGAAAGAGAGATAATCTTCCCCCTACCTGGGGTTCGGCATCATTGCTTATCTTTGGGTCTTTGGGTTTAAAAAGGAAACCTCCGGATTTCTTAGGAAATTTATCCTTTTCCCTTCTGTCATACTGCCTACCCTTTTGCTTTTTACTTTGGTACCTACGAAAAAAAGGGGGGCGTTGAGGAGCTGGAAAACTCTTCTTCTTGTCTGAGGCTTTTTCAAGTATATCGTCAAGGGAATACCCAAAGAGCCTGTCACCCTCACAGGGGATGGAGCACAATCTAGCCTTTGAACCCTGATCAGCTTTCCAGGACTTCAGCCAAATAGCTCTTCTAGCCGCATTGGACATGGAGGATGATCTGGCTGAGAACCAAACTATATCCGTGGAGGCATCGGCTAAAAAAAAAAAAATCGACAGCCTTAAAAAAGGTAGGAAGGGAGGCCAAAACTTCTTCTCTTGGCTTCTTCTCACTGAGATGCTGCTCCAGATAAGCAGTGACCTAGAAACCCATGATGCTGCAACCGCAGGTCTCAAGCAGGTAGAGGACGATTCCCAGGCCTTCTTTAACCACCTCCCGACCGCCGTACGCGTATATGCGTCCGGGAGGTGGTTGCTTTATTCCTCCTGGACGCATAAACGCGTCTTCTCGCGAGACGCGAGATTTCCTGTGAACGCGCGCGCACAGGCGCGCGCGCTCACAGGAACAGAAGGTAAGCGAGTGGATCTCCAGCCTGCCAGCGGCGATCGCTCGCTGGCAGGCTGGAGATCCGAATTTTTTAACCCCTAACAGGTATATTAGACGCTGTTTTCATAACAGCGTCTAATATACCTCCTACCTGGTCCTCTGGTGGTCCCTTTTGTTAGGATCGACCACCAGAGGACTCAGGTAGGTCAGTACAGTCCCACCAAACACCACACTACACTACACTACACTCCCCACCCCCCCCCCCGTCACTTATTAACCCCTTATAAACCCCTGATCACCCCATATAAACTCCCTGATCACCCCCCTGTCAGGCTCCGTTCAGACGTCCGCATGATTTTTACGGATCCGATCCATGTATCCATGGATCCGTAAAAATCATGTGGACGTCTGAATGGAGCCTTACAGGGGGGTGATCAATGACAGGCGGGTGATCACCCATATACACTCCCTGATCACCCCCTGTCATTGATCACCGCCCTGTCAGGCTCCATTCAGACGTCCGCATGATTTTTACGGATCCGATCCATGTATCCATGGATCCGTAAAAATCATGCGGACGTCTGAATGGAGCCTTACAGGGGGGTGATCAATGACAGGCGGGTGATCACCCATATACACTCCCTGATCACCCCCGTCATTGATCACCCCCCTGTCATTGATCACCCCCCTGTCAGGCTCCATTCAGACGTCCGCATGATTTTTACGGATCCGATCCATGTATCCATGGATCCGTAAAAATCATGCGGACGTCTGAATGGAGCCTTACAGGGGGGGTGATCAGTGACAGGGGGGTGATCACCCTGATTACCCTGATCACCCCCTGTCATTGATAACCCCCCTGTAAGGCTCCATTCAGACGTCCGCATGCGTTCTGTGGATCCGATCCATGTATCCGTAAAAAATCATGCGGATGTCTGAATGGAGCCTTACAGGGGGGGTGATCAGTGACAGGGGGGTGATCACCCTGATTACCCTGATCACCCCCTGTCATTGATAACCCCCCTGTAAGGCTCCATTCAGACGTCCGCATGCGTCCTGTGGATCCGATCCATGTATCCATGGATCCGTAAAAAATCATGCGGATGTCTGAATGGAGCCTTACAGGGGGGGTGATCAGTGACAGGGGGGTGATCACCCTGATTACCCTGATCACCCCCTGTCATTGATAACCCCCCTGTAAGGCTCCATTCAGACGTCCGCATGGGTTTTGTGGATCCGATCCATGTATCCATGGATCCGTAAAAAATCATGCGGATGTCTGAATGGAGCCTTACAGGGGGGGTGATCAGTGACAGGGGGGTGATCACCCTGATTACCCTGATCACCCCCTGTCATTGATAACCCCCCTGTAAGGCTCCATTCAGACGTCCGCATGCGTTCTGTGGATCCGATCCATGTATCCATGGATCCGTAAAAAATCATGCGGATGTCTGAATGGAGCCTTACAGGGGGGGTGATCAGTGACAGGGGGGTGATCACCCTGATTACCCTGATCACCCCCTGTCATTGATAACCCCCCTGTAAGGCTCCATTCAGACGTCCGCATGCGTTCTGTGGATCCGATCCATGTATCCATGGATCCGTAAAAAATCATGCGGATGTCTGAATGGAGCCTTACAGGGGGGGTGATCAGTGACAGGGGGGTGATCACCCTGATTACCCTGATCACCCCCTGTCATTGATAACCCCCCCTGTAAGGCTCCATTCAGACGTCCGCATGCGTTTTGTGGATCCGATCCATGTATCCATGGATCCGTAAAAAATCATGCGGATGTCTGAATGGAGCCTTACAGGGGGGGTGATCAGTGACAGGGGGGTGATCACCCTGATTACCCTGATCACCCCCTGTCATTGATAACCCCCCTGTAAGGCTCCATTCAGATGTCCGCATGCGTTCTGTGGATCCGATCCATGTATCCATGGATCCGTAAAAAATCATGCGGATGTCTGAATGGAGCCTTACAGGGGGGGTGATCAATGACAGGGGGGTGATCTGGGAGTCTATATGGGTGATCACCCCCCTGTCATTGATCACCCCCCTGTCATTGATCACCCCCCTGTCATTGATCACCCCCCTGTCATTGATCACCCCCCTGTCATTGATCACTCTCCCCCTGGTAAGGCTCCATTCAGCCATTTTTTTGGGCACAAGTTAGCGGACATTTTTTGTTTGTTTTTGTTTTTTCTTACAAAGTCTCATATTCCACTAACTTGTGTCAAAAAATAAAATCTCCCATGAACTCAGCATACCCCTCACGGAATCCAAATGCGTAAACATTTTTAGACATTTATATTCCAGACTTCTCACGCTTTAGGGCCCCTAAAAAGCCAGGGCAGTTTAAATACCCCACATGTGACCCCATTTCGGAAAGAAGACACCCCAAGGTATTCCGTGAAATTTTTGTCCTAAGTTAGCGGAAAGTGAGACTTTGTGAGAAAAAAAACAAAAAAAATCAATATCCGCTAACTTATGCAAAAAAAAAAAAAAATTCTAGGTACTCGCCATGCCCCTCATTGAATACCTCGGGGTGTCTTCTTTCCAAAGTGGGGTCACATGTGGGGTATTTATACTGCCCTGGCTTTTTAGGGGCCCGAAAGTGTGAGAAGAAGTCTGGGATCCAAATGTCTAAAAATGCCCTCCTAAAAGGAATTTGGGCCCCTTTGCGCATCTAGGCTGCAAAAAAGTGTCACACATGTGGTATCGCCGTACTCAGGAGAAGTTGGGGAATGTGTTTTGGGGTGTCATTTTACATATACCCATGCTGGGTGAGAAAAATATCTTGGTCAAATGCCAACTTTGTATAAAAAAATGGGAAAAGTTGTCTTTTGCCAAGATATTTCTCTCACCCAGCATGGGTATATGTAAAATGACCCCCCAAAACACATTGCCCAACTTCTCCTGAGTACGGCGATACCAGATGTGTGACACTTTTTTGCAGCCAAGGTGGGCAAAGGGGCACCTTTCGGATTTCGCAGGCCATTTTTTACACATTTTGATTTCAAGGTACTTCTTACACATTTGGGCCCCTAAATTGCCAGGGCAGTATAACTACGCCACAAGTGACCCCATTTTGGAAAGAAGACACCCCAAGGTATTCCGTGGGGGGCACGGCGAGTTCCTAGAATTTTTTATTTTTTGTCACAATTTAGCGGAAAATGATGATTTTTCTTTTTTTTTTCTTTTTTCCTTACAAAGTCTCATATTCCACTAACTTGCGACAAAAAATAAAAAATTCTAGGAACTCGCCATGCCCCTCACGGAATACCTTGGGGTGTCTTCTTTCCAAAATGGGGTCACTTGTGGGGTAGTTATACTGCCCTGGCAATTTAGGGGCCCAAATGTGTGAGAAGAACTTTGCAATCAAAATGTGTAAAAAATGCCCTGCAAAATCCGAAAGGTGCACTTTGGAATATGTGCCCCTTTGCCCACCTTGGCAGCAAAAAAGTGTGACACATCTGGTATCGCCGTACTCAGGAGAAGTTGGGCAATGTGTTTTGGGGTGTCATTTTACATATACCCATGCTGGGTGAGAAAAATATCTTGGTCAAATGCCAACTTTGTATAAAAAAATGGGAAAAGTTGTCTTTTGCCAAGATATTTCTCTCACCCAGCATGGGTATATGTAAAATGACACCCCAAAACACATTCCCCAACTTCTCCTGAGTACGGCGATACCACATGTGTGACACTTTTTTGCTGCCAAGGTGGGCAAAGGGGCGCATATTCCAAAGTGCACCTTTCGGATTTCACCGGTCATTTCTTACACATTTTGATTGCAAAGTTCTTCTCACACATTTGGGCCCCTAAATTGCCAGGGCAGTATAACTACCCCACAAGTGACCCCATTTTGGAAAGAAGACACCCAAGGTATTCTGTGAGGGGCATGGTGAGTTCCTAGAATTTTTTATTTTTTGTCGCAAGTTAGTGGAATATGAGACTTTGTAAGAAAAAAAAAAAAAAATAAAATCATCATCATTTTCCGCTAACTTGTGACAAAAAATAAAAAGTTCTATGAACTCACTATGCCCATCAGCGAATACCTTAGGGTGTCTACTTTCCGAAATGGGGTCATTTGTGGGGTTTTTCTACTGTTTGGGCATTGTAGAACCTCAGGAAACATGACAGGTGCTCAGAAAATCAGAGCCGTTTCAAAAAGCGGAAATTCACATTTTTGTACCATAGTTTGTAAATGCTATAACTTTTACCCAAACCATTTTTTTTTTGCCCAAACATTTTTTTTTTATCAAAGACATGTAGAACTATAAATTTAGCGAAAAATTTATATATGGATGTCGTTTTTTTTGCAAAATTTCACAGCTGAAAGTGAAAAATGTCATTTTTTTGCAAAAAAATCGTTACATTTTGATTAATAACAAAAAAAGTAAAAATGTCAGCAGCAATAAAATACCACCAAATGAAAGCTCCATTAGTGAGAAGAAAAGGAGGTAAAATTCATTTGGGTGGTAAGTTGCATGACCGAGCGATAAACGGTGAAAGTAGTGTAGTGCCGAAGTGTAAAAAGTGGCCTGGTCATGAAGGGGGTTTCACCTAGCGGGGCTGAAGTGGTTAAATAAAAATCCGCTTTTTTATCAAGAGGATCAGACAGGCTACCCAGGTCATCAAACGGTAGAGCAGACTTCTTGGCGATCTTCGCCACCAGAGCGTCAACTGTAGGGGCCTTGTCCCAACAAGCTGCTACTTTCTCATCAAAGGGATATTTTCTTTTAACGGAGCTTGGAATAAAAAACTTCCTATCAGGATTTTTCCATTCCTTTTTAATTAATGCCTGAACATTCTCGTGAATGGTGAAAACCCTCCGCTTCCTGGGACCTAACCCCTGAAAGGCAATATCTGCTGTAGACTTAGCCTGTTTCACCTCTTCTAGTTGCATGGTTGCTCTGACCGCTTTAAGGAGGTTTTGGGTATCTTCGGGCGAGAAATAGGAACCCCCTGTTTCTTCCTCTGCTGACGAAGTAGCGTCATTAGAGAGTAACTGGCCTGCTACTCTTTCCTCCACGTCAGAATGGTCTATATCCGAATCCCTAATATCCGGAGATTTTTCCGGAGAGCGCGGCCGATTCTTACTCAAGGATTTTAAGGAGGCTTTGACCTCAGATCTTATTAAAGATCTCATATTTTTGGAAAGGCTCTGGGATTCCTCCGCCACCAACTTATCAATACATGGGGTGCATAACGGCTTAGAATAGGAGGATGCTAGGGGGGCCTTACATCCTGCACACTCCTTATGCTTCGTTTTAGAGGCCGCTTTTTTGGGGGTCTTTGCCACCTAAACAAATCAAGCAGATAACACCCCATTAATAAAGAAAAAGATACATCTCACCAATGATCTTTTAGCCCCCACTCCTCAGGACTGGTACCGGACTAGCGGGCCTTGAGGGTTCCAGGGGTTCGGCGCGTCCGTCTACAGGCTCTGACATCTTGCCGGAAACAAAGAGCCTCTTCAGCACCACATCAGCCGGCTGGGTACCCCCACACGGGCCAGCGCCGGGATGTGGGGGAAAGAAACCCAGACTGTAGGCAGCAGCCCCGGAGAGCGTTTCGCCACTTGGGGGAGGCCACCCACCGGATAAGAACCTGGGCCTCCCCCCGGCTGCAGGTGAGAACCAACGTAGAAGCTTCCCAGGGACTTCCTATCCGGAGGACAGGAAACCTGAACTGGTGCTTGGTGGGGGTGTGAACCTTTTATCTTCTCAGGTTTCCTGTCCCGGGTGGGAGGTCCCTGGTCGCATGGGGTGCCGTCATAGGTGAGGGGAAAACCCCTTTAACCCTAAAAGGCTATTAAAGGTCTGAGACCTCGGTCAAAGTTATTCGAGTTCAAATCTCCTTGCTTTTGCAAGGTATTCCTTTCCCTTTTTCACTCTAAAATTGTACAAAAACAAAACAAAACACTAATACCTTTTGATGATCATTTCCTGTTTAACTGTTCACTGTAACAGTAATTTTGACTAGGGGTGCCAACATTGCATGCCACTGTATCTTTTCTTGCCCAGGTCACAGAGCATACCTAGAAAACTCTCCCACAGAAGTCAATGAGGCCCCCTCCTGACCATTGTGTCTATGTCCCATGTGGCTGCCTTAAAGCAATTTCCTTAATGCTTTCTAAATGCTGTTGAAAACAGCTCAGGCAAGATGGTCACCCCCATAATCTTGTTCAGGAAACAGAATATGTAAATCTTCAGTCAGAAAATAAAAACCAATTAGAAAAAAAATGTGTTGCTAGCTGGTTTTAACTGGCAGATAAAAAATTTGTGACAATTCCCTTTAAATTCATGGTCAACCTAGGTCCTAGACCATTTCTCTCCCATTGAAGTGAATGGGAGTTGCACTGCAGTAACCCGGTTCAGCCACTACACAGAAGCTGTGCTTTCTGTTCCATTTAAGCCTCATGCACATGTCCGTGGAACACGGACCGTGTGATACCGGCCAGGAGCGCACGGCTTCATTGGTTGCTATGACGCCATGCGCTTCCTGCTGCCGCCGCAGTACAGTATTACACTGGTATAGATCTCAGAAGAAATCGAGGCCGGTATCACACGGTCCGTGTTCCACAGACATGTGCATGAGGCTTTAAACTGCTAGTTCCAGTGCCAGAGTCTTCAAGGAAAAGATGATCAGTGGGGTGCGGGGTATCGGGTCCTCACAGATCACATATTAATGACCAATTCTGAGACATCACTCAAGTCAATATCAGGAACCTGGAAAACACTTTTATTTCTCAACTTCTGAGTCGCATTTTTCATGCTGTAGGGAAACTTGGTTAATGATGGTAACAGTAGAGATCATATGACAAAAGTCTCAAAGAATCCAAAGTCTTACATACTCCTATGAAGGATCTCTATAAATGTTATCACAGTGAAGCATAAGAGAAATCTACTTACCGTCCCTTTATTGTAAGCAGACAAAATGTGCTCCCCATGCAGGTGGACACATCTCCTTCACAGGTCTCTTTAGGCGCATAGCATAAATGAAGGACGCACAGGGCTATGGAATATGCTGCCGCTGTATAATTAAAATGTCATCTATAAATCTATATGGTTTGACATTATTCAATGTCTTTACGTGTTCACAGTTACCAGATCTTCAGAAACCCAAACCAGCAGAGGGAAAGTTTAGCAGCCCAGTGGCAGGCCGCCTTATTTACTGAATTAGATCAGAGTGTTAAATTTCAGGTCATTCACAGGTTGTAAGTCTACTATTGCACTTTCAAATCTAATACAAGTGATTTAGGAAAATGCACAGCCAACAAATATGCTATGCATATTCATAAGTTCAGATGGGCTTTCTCCTCCAAATATAGTTTTAAGGACCTCAACCCCTTCACAACAATGAGGGATGTATTACATTGGCCAACGTTCAGGCAGTGCAGGCAACAACTGATGACAGCACATCCACTGGCGCTCATTTTCACCAGCCTGATTACAGAGGACGATGCTAACGGAGTGTAGAAGAATCACTTATCACAAGAAGGGCTGTCCCATGCCAGACCTCAACATGATCACAGAAGGCACAGAGCCAAAACAGAACCTTTATTAAAGAGATATATTAAAATTAAGTAGGAGAGCCAAAAACAACCATAAATATTAAAATAAAAAGGTGCAGACAGACATAGGTACCATGGTGGGAATGGAGCAAAATAACATCTGAGATGAATAGTGACTAGGCAAAGGGTGGAGAGGATGAAGGACCCCCTGACCCTACACTAGGGCTGAAACAATTACTCAATTGAATCAAGTAATTAGACACAAAAAAATCCTTGATGCAATTTTTTTGCATCGAGGATTTGTTTGAGTCATGTACCCACAGAGCGGGAGTGAAGCGCTTGCTATTACTTACCGCTCCGTGGTCACCCGCAGGCCCGTACCGTGCTGCAGTGGGTCCTGACACATCGTCAAGTCATAGTGCACATAAGCGCGCACTGTGTGACGTCAGGATCCAGTGCAGCGCGCGGACAAGAAGACGAGCTGTGGAGCGGCGCCCCTACAGGAAAGGTAAGTATTTTTTTTCACTGGCGCTGGGGACATCCGGCAATGGATGGCATGGAGGGGCAGATGGGAGTGGGGGACATGGAGGGGCTGATCTGATGGCCCTGGGGGATGGCATGGAGGGGCTGGTGGCACTGGGGGAGTGGAGCTGAAGGCACTAGGGGAACGGAGCTGATGGCACTGGGGTGGGGGGGAGCTAATGGCACTGGGGGAACTGATGCACTTGGGCTGATCGCACGGGGGGGGGGGGGAAGGGTGTTGGGGACTGATGGCAGGGGGTCTGATGAGTTTTTATAAAGAAAACCAGTCTAATTCATTTTTTCTTATTAGGTTACTCGATTAATCGTAAAAAATTATCGATAGAATACTTGATTACTGAAATAATTGTTTACTGCCGCTCTACCCTACACTGTCCTCCCACATTCTGCCCTGCAATGTTAGGGTATCGATTGCTACCGTCAATCCTCCCTCTTGCACAAGACCGTATGCCCTCCGAGACATACAGTCCGTGAGTGGGCCATATGTCCCGGAGCGGCATTGATCACGCGCACAGGAGCACACAGTATTATAGATTACAATGATGCTGTGCACGTTGGGGCACCCACGGTGCTATTGTCCCGCACTCATAAGATGATATGAGTGCAGGACAATAGTCCCACGGGCGGCCCGACATGCACAGCATCACTGTAATCTATGATACTGTGTGCTCCCGATCAATGCCGCTCCGGGACATATGTCCCACTCACAGACCGTATGTCTCGGAGGGCATATGGTTGTGTGTAAGAGGCCTTATGCTGATTAAACAGAGAGATGTGCTGTCGATAATCAGGCATCTTTCATCCCAATGAACATTGCCCATCAGCCGAAAAACAAGCTTTTGTTTATTCATCAGTTGATCGACTGCTCTATAATATTTTAGAATTTATTAGCAAATTTATTAAAAGTGAAAAACTAAAATTTTGGACAAAACTATTCAGACCATTTGGTGTGACACTTGAAATTTAGCTCAGGAGGCCTCCCATTTCTCTTGATCACCTTAGCAATGTCTCTACACCTTGACTGGAGTCCATCTGTGGTAAAGTTAAACCAAGCTATGAGAGCATCGGTACAGGTCCAATCAGAGTGGAAAGCGTCACAGCCAGGGAGGAAAAAAAAAAGCTCACCTTCTCCCTGGCTGTGACGCCCTTCGCTGCGATTGGATCGCGGCACAAAAAGGGAGAAGGAGACGCCCATTGAGATACCCTGGTGTCTCCTCCTCCCTGTACATGAAAGGTCCTCTTTAATTACCTTGTCTCTCCCCTAGAAAAGGGTTAAATAATCTGAAACCAGCTCATATCCAGAAATATACTTTACCAAATGCTGCCCATTCCTTTTATAATACCGCAGCATGCAACGATTTTATCTCCGGCCAAAACTCCGGAACGCCGGATCATGCGCAGACCAAAAAAAAATAAAAACATTTGAAAACGATAAATGCTGGATTTGTTTTTCCGGATGACACTGGAAAGACGGATCCAGGATTTCAATGGATTTGTAAGACTGATCAGGATCCTGATCAGTCTTACAAATGCAATCAGTTGGCATACGTTTTGCTGGATCCAGCAGGCAGTTTCGGCGATGGGACTGTCTGCCGGATTCCTCTGCCGCAAGTGTGAAAGTAGCCTAAGGTGGATTTATCATGTGAAGTAACTAATAGCAAATTAGAGGATATACTGCCACCACAGGAGGCCTGTTTAAAAGGGATTCTATCAGCAGAAACCTCCCTATACAATATAGGTTTAGTTCATCTCAGTATAAGGCCCCATGCACACGGCCGTGTGCGGGCCGTGGAACCGCGGCCTGGATCCCTCCTGAGAGCAGGAGCGCATGGCGTCACTGGTTGCTATGACGCCGTGCGCTCCCTGCTGCCGCCGCAATACAGTAATACACTGGTATGATCTATACCAGTGTATTACTGTACTGTGCCGGCAGCAGGGAGCGCACGGCGTCATAGCAACCAGTGACGCCGTGCGCTCCTGCTCTCAGGAGGGATCCAGGCCGTGGTTCCACGGCCCGCACACGGCCGTGAACAACGGCCGTGTGCATGGGGCCTAAGGCTAGGTCTACACAAAGACAATAAGTCGCGTGACAGATAGGGCACAACTACACTGCAAATTTTTTCGCACCAGTGTCGGTTGACAATTTTTATAATGATAGTCTATGGTGTCGCAGCATGTCACAGTGTGACACCATAGACTATCATTACAAAAATTGTCGCGTGACATTGGGGCGACAAATGTCGTGTAGACCTAGCCTAATACCGCTTTTATCTTCTGCCCCAATATGCGAATGAATGGCCTAAACGAGAATACGCTGAATACGCCGTTAATGCCTGGCCCTGTCAATCAAAACAGCAAGGGAGGGGCTCTCCACATAAAAAAAAACGCAGAGCATGGATGCAACACGAGCAGTGACGCCCTTGTTGCATCAAATGCCTAATTTGCATAATAAGGAAAAAGGAGATAACCTGGCAATAAATCCTTGGTTCAAGAATAAAAATGCAGGTGAACTAAACTCATGTGTCAATGGCTTGGATGGACAGGGGGGTTGCTGCTGACACACTCCCTCTAACATTGTAAAGATGCCGCTGCGATCGGACAGGCCCACCATAATACTAGCGCATTCTCCAGTGGGCCAGGCTATGACATATGGACCAGCAGGAAATAAACTTCAGCCAATCACCCTAGTCTGTTTTACATGGATTGACTCACAAATAACATATTAGACCTTATTGATGATGTGTCCTGCGATTTTACTATGCAGAGATGGAGGATGGCCCTCAGAATCATTTCCTCTAAGAGTCTAGGGAGATCCATAGAGACCCAGTCTAATGGCTCGTTCACACGACCGTGTGCAGCCCGTGCCCGTACTGTGGACCGCATTTGCGGATCCGCAATACACGGGTCCCGTTCCGTGGCCATTCCGCTTCACGGATGTGGACCCATTCATTTCAACGGGTCCACAAATCTGGAGATGCGGAACGGTGAGGAACGGAACACTACGGAGTGCTTTCTGAGGTTCCGTTCTGTACTTCCGCACCGCAAAAAGATAGAGCTTGCTCCATCTTTTTTTGCGGAACAGAGGGATCGCGATCCCTATGCGGCTGCCACACGGCAGGTGCCCGTGCTTAGCAGACCGCGGTCCACAGCACGGGCACGGGCTTCACACGGTCGTGTGAACGAGCCCTGACACTGGATGTGGTGAGGTATACTCAGGAGAAGGAGTTAACGCATTTCAGTAAATCATGACTTTCTTAGATCTGCAGTTTACAGTAGATATACTTATCAGTGACTAAGCAGAAAGCATATCTAGGCACACAGACAAACCAAAACTCCACCATCCCTCCAGATAGAGCAAGACATAACAATCCAAACACAGGAGATTTCGTTTACAGTTTCTCGCTTTCGTGACCATAAATCAACCAACCAACAAGTACTGGCAGGTCTAGCCATGAGTTTCACCAAATCCTAGAAAGCCATCTGCAGATTTCTCATAAGATCCATTCACTATGAGAAGTACAAGAGAAATGGATGTTATTATAATATGTAGCATATACGATACAATGTTACTCGTCAGTTGTGAGACAAAACGTATACTTCAATACCAAATCAAGGGACATAGCCAGCTAAGGGTCTTCTAATTAGTCCTACCTGGAGCCCACTAAAATAGAATAAGAAAAAGTATGCTCAAAGGGTTTCAAATTTAGGCAAATCAACCATCCATATGCCGTTTACAACTGGAACGTGCCATCTGTAATGCCCATAATGCTCTGCTAATGACTGGCGATCTGTACGCAGATCATTTCATACCAAGCCTACATAGGTATAAAAATACAACAAAACAAAAAGCTAAAATTGGTTGTATCATCCCTGGTTACAAAAAGATAAGTACAGTAAGGGTACTTTCACACCAGCGTTTTTCTTTTCCGGTATTGAGTTCCATCACAGGGGCTCAATACCGGAAAAAAAACCTGATCAGTTTTATCCTAATGCATTCTGAATGGAGAGCATTTAGTTCAGGATGCATCAGTTCAGTCCCTCTTACGTTTTTTGTCCGGAGAAAATACCGCAGCATGCTGCAGTTTTCTCTCTGGCCAAAAATCCTGAACACTTGCCGGAATGCCAGATCCGGCATTAATTTCCATTGAAATGTATTAGCGCCGGATCCAGCAATAAAATTGACGCATTCACGGATCCGGTCCGCGCATGCGCAAAACTTGCAATTTGTGAAAAAAATTAATACTGGATCCGTTTTTCTGGATGACATCGGAGAGACGGATCCGGTATTTCAATGCATTTGTCAGGATCCGTCTGCGTCCGAATTGCCGACGGAATCCTCTGACGCAAGTGTGAAAGTAGTGCAAGTCATGTACCTTGTCCAGGTTCGATATAAGCGCCTACAGCCAGTGACTCACCACACATAGTCCATTCAGATATTAGGAAATTCCAGGAGAATATCTATGTTTCAAGGAAATTATGATTCCCGTTATACATAAATTTACATGCAACAGATGACAACGACGAGTGACATGCCTTTTATAATCCCATCTGAAACCAGGGTCAGGTAAGGATATTTACATAACTCATGTACAGACACAGACGGTGACCTATAAAACTTGTACCCTGAACAACTCACCAGTTCTCCAAAATGGTCATGCATACCACCTCCCGCACGCCAGGATTGCTGGCCTTGTCCAGACTACAGTTTTGTAGATTCCATGTTGCCAACCTGAGCACAGGCTTCCCTTCCCTAACACCACCAAAAACTTCCACAGCAGGTCTTGTGGAGATAAGTTGAGTTGGTCCTCCAGGTGGGAAGTCAAGGTCTTCGCTCTGTAAGCTTAGAGAAGTTGGACTAGGATGTGGTTTGGCCATAAAGTGTAAACCCCCATTGGTGTGTGTGGATGGTGGCCTGGACCTTTGTACATAGACTTGGTGCCTCACTTTATCCAGAAAAGCTATGGTAATAGAGTCCACCTTGACTAAGTCCTCAATGCTCTTCAATGGGCCATGCTGAGTACGATAGAGAATAATATTCTGAGCCATCTCCTCAGTTAACCCTCTGAGGTTCATCAGCTGGGCAGCTGTCGCAGTGTTTATGTTGACCCTGGTTGCAGACAGGTGCCCACTGTGGTGCCCATACTCCACATCCTTCCTTAGAGAGTTGGGTGAGTGTTGGGCAGAGCCACCTTTACTACTAACACAAATCTCAAACTTGACCTGCTCCAGTTTAGCAGCCCCCACCCCACTGACAAGAGCCAAGTCCTCCACTTTCTTGAAGCCCCCAATGTATTCTCTGTACTCCACAATGTTCTGGGCCACCTGCCTGGACACCCCGGGCAAAGTCATGAGCTCCTCCTCGCTAGCCGTGTTGATGTTCAGCCTCTCCTGACTCACCAAGATGTTGCTGAAGTTACAAGCCGCACTGAACTTGCGGTTCTTCTGACACAAGTCTGAAGGGTCCTTAGGGATGGAGCGATGACAGCCAAGGTTGCCCCCCATCCTGCGATCCTTCTGGAGACCAGTCAAGACTCAGCGACGGTGGAGATCCTGGGATGAAGGTAACTACATGCAGCAGCGCTGTGCATGGGAGAAGAACGGAGGGACTAGCAGAGCTATGACACCGGTAGCCATGTGCAGTGATGTCCGACGGACCCAGCTGTAGTTACTGGCATCTGATGACGGTCTCCTGGTATGCCGCGGATATTAGAAGCCCAGTCACCGGCTGGTCAGGAGGCATCCCCGGGCAGACCGACCACAGGTCCCGTGCACTGTGCTCCGCTCTGTTTCTTCACAGCTCCAGACGTACTAGTGCAGGACACGCCTCCCCGAGCTCTGGCTCCTCCCCCGTCCGGAGACGCTCCCGCCCTGCTCCTACCTCAGCACCTTCCTTCAGTCTGCTCCGTCCTAGGATTTTCATCTGTAAAGGCTAAATACTATACTCTGTAAGGACCTCCTGACGTCACAATATCATGTGACATCCCTAGGTCACGTGGGTCGGCAGCCGGTGCGCCCTGCTGTCAGAGTAGGAAGTACGGGGATGGCTGCTCAGCTGCGTCTGTAGCACTGAGAGGGGAGAGAGTCTGACAGAGCTGGAGAGGTGGATGTGACTACTGCGGAGGGACTGCTGTGTGAGATTACATACTGGGGAATGGGGGCTGCTGTGTGAGATTATATACTGGGGGTCTGCTGTGTGGGATTATATACTGGGGGGGGGGCTGCTGTGTGAGATTATATACTGGGGAATGGGGGCTGCTGTGTGAGATTATATACGGGGGGTCTGCTGTGTGGGATTATATACTGGGGGGGGGCTGTATGGGATTATATACTGGGGGGGCTGCTGTGTGAGATTATATACTGGGGGTCTGCTGTGTGGGATTATATACTGGGGAATGGGGGCTGCTGTGTGAGATTATATACTGGGGGTCTGCTGTGTGGGATTATATACTGGGGGGGGGGCTGCTGTGTGAGATTATATACTGGGGAATGGGGGCTGCTGTGTGAGATTATATACTGGGGGTCTGCTGTGTGGGATTATATACTGGGGGGGGCTGTATGGGATTATATACTGGGGGGGCTGCTGTGTGAGATTATATACTGGGGGTCTGCTGTGTGGGATTATATACTGGGGGGGGGCTGCTGTGTGGGATTATATACTGGGGGGGGCTGCTGTGTGAGATTATATACTGGGGGGGCTGCTGTGTGAGATTATATACTGGGGGGTCTGCTGTGTGGGATTATATACTGGGGGGGCTGCTGTGTGAGATTATATACTGGGGGGGCTGCTGTGTGAGATTATATACTGGGGGGGCTGCTGTGTGAGATTATATACTGGGGGGTCTGCTGTGTGGGATTATATACTGGGGGGGCGGTGTGAGATTATATACTGGGGGGGCTGCTGTGTGAGATTTTATACTGGGGGGGCTGCTGTGTGAGATTATATACTGGGGGGGCTGCTGTGTGAGATTATATACTGGGGGGGCTGCTGTGTGAGATTATATACTGGGGGGCTGCTGTGTGAGATTATATACTGGAGGGGGGCTGCTGTGTGAGATTATATACTGGGGGGGGGGGGGGCTGCTGTACTGTACATGTAGAGTCGAAATCTGCCGGTTTTCTAGTCTTTAATAAAAAGAAATAGTTTTATCCAATTTTTTTATTTTTTATTACCTTGTTTTTTTTCACTATCCACTGGCGTTCTTCTGTCTGCTCGGAGCTTGTAACTACAGGTGAAACTCGAAAATTAGAATATCGTGCAAAGTTCATTTATTTCAGTAATGCAACTTAACAGGTGAAACTAACATATGAGACAGACTCATTACATGCAAAGCGAGATATTTCAAGCCTTTATTTGGTATAATTTGGATGACTATGGCTTACAGCTTATGAAACCCCCAAAGTCACAATTTTAAGGTCCCCTTTGCTAATTTTAAACTGCAATAATCCAATTCCTTTTAAATTGAACTGAAATAAATGGACTTTTGCACAATATTCTAATTTTTCGAGTTTCACCTGTATGGATAGAGATCGGCACAGACTTCTACAATGACCCCACAGACCTCCACACTAAACCACCTGCTGACCAGCATTGTACAATGCGTTAACCCCTTCTCAGCCGCCCAGCGTAAATCTACAGTATGTCGGCAGTTTGGTATTTAGAGATGGCGCCTGCTTGTGAGCACCATAAATGTATGCAAGTGACAATAACATCAATTGCATTACCCCTTTCCCCGGATGCTGTGGTCAAATGTGACCGCGGCATCTGGGAGCTGAAAAACCATGAGCAAGTGCACCCCGCCATGAGCACTGGCTCTCCCTAGCGAGGATCGGGGAGCCGGATTGTGTGTGCAGCAACCTGATTCCTCCTGAATGATCCAAGGCTGCCACAGCTATGTTCCTATGAAGACCCTGCCTGTGCATTGGAGTCTATGAGAGACACAGTCTAGTGATTGCTGGTTCAGGTTACCTGGGGGAACTATTAAAAAGTGTAACAAAATAAATAAATAAACAGCATAGGTATCGATGCATGTGAAACCGCCTGTACTATTCAAATATAAAACCATACACAGTGAATGGCGTAATGGGGAAAACAACTTCAAAATCGCTGATTTGTCATCATTTTGTCGTTTCACCTCCCCAACAATTTTTTATAAAAAGCAATCCAAAAATATTGTATCAGTAAAAACAGCTCTGTAAATATAAAAATAAAAAATTTATGGGGGGGGTCAGAATATGGTGATGTAAAAAGAAAAAATTCATATAAAAAATCAAGAAAAACATAAAATATATAAATCACTGTATTGTACTGACCCGAAGAATGAAGAGAACATGTCAGTTTTATCTAATAGGGAACGTTGTAAAAACAAAACCCATAAAACAAAATAAATGTGGTATCACTGTAGTCGTACTGACCCAGAGAATGTCAAGAAAAACGATATAAATCACTGTAGTCGTACTGACCCAGAGAATGTCAAGAAAAACGATATAAATCACTGTAGTCGTACTGACCCGGAGAATGAAGAGAACAGGTCAGTTTTATCTAATAGGGAACGTTGTAAAAACAAAACCCATAAAACAAAATAAATGTGGTATCACTGTAGTCGTACTGACCCAGAGAATGTCAAGAAAAACGATATAAATCACTGTAGTCGTACTGACCCGGAGAATGAAGAGAACAGGTCAGTTTTATCTAATAGGGAACGTTGTAAAAACAAAACCCATAAAATTGGAATTTCTTTTTCAGCGTCCCATTACATCATATGCAATATAAGTAACTATAAAGTGCAACTTGTCCCGCAAAAAGCAAATCCTCACATGGCTATGTGAAAGGAAATTTTTTAAAAAAGTTCAGAAAAAAAAACGAAAATGGCCCTGTTCTGAATGGGTTAAAGGGGTTATCCAAGACAAAAAAAGACCTCCTAGATCTGGCATACCCGTACTGGCGATTATACTCACCTGGTCCCTGCTGCTGAATTCGGCCTGTGTGGCTCAGAATGGCACTTCTGCATCGGCATCGACATGTGTCATCGCCAATCACAGGCTTTGGTGGTGACCTCTTCCACCTATGTCATGTGTGACGTCACACAGACCGAATCCAGCGGCGGGGACCAGGTGAGTATCATCACCAGTGCGGGACTGTTTTGTTCTCGGATAACCCCTTTAATCATGTTTCCTGGTGGGATCAGCGATACCCAGAACGGTGCCATTTTGTGGGGAAGAAAGAGACCAGACAGCATATAGATGCTAATCTGCCAGCAAAGTATTAAAAGAAATAAAGACATACACTACTCACAAAAAGTTAGGGATATTTGGCTTTCGGGTGAAATTTATGGAAAATGTAAATGTTCCGGCTCCAGTGATATTATATCATGAAAGTAGGGCATTTAACCACTTAAGGACCCGCGGGGGAATCGGGGAGCGATGGCTGCTCTTACCGGCAGGCATCCATGCCGTGTAAGAGCAGCATCGCGTATTTCCGCCCCCCTACAGCTCCAAGCTCTGCGATTGGCTGGATAATAGTTGGTTAAGACCGTCACATCGCAGCGCCGGAAGCAGTATGGGGGGGGGTGTCATGTGGAGGTGACTCCAGTGTTTGGTGTCCCCTGCCAGTGCTGCAATTGGGTGGAACAACGCTCCAGCAGCAGAGGGAACCAGAAGAATCCCTCTGCATGCAGCCATTATAGCTGGAGACTGCATGCAGAGTGGACCTGTGCCCCCCTGTGTTGTATCTGCCATGCTGGGACTTATGGTTCACCACCACTGCTTACTGGTACCTGTGAAAATAAGAAAAACATCTGGAACATCTGCTGCAGTGATTTAACTGTTCAGCACCTGGGCTCATTTATTTGGTGCAGATATTTTTTTTCATCTGTGCCTTTTTTTTTTTTAAAGTAATAGTTAGAAGCTTAGGCTACTTTCACACTGGCGTTTTGTGCGGATCCGTCATGGACGTATACGTTCAGATAATACAACCACCAGCATACGTTCTGAACGGATCAGTTTGTATTATCTTTAACATAGCCAAGACGGATCCGTCTTGAACACCATTGAAAGGTGCCTCTTTTCTATTGTGTCAGATTGTGTCATAGAAAACGGATCCGTCACCATTGACTTATGTTGTGTGTCAGAACGGATCCGTTAGGCTCAGTTTCGTAGGACGGACAACAAAACGCTGCAGGCAGCGTTTTGGTGTCCGTTTCCAAAGCGGAATGGAGGCTGAACAGGGGCAAACTGATGCATCCTAAGCAGATCCTTTTCCATTCAGAATGCATTAGGGCAAAACTGATCTGTTTTGGACCGCTTGTAAGAGCCCTGAACGGATCTCACAAACGGAAAGCCAAAACGCCAGTGTGAAAGTAGACTTATATACAGTTGCAAGAAAAAGTATGTGAACCCTTTGAAATGATATGGATTTCTGCACAAATTGGTCATAAAATGTGATCTGATCTTCATCTAATCATCCCTCTTTTCAGAACTGTTTCAGTTCAGCAATATTCTTGGGATGTCTGGTGTGAATCGCTTTCTTGAGGTCATGCCACAGCATCTCAATCGGGTTGAGGCCAGGACTCTGACCGGGCCACTCCAGAAGGCGTATTTTCTTCTGTTTAAGCCATTCTGTTGTTGATTTACTTCTATGCTTTGGGTCGTTGTCCTGTTGGAACACTCATCTTCTGTTGAGCTTCAGCTGGTGGACAGAAGGCCTTAAGTTCCTGCAAAATGTCTTGATAGCTAGTGTTCTTTTTTTGTATCTGCAGTAAATTTAAATGATCAAGTCAAAATCGTGGTTGAGTCCCATAGGGTATCGCATACGTTGGTGAAACTTACCAATGTGTGCGAGACCGCATCAGTAAACACAAGTCTGATATCCGTTGCAGAAATTCTGAACTTCCTATACCCCAACATTTTATCAATACTAACCATCAGATTATTCAACTTAAATTCCAAATCTTGGAACATGTTCCGACTTCACGTAGGGGTGGTAATCGCAAGCTATTACTGAGGCAGCGCGAATCCTATTGGATACATGAGCTTAGGGCTCTTTCATACCTGCGTTATTGTCTTCCGGCATAGAGTTCCGTCGTCGGGGCTCTATGCCGGAAGAATCCTGATCAGGATTATCCTAATGCATTCTGAATGGAGTGAAATCCGTTCAGGATGCATCAGGATGTCTTCAGTTCCGGAACGGAACGTTTTTTGGCCGGAGCAAAAAGTGCAGCATGCTGCGGTATGCAGCATGCTGCGCTTTTTGCTCCGGCCAAAAAAACTGAAGACTTGCCGCAAGGCCGGATCCGGAATTAATGCCCATTGAAAGGCATTGATCCGGATCCGGCCTTAAGCTAAACGTCGTTTCGGCGCATTGCCGGACACGACGTTTAGCTTTTTTAGAGTGGTTACCATGGCTGCCGGGACGCTAAAGTCCTGTTTGCCATGGTAAAGTGTAGCGGGGAGCAGCATACTTACCGTCCGTGCGGCTCCCGGGGCGCTCCAGAGTGACGTCAGGGCGCCCCAGGCGCATGGATGACGTGATCGCATGGACACGTCATCCATGCACATGGGGCGCTCTGACGTCATTCTGGAGCGCCCCGGGAGCCGCATGGACGGTAAGTATACTGCTCCCCCGCTCCCCATTACTACTATGGCAACCAGGACTTTAATAGCGTCCTGGCTGCCATAGTAACACTGAACGCATTTTGAAGACGGATCCGTCTTCAAATGCTTTCAGTAAACTTGCGTTTTTCCGGATCCGGCGTGTAATTCCGGCAAGTGGAGTACATGCCGGATCCGGACAACGCAAGTGTGAAAGAGGCCTTAAGACTCTGTACCCTATGGGACTCAACCGTGATTTTGACTTGATCATTTAATTTTTCAATTTGACCATTAACTCCTATTGTAACGTACTATCATTTCTTTTTTCCACAAACTAGATGATATCATTCCAAAGGTAAAGCAACCTTTTATGTTACCTATGTGTGTACATGTTTGCATCCAAACGTATGCCTATACTCACTAACTCAGTGCCAGTCCAGTGTCATTGTATACTTACCCTCTCTTCCCACATTAATGTGATTAGACTATAGTATATACTTTAACTGCATTACCTGTTTATATTGTTTAAACTTATCCCTTTGTTGTACAGTTCTATCAGTCTATTGATAAGCCATGATTAATATATATATCTATATATATATATATACACACTCACCTAAAGAATTATTAGGAACACCTGTTCTATTTCTCATTAATGCGATTATCTAGTCAACCAATCACATGGCAGTTGCTTCAATGCATGTAGGGTTGTGTTCCTGGTCAAGACAATCTCCTGAACTCCAAACTGAATGTCAGAATGGGAAAGAAAGGTGGGCTACAACAGAAGAAGACCCCACCGGGTACCACTCATCTCCACTACAAATAGGAAAAAGAGGCTACAATTTGCACAAGCTCACCAAATTGGACTGTTGAAGACTGGAAAAATGTTGCCTGGTCTGATGAGTCTCAATTTATGTTAAGACATTCAAATGGTAGAGTCTGAATTTGGCGTAAACAGAATGGGAACATGTATCCATCATGCCTTGTTACCACTGTGCAGGCTGGTGGTGGTAGTGTAATAGTGTGGGGGATGTTTTCTGGGCACACTTTAGGCCCCTTAGTGCCAATTGGCAATCGTTTAAATGGCACGGGCTACCTGAGCATTGTTTCTGACCATGTCCATCCCTTCATGACCACCATGTACCCATCCTCTGATGGCTACTTCCAGCAGGATAATGCACCATATCACAAAGCTTGAATCATTTCAAATTGGTTTCTTGAACATGATAATGAGTTCACTGTACTAAAATGGCCCCCGCAGTCACCAGATCTCAACTTAATAGAGCATCTTTGGGATGTGGTGGAACGGCAGCTTTGTGCCCTGGATGTGCATCCCTCAAATCTCCATCAACTGCAAGATGCTCTCCTATCAATATGGGCCAACATTTCTAAAGAATGCTATCAGCACCTTGTTGAATCAATGCCACGTAGAATTAAGGCAGTTCTGAAGGCAAAAGGGGGTCCAACACCGTATTAGTATGGTGTTCCTAATAATTCTTTAGGTGAGTGTATATATATGCAACGTTCCCATTGTCTACTTAGGATCCCATACACCTTACTATATCTGTTTTATTTTATCCTGAACACTTTTTTTGTGCTTCATTTGGCCACCGCTTCTCTTATACTGGCCATTAGTCCAGGCTTTCAGTTGCCTATGCGGATTTGCGGCAAGTATCTGGCATATACCAGTCTATTTGGCCCATAACTGCTGTCTGCGCATAAATGCAGACTTTAATTAAGTCACGTATCGATCATGTGACTCACCAGTCTATTCTGCCCATAACTGCTGTCTGCGTGTGCGCGTGTACTTAATGACGTCACATGACGATCATGTGACTCATCTGTAACGCCGCATTACCATTATAAAACGGGGACATGCGCAGTGCACACAGCGCAACGCCATCCATCTCCAAACACGCTCCTGCCTTACCGGTATGTATCCTTTGGGACAGTTGATATATACAGTATGATATATGTTTTATGTCTATCATGTATATAGACAATCTGCTGTACATTTGTCACCATGATTAACTTTATTCCACATTTAATCCCACTTTGTGTCTTTAACACATGTTTTGTCAACTCTGCTGCTTTTACCAGATCATGTGGTCATGTTCATTTAGGACAGCCCCTCTATGTTTACTATTACTATATAATTCCATGCAATTTTGGTGCCAAAATTTTTACTGCACCGTATAAAGTATATTCCTTTGTTTCTATATATTCAATTGCTAACTGGCTTTTTGACGATATCCACTATTGATGTTACTATATCCTTAATTGTGACAATTGGTTTTTACTTTACCAATTTTCTCCCTCCTTCTTTTATTCCCTCCCCCCTCCCTCTTTTTTTCTTTACTTTCTTTTGTCATTCATTACTTTATAGCGTATTAACTCTATAGTGTATTAAATTCTGTAACTTACTTATATTGTATGTAATTTTATAGCACATGATCAAGGTCCGGGACGGACCGAAACGTAGGCCATGTATGTTGAAAATTACAAGTGGATGTAATAAATCTACTTTCAGTTGCATTATATATCCGAATGCCGTGAAAATCTTTCCCATCACTGAGCACTGGAACCTCGGTAACGGCGGAGTGCCAGCTAGTCATATATATTTTGAAAACACAACATACATAACCCTTATACTAAATAAAAGTTTACACAATTCACATGTCACACCCCAATAAATAAAAATGGCCCGTCCGTCCCAACGAGTATACTCAGCTGAAGAGGCATACGCCATGCTTGCCTCCAATACTGAGTCTGCCAGTGAGGGACAGGAGGATGCCACTTTCCTCTACTCCTCTACCCCATCATCATCATCTAGAAGGCACCCCAGGGTATCAGCGGAGGCAGCCCCCCAGAGTGAGCCCACATGGATCCCCCCCCCCCCCCCGACGATTATCAGCCCCAAATTCCGGATTTTGTGGGCAGCTCCGGACTACAGATAGACTGTGCGGGCTTCACTGAATTTTGGGGACTCGTGCTGCATATGGGTGTTGTAAATAAGCCAAACGTTAGACAATATTGGAGTTCGGACATCTTCTACCAAGCTCCAATTTACAGTAACATGACCCAGAAGCAATTTGAGTCAATCCGGAAATTCCTACACTACAATGACAATACACAGTGCCCACCCCAAAACAACCTGACATTTGACCGACTGTTCAAGGTTAGGCCTGTCCTTGACCACTTTAACACCAGGTTTGCTGAGGTGTACAACCCAGATAAAAATGTCTGTGTAGATGAGTCCCTATTACTTTTCAAAGGGAGAATTAGATTCCGCCAGTACTTGCCTAGCAAACAGGCATGGTATGGCATTAAGAGTAGCTCCAGTTACACCCACAAGTTCTGCATTAACAAAGGGAAATATTCCCGGATAGAACCCCCAGATTGCCCCCCATCCTAGAAGTTAGTGGGAAGATAGTGTGGGACTTACTGCACCCACTGCTAGTTAAGGGTTATCACCTCTATGTGGATAACTATTATACCAGCATACCCCTATTCATGTCCCTAACTGCCAAAGGTACTGTGGCTTGTGGCACAGTGTGCAAAAATCAGAGAGGCCTCCCTAGATCTGCAATGGGCGCCTCCCCCCAGGGCCCTTAATAGATGTAATGATGCGCATCCCAGGTGTAGGAATGCCGAGTGATATCTTGCGGCCTAAAATGTCCCTTTATATGTGTCATGGTGCTCCTACCTGGATACAGCTGGACCCCAGGCTTTGGCTCTGAAGCAATAATTAAGGGGAATAATTGAGGGATCAAGTCCAGACCTTATATAAAGTTAAACAGCAGCTTTACTTGAATAAATGTTCATCCAAGACAATCTTCAAGCTTTATCTTGGTCTCAGCAACTTGGAAGGCAAACTAGTCTCTGCTACATCTGTTTCTCTCTGGCTCTGCTGTACTGACAGGCTGGCTGTATAACTCTTAAGTTATGCCAGGGAACTATACTCCTGGCATCTGAGGCTTTATGCTTTGGCCTCCATGGCCAGCAGAGCTGAGGGTGCTCTGGCTGGCTTGGGCACGTCCAGCAGAGATGTGCCCAGCACACCATCCCTTGGCAGGGGGTAAGCTGGAACTCACTAACTTTGGTCCCCACCCTTCCTGCAGGAAGTGGGACTCGCCCACTCCTCTCCAGAGGGGGGTTAGAATGGAATGAAAAGTTCCATTCTACCTAATTGTAGCTCTGCCATGTTTGCTGTAACCTGCTGGTGAACCAGGCATATTACATTTGAACATAACAGTTACATTAGAAATAGGAATGCAACGTGTAGTGGACCTGAAATAAATACACAAGATTACATTATATTAGCCCATTAGATATAGTAGCAGGGTGAAGAAGTGGTAATGCTACTCTGGGGCGTTACAGATCCCTGATAGGGCAACCACTGAGAATGGGTGAAAGCAGGGCTCTCCTCCATGAGAACATGCTGGTGGTTAAGTACAAGGACAAGAGGGACGTCCTTGTACTGACCACCATTCACAATAGCACTAGCTCCCCTGCTCCTGTACGAGGTATCACAACTACTACCCCCAAACCAGTTTGTATCCTGGACTACAACAGGCACATGGGAGGGGTGGATCTCTCAGATCAACTTCTGAAGCCCTACAGTGCCACCCGAAAAACTGAAGTGTGGTACAAAAAGCTGTCCATACACATTGCACAGATGGCAATGTGCAATGCGTACGTGCTATTTCAATCTGCAGGCCACACAGGAACTTTCCTTCAGTTCCAAGAGGTGGTTATCAGGGCCCTAATTTTTCAAAACCAGGCCGGGGAGGTTCCCAGTACTTCAGGAAGTCATGGTGCCCGTGTTGTACCAGGGCAACATTTTCTAGGTCAAGTCCCCCAGACAGCAAGGAAGAGAAGGACCCCAAAAATATGCATGGTGTCTTCCAAAAATGGGGATAAGGAAATACACCATTATACCACTGTGAAACCTGCCCTGAGCATGCAGGAGTATTTTAAAATCTGCCACTCATCCATGGAGTATTAATTTAATTTCACCCATGATGTACCCTGTAGTTTTACCATCTTATATCGCTTATTTAGTCTGCATAATTTACAGATCCACTTTTCACCAACCACTACATATTCATTTCTGTGAAACACCTGTTTGCTGAAAAGTACCCTTTCCACCCCTTAAAATGTTTGGACGGGGGTGCACTTTCCAAAATGCGGTCACTTCTTGGGGTTTTTAATTTCTGGAGACCTCCAGGAATTTCTTTCATGCGACATGGCACCTAAAATCCATGTCTGCCAATTCAGGCCTGCCAGCAAAATCTATATTTTGCTGTTTGCCTGCTGTGCGCCAATACAGCAGGCTACTAGCACATATGGGGTGTTTCCTGAATGGGGAGAATATGGGGAACAAAATATTGGGTGCATTTTCTCCTTTAACCCCTTGTGAAAGTGAAAAATTGGGGTCTGCTAGTCATTTTTTATTTTCATAGCCATGTGCTAGTAAATCCTTTGGCAAGTGTTTCTGCCTTCTGTGAGACACCTTTTTGCTGAAAAGTACCCTTTCCACCCCTTAAAATGTTTGTACGGGGGTGCACTTTCCAAAATGGGGTCACTGCTTGGGGTTTTTAATTTCTGGGGACCTCAGGAATTTTTTAAATGAGAAATGGATGGCAGCTAAAATCCATGTCTGCTTAGTCAGGCCTGCCAGAAAAATCCATATTTTGCTGTTTGCCTGCTGTGCACCCATACAGCAGGCTACAAGTACATAAGGAGTGTTTCCTAAATGGGGAACAAAATTTGGGGTGCATTTTCTCCTTTAACCCCGTAGCAGCATACTTCTCTCTGCTCCTTCAAAAAAAACATGTAGATTCAGCTGAGTTGAGCGTTTCTGGATATGGGGGCTCAGGAGAAATAGCTGTTAGCTGAATGAGCAGCTAAAAGTGCAAGCAGATGATGTAAATCCTGGGTACCAGTGCTATAAGGCAATGTTAAACCATGAGCCTGCATGCTGACTCAAAATGAATATATTGATTAGATGCCGCGTACCCAGAGGCAATATGTTTTGTTTTATTGTTGCATGTCATGGATGTCTCTGGAGTTCTTCCATATGAATGTACACAATCAGTACTGTCATCATAGACTGTTTCATGTCTTGCTTTTCTAGTTGTATCCCTTCCTGTGTGTAGCATCAGACTCCCCCCTGCAGCAGCCTTTAATGACTTACAATGCACCAGTAAAAGTCCTCCACTGGACCGTGTTACAACTGCATTAGTCCCCAGTGTTTTCTATAAAACCACAGGTAGACTGAACACAAGCGTGTAACAATTTTGCGCTGTGACATGTTTGCAAAGCAGAGATGGAAATGTGAATGTGGTGCTTAATCAGTTTCTTGGTTTTACACTGTTATAAGAGTCAATGTCATTTTAAGCAGCTCATATGACTAATATCTAGTATTTTTTTAAATGGGAAGAACTACTTTGTTAATATAAGATTTTTTTAATTAGCTGGAGCTTCCTACCAGTATATATTTTACAGTGGGGTGTGATTGTAGTAAATATACATTTGGCATAGACATGAGGATCGTTTGGCCAGTCTGCCAGTATTTAAGTAAGTGGAGTGGTTATCTTCACATCTTTGTCTTAAACCAGTAGAAATCGAGTTAAAGGGCGTGTTTGGACTACAGATATTGATGACCCTCAGGATAGATCAGTGACAGATTGGTAGGGATCTGACACCTGGCACACCCACTGATCAGCTGTTTGTGCAGCTGCAACACCAAAACCCATAGAGTTCACAGAATAGAAGCACAAGGCTCTGTACACTTTGTAGTTTCTGGTGCCGGCATACTGCAGCTCAGATTCCATTTATTTAAATAGGGGCTGAACTGCAGTACCACGGCACTGTCTGCTTTCAGCACCGTACACTGTATAGTTACCGGCCCCGGCATCTGCCTGAAACAGCTAATCAGTAGGGGTGCTGAGTATTTGACCTGAATCTGATACTGATGACCTATACCCGAGGTTAGATCTTCAATATCTGTAGCCCAGACAACCCCTTTAAAGTGAAAGTCTACTCTTAACCATCATTGTGTTTCTGTTGAATCTAAATTCAATTCAATACTGAATAATTTATTTGGTATTTTTATAGCAGTTGGGGCATCATTTTTTTTTCTAAACTCCAAATTCTTTGTATAGCTATAGAGTCAAATAATATACTGTATATTGAACTCCATTAAAAAAAAGCTCCAAAAGGGTTTATACAACGTTCAAAACTTATCAATAGGATAGGTGATAAGTATCTTTTTAGTGGGAGGCTGACCTCTAGCACCCCCACCAGTCCCAATAATGGAGGTCTCGATTCACCTGACTGAATGAAGTGGCGGTCAAGCCTGCACATAGTTGCTCTATTCATTCTCTGTGGGACTACTGGAGATAGGCAAGTGCTATGCTATTTCCGTCAGACCCACAGATAATGAATGTAGCAGTGGCGGGATCCTTTTTCTGAGAATGGATGGGGTTTCCAGCAATCATAATAATTGATGAGATGCTTTTCCCTTATCCTGTGGATGGGAGATATGTTTTGATCTTCATCCAAACCCTTAAAAGAAGAAGCCACCACTTCATTCATCTCTATGGGAGCGCCGGAGATAGCCAAGCAAAAAGCTTTGCCATCTACTGCGCTGGCATAGAAATGAATAGAGAGGCAGCATGCTTTTCCAACCTGCCACTCCGTCTATTTCTGAGGGCTCCACAGGGTATGGAGCCCCCGTTCTTGTGAACAGTGGGGGTCTCAGTGGAAGGATCCCGACCCATCTAATGGTTAATAAATTGTTGCAACAGAAATACCCCTTTAAGCTCCACCTAGTGTCTCTTCTAAAGCATCCAGAATTTAATAATGCCTATTTAAACCTATGCAGAAGATTTGGAGCACATACCTGAACAATGGAGCTCTGACTGTAAGGCTGGTTGTACACAGGGAGGCCGCAACATCACCAACTCATCAATAGGTGTACAAATTGAATGGTTATACCTCTATTTACATGCAAATGCATGCAGGTGTGGCGAGGTTACTATCACTACTTTGCAGTTTCCCCATAGAAACCCAGTCTAACAACAATAAGAAAGTAATCATTGCACAATGTTAGTCCTAAACACAACATTTATTTTTAAAGTTATATTCAGGCAATAATTGTTATTGCCATGATGGTAGTGCTTAATTATAATCACTTGAAAATTTTACTTACAAACATAGCCACCGTTATTATGACTGGCTTAATGCATTAATGCAACAAAAACATATTACAGTGAAACAACAAATAACGTTAGTCACACAGCTGGTGTCAAAATAATGCTAGCTACATCTGTACACAGGGCCTAGGAGATATAGGAGATTTGTTACAGTAGGAGTATGGTAAAATTCTGGTAATCCTGCAGTTGATAATACATTGATAATCTTGCTTCTGTCCTTCTAATGTGCAATTTCACAGGGCCAGAAATAGAAGACAAAGCCAATAGAAAAAACTGACATGAGGCCTACCTGGATAGTGGTTCCTTTGAGTATCCACAGATTGAGGTCTCTGCTTTGGAGTCTGTGGCAGTGACTCACTTTAGTAGAGTATATAAGTGTATAGGGTGATATATCTACAGTGTTGAGCAAAGTCAATCCCTTGCAATATAGACCCCAAGGATAAAATAAGGGAAAAAGAGCGCCAAACCCCGTTCTAGAACACAATTGTAAGGGAAATAGGAAGCACCACTCGCAGTGATGGCGACTATATGACACTAAATGTATCATAAGACAATAGCGTGAAGTACATGTAATCTCCTGAAGAAGGGGAATTGGTATCCCCGAAACGCGTTGAGCCACATATTTGTATTAAAGGTGATTGATCAGAAGCACTGGATTCTTGCTGCCTTCCATCACTACGACTCTACATGCGATCCTGGTTCAAGTCACAGGTGTCATGTGCTTATCCTGATGACTACCCCCCAGTGAAGTGAGTGCTACTTGTGTGATATTGTCCTGAGGGGAACTTCAAGTTATTTTTATCATTACTAACTATACCATTTATATTATTTTTATATGGTTTTATTAGTGTTTTTTCTCTATAGCTGTGTCTGTTCACGGTTCTTTATCTTGAGTACTTACAAACAGGATTCCAAAAAAGTTGGGACACTATACAAATCGTGAATAAAAACTGAATGCAATGATGTGGAGGTGCCAACTTCTAATATTTTATTCAGAATAGAACATAAATCACGGAACAAAAGTTTAAACTGAGAAAATGTACCATTTTAAGGGAAAAATATGTTGAATCAGAATTTCATGGTGGTGTTTGTAGAGTGTATACAAGCCCACCCGCGCTCCCAGATTCACTAAACCCTACGTATCAAGCAGGGAATCGCTGCAAGGTTCACTGCCACAGTCTGCTGCAGTGACCGTAATGTTAAAGTATTACCAAGGTCTGATTTGAATACAAATCAGAATCGGAACCTGCGCTGATTCCGATAAGTTTCAGAGTATTGGGTAGATGTGCAAGGGAAGGGATATTCACAGTAATCTTCAGAATGGTTACCTTATTTAGCAGGCAATCTGTCCGTAGAATATTCTTCTTATTGGATCCGGTGGGTTGGTTTCCAAAGCGCCTTCAGGTTCAACCTCTAGCGTAGGTGGTGCTCCGGCCGGCAGCAGATCACTCACGCGAGGGAACCCCAGTTGAAGTCCGGGAACTTGGCGTGTGACGTCACCGCACTGAGTATGGGAGCCTTCAGGGGACAAATTCAATCCTCTTTGGGGTTACTTGCATGTTTCCGGTGACTCGCAGGACTTCAGGGAATAACTTTGAACTTCGATTTTAGAGCTTGAAAACCGTATTAAAACTTGGATCCGAAGTCGGCTTTGGTACCGAGGCACCAGCTGGTACCGAAGCAGACTTCAGATTACTGTTTTAAAATGCTTTAAAATGATTTTCAAGTTTAAAATCAAATGCCGAAAGTCTGAGAATTCAGTGATGGCGAATTTCACCTCGCTGGAGGCAATACATTTTAATGACGGCATTAAAATGAAGTTTTGAGAAAATCGACGTAACATCTTGGATGACATACAAGATTAATTTGTTTTAGAAGAGTACATTGCCCCAAGAACCAGGAGACCAGTTTGTTGCCGGCTGCCTTTAGACAAATGTCTCAAAGAGAGACAGAGTTGTCTCCAGGCAAAAATTGAGGACATCAGCATCAGCAGATCTTTTGAAACAGGAGATGGCTTTACATAAAGAAGACTGTTTCTTACCATACCTTTAGAAAGTCAGATACAGTGCTGGCTGCTGTAATTTTAGAGAGCAACTAATTATTAAAGTGGACAGTTGGGTGTTGTCCATATACAATAATGAATGGTGAGGCGTATCTGGCCTCTCCTGTATGGTTGTAAACTCACCCAACTATACTGGTGAGAGGACACTACATTTCTGAGGTAGTTCTCCAAAACTTGATTGACTCATTCAACGTGATCATTGGACTGCAGATGATAAACCATAGAGAAAGCCAACTTGACCTCTAATAAACCTCTAAGTGCTTGCCAGAATCTGGATATATACTGGACTTCCCTGTCTGAGACAATATGCAAAGGAAGACTATGTAGGCGGAAGATATGTTTAATAAACAGAGAGGACAGTTGAACTGCAGAAGGGAAACTTGGAAGAGGAACAATATGTGCCATTATAGAGAAGTGAATTACAACTACTTATATAGTAGCATTGTTGGAGGACTTTGGCAAGCCAGTTATTACATCCAAATGTTGTAAGTTCAAGGGAAATCTGGAACTGGTAGAGGATGCAATAATCCAGCAGTTTTTTATGTAACTCCTTAGTTTGTGCACAAATTGAGCAAGCTGACATGCCAAGAAGTTCCACCAAAATGGCGATGAACAAAATCAAATGTCTTACATACTCCTGAATGATCTTCTAGTTTTGAGGAGTGACCCCAGGAAAATGTTTTGCTTCCTAAGGACTTTAAGAATAAAAATCTTTCCTGAAGGAATTTCACAAACTTGGACCAGAGTAACAAGCACAATGCGAATTGGTTAATAAGAAACTTATGTTCAGCAGCCATATGAGAAAACTCAAAGAACCGAGACATGGATTCAGCCTAACATTCTTATCTGCAGGGTGAAAATATCAAAACAGTGGAATAATAAGGACCAACAGGGATTTAGGCAATGAGCGTACTGTAAATGTAGTACATTGTTATGGTCAGAGTGAGCCCCCAGAATGAATTTTATTGGTGAACCCCAGGCACCCGAGTCCTTCACTGTATCTACCTATCTATCTCATATCTATCTATCTATCCCTACAACTCCCACAATGCCGTGCTGTAAGCTGATACCTGTAGGCTGTTCAGGCATTCTGGAAGTTGTAGTTTTGCAACAGCTGGAGGGCCGCAGTTTGAGGATGCCTGCTCCAAAGTATTGAAACACAACTAACCTTGACAATTCCCTCAACTGAATGGAGTGAACTTAAGAAAAAAACTGAAAACTCCATGGAAGAATACAAGAAATACATTGAAAACACCAAAAGGATTACATTTATACAAGATACTGAAGATTATCTACTTAACAGAGTGCATCGCTGGCAATGGCAGGATACTGTTTCCTCACATGGCTATACACCATATTTGGACTATGCATCTTCATCTTCAGGCAGCGACAGACCAATCTCCTATCATTGATCCCAAAATTTTTTCCCAAGAGAAGGTACAGAACAAGACGAAGACCAAACATACCCAACATGAAAGGGGCACCCACAGATTAGGGCCACACCGGAATCCGAATAAGATCCCAGGTACGGACTTAGTAATTAACATTTTATCTAGGACCCTGTCACCCGGCGAACGTATTGTAAAAAGGACTTTCATTCTGCCCACGGGGCAATTTGGACTATTTTTCCTGACAACATGATTTACGTAGATTATATAGGTCATTATGCCTTAAGGCCCATTTTTTTACAGATTTAGGAGGGCAAAACATCTTCCCCTTCTACATTATCCAATTTCCTTATCTATATCATTAAGTAAATTAAAAGACAATTAGCAGATATCAATACTTATGAACCTATCAACTTTAACCCTACATTTAAATACAACGCAAAATCAATGCCTTCCTTGGTCACCATTTAGCAGAGGGCACCATTGACAAAGCCACCTATACTTTTCTACAAAATGATAATCCAATCACTCTTGTCTTCTATATCATACCCAAGATACATAAAAACTTGCAGTAACCACCAGGAAGGCAAATTGTAGCCTTCACTGAATCTATACTCTCGCCACTTTCAATTTTTTCTTAGGAAAGGTCCTTTTATACCCATAAGCGACAAGCAAGGTCATACCTCCTAGACATATCAGAACTACATAACATCCCTCCTGAAAGCTTTATATGTCCATGGGCCATGAGAAGGGAATACAAGCAATTGCATCTCTACTATCCACTTCCTCTTTATCTGAATAGACATTCTGTATTGAATTATTGAAATTCTTGTTACAAAAGTTTTTTTATGTTTGGTGACAACTTCTATATACAAAGAAAAGGGACCACTATGGGGTCAAATGTGGCACCCCATACGCCAACACCTTAATTGCACGGTTTGAGGAGGATTGGGTATATTCTAATACCCTATTTGAAACACGTCATTATGTGGCACAGATATATTGACAATGTATTTTGCATCTGGAATGGTAACATAAAATCATTTGAAGAATTTCATCAGTATCTCAATAATGTAGACAAGGACCTACAGTTCACAATACATGTAGACCACAACAGTATAAGCCTCCTTGATACCATTGTCACCACAAATGAGACAAGTACACTATCGACAGACATATTTTCCAAACCTACTGAAAGGAACACTTTACTTCAATACTCCAGCAGCCATCCTAGAAGCACTAAATATGTGTTGCCTAGATCACAATTTAAATCAGTGGCTCTCATTGAACTACAAAAGACACGTATGGATGAAGTGGCCAAAAAAATTGAGGACAGAGGTTATCCTAGGAAATTAATACTTAAAGAACAAACGTACACCACGCAAAACAGTACCAACTGGAGTGACACATGGTCCCCTTGTATACCTTTGGCAATCACCCACCATCCCTTTGTACCGAAAATACTACAGATCATAGAAAAGCACTGGTCACTTCTGAAAAAATCATACCCAGAGGTAACAGAATTCCAGAGTGCAGTCAGAATGTGCTACAAACAATCAAGGAATCTAAGGCTACTTTCACACTGGTGGCAGCAGGGTCCGGCAGGGGAACAGCATGCCGGATCCGTGCTAACGCTAGCCCACCTTGCTGCCGGAAGTGCCCTCCGTCCCTATTCACTATAATGGGAGGTCCGGCCGCAGTCAGCAAACATGCCGAGAGGCGGATGGACAAGAACTACAGCATGCTGCGTTTTTTTCCCAGCCTCTCAGCTTGTTTGCCGTGCTGCGGCCAGAGCTCCCATTATAGTGAATTGGGCCGGAGCGGACTGCCGGACCATGCTGCTGCCAGTGGGAAAGTAGCCTAAGAGATAACTTTGTGAGAGCAGACATAGGCTCCCTGAAGAACAGTCCTAGACAAATCATATTAGTTATGAAAAAAACGGGAACATACACCTGTTTAAACTGTGCACAATGCACCAACGGAATAAAGGGCAACAGGATTATCCACCCTCATATAGGGAAAGTTTATCAACCCAAGGGTTTCTTTACATGTGCTACGACCTTTGTCATCTATTTAATTAAATGTCCTTGCGGTCTCGCATACGTTGGGGAAGGTATACTAGTATGTGAACCATTTATTTTTATAGTGGTCCTCAAAGAAAACATTGTAGAGGGTGACATACAACAGATATGGCAGTTTACACCTATTAACATGACAAAAAATCAAGTGAAGGTCATCTAAATTGTGTGTTGATATTCCTGGTATGATATTTTGTTACAGTACAAAGCTTCTAGCAATAGAAGCACCATTGATCCAGTAGGCTGTTTTTTCTGGTTTCATCAGAAAAGTTATTTGAGGTTTATTTCCCAATAGTGACCTTTTTGATGATTATCTTGCAGAGCATAACTGCCAGTTGCTCCAGAAATCCAGACATTGCACGAGATCAGCAGTTCATTCAGTTATGTGCTCCACATACAGTATATGAGAACAGGAGTAGAATAAAGAGGTGTCTTAAAGAGGATCTGTCACCACAAAACGCAATGCAATCTGAAAGCACCATGTTATAGAGCAGGAGAAGCTGAGCAGATTGATTGATATTTTTGTGGGAAAATATTCAGTAAAACCTGCAATTTACAGATGTATATCTTTTTTTCTAACAGCTATCAGTACAGGAGGGATTTATTCTCAGTCACTGTATGCACGTATACACACCATGCAATCAGTCACTGATAACATCTCCTCTTTGTAACAATAGGTATTCACAGGAGGTGTAAAAAAGCAAAGATATATATACAAAGATATACTACATATAAAATACAGGTTTTACTGAATCTTTTCCCACAAAAATATATATATCAAGCTTCTCATCTTCTCCTATTCTATAACATGGTGCTTTTAGATTGCATTGCCTTTTGTGGTGACAGGTCCTCTTTAAGGAGACACATAAGGTGAGATTTATCAAAACTGGGGCTTTCTGCATCTGTCTTGATATCCCCCGCGCTGCCGGAGGATGCTCCTAATTTATGACGAGGCGCATGCGACAATTTTTTTAAAAGTCGTTGTTAAATAGTCGCACCTATGACTTTTTAATGCCACTTTTAAGACGTAAAGGGAATGATAAATCTCCCCCATAGAGTATTCTCATGCAGACACACCAAGGCACAGTATGGCCCCACATAAGTCTGTGGGTGTTGTATTATAGCACAGAGGTGCCTTAAAGGGGTTGTCCAGCTTTAAAACACTTTTGGGCAGCCTCCTTCTCCCTGCTGTGTGGGGAAGCATACTCACTTGCCCCCCTTCCCCCACTACTCAGTTCCAACTGCTTCACTCTGCTGCTCTCTGGTTTCTTGGCTGCCAACTTTTGGACTAGATGAGGGTCATGTATGATGCTGCAGCCAGGGACTGGCCGCAGTGGTGACATATCCTCAAGCGGCATGTGACTGGGTCTGGCAGGAAGCTACCCAAAAGTGTTTCAAAGGTGGATAACCCCTTTAAAGGTAGGTTGTCAGTAATTTTGACTATGCATAACAGCACTAGGCAAGGACCGGGGATAGCAGGACAAACTTTTTGCACAGCCTTTATTATTAGGAATAGTGTGAATATTTTATTTCTCAGGCACTGCTCTTGCTAGTGCCTAAGAGGTGGGGCTCCACCATTAAGTGCTGTCTGCATTGAGCTGCTTCACAGCCCCTCCACTTTGACAGCCGTAATATTGGTTGCATGCTATATCTCTCACTCTAAGCCGAGTTCATATTCACACTGCTCCTGATAATAAGAGCTCCACAAAAGATATGTTTTTCCTGCTCTCTTTAAAATTTTAAAAAGGCTGACTTCACCGGGTTGAGGGCAGCATTTCAGGGCATAGACTGGGATCAGCTACTGTCACATAATAATAGGGAGGATAAATGGGAGAGCTTTAAATCCAAATTGCATAATTGCACAATAACATTTTTCCTTTAGCATAAACGGCTAAAATTAAACCCCCCATGGCTTACAGCTACTGTAAAGAGGGCAATAAATGACAAAAAAAAAGCATTTAAAAAATATAAAGCTGAGGGCTTAATACAATTTGTAAAAAGGAGATAAAATCTTCAATAATACAAGATGAACAGCAGGTGGCAAACAAATCCCCAAAAATTATTTAAATATATAAATGCTAAAAAAAGGTCTGAGAAGGTAGGTCTACTAAATAATGATAAAGGAAAAGGCAGAGTTACTAAATGATATATTTTTTTTTAGCTCTGTATATACAAAAGAAGAGAAAGGAGCTGATATCTGTGGTGCTGGGTCTGTTAGTACATCTGGCAATACACTCAATTGGCTAAGTATAGATATGGTCCAAGCTAAGTTAAATAGGGTAAATGTGAACAAAACTCCAGGTCCAGATGGATTATACCCAAGAGTTCTTAAAGAGCTCAGCTCTGTCATTGCTGTGCCCTTGTTTATTTATAATTTATAAAGATTCTCTAGGTTCTGGTACAGTGCCAAGTGATTGGCGCAAGGCAAATGTGGTTCCCATATTCAAAAAAGGATCTAGGTCCTCCACATGTAATTATAGACCTATAGGCTTGGAAAGTATAGTTTGTAACTGGATTGAAAACTGGCTGAAGGACCGTGTCAGGAGAGTTGTGGTCAATGATTCCTATTCAGAATGGTCTTGGGTTGTAAGTGGTGTAGCCCAAGGTTAAGTGCTGGGTCCTCTATTATTTCATTTATTAATGATATCGATTATGGGATTAATAGCACGATTTCTATTTTTGCAGATGATACTAAGCTGTGAAGTAATGTACAGCCTATGGAAGATGTCCATAAACTACAAGCTGACTTGAACACTCTGAGTGATTGGGCATCAACTTGGCAAATGAGGTTCAATGTGGATAAATATAAAGTTATGCATCTTGGTAGTAATGATCTCTATGCATCATATGTCTTAGGGAATATAACAGCGTTGGTGTGGCCTCATCTGGAATAAGCTTTGGAACTGGAAACAAAGTACAAAGAAGAGCGACTAAACTGATAAGGGGCATGAAGGGTCTTAGTTATGAAGAAAGATTAAAAGAGTTACATTTATTCAATCTTAAGAAGAGATGTCTGGGGGGGGGGGGGGGGGGGCATGATTAACCTATACAAATATATAAATGGGCCATACAAAAAATACAGTGAAATACTGTTCCATGTAAAATTCCCCTAAAAAGACAAGGGGTCACTGCGTCCGACTGGAGAAGAACAAGTTCAGTGTCCAGAAGCGTGAAAGTTTCTTTACTATAAGAACTGTGAATATGTGGAATAGACAGTTTTAAAAATGGTTTAGATGAATTCTTAAAAGTACAAACCGGAGTCCCAAAAAGTTGGGACACTAAACAAATTGTGAATAAAAACTGAATGCAATGATGTGGAAATGGCAAATGTCAATATTTTATTTGTAATAGAACGTAGATGACAGATCAAACGTTTAATCCGAGTAAATGTATCATTTTAAAGGAAAAATACGTTGATTCAAATTTTCACGGTGTCAACAAATCCCCAAAAAGTTGGGACAAGTAGCAATAAGAGGCTGGAAAAAGTAAATTTGAGCATAACGAAGAGCTGGAAGACCAATTAACACTAATTTGGTCAATTGGCAACATGATTGAGTATAAAAAGATCTTCTCAGAGTGGCAGTGTCTCTCAGAAGCCAAGATGGGTAGAGGATCACCAATTCCCACAATGTTGCGCAGAAAGATAGTGGAGCAATATCAGAAAGGTGTTACCCAGCGAAAAATTGCAAAGACTTTGCATCTATCATCATCAACTGTGCATAACATCATCTGAAGATTCAGAGAATCTGGAAAAATCTCTGTGCATAAGGGTCAAGGCCGTAAAACCATACTGGATGCAGTGATCTCCGGGCCCTTAAATGACACTGCACCACAAACAGGAATGCTACTGTAAAGGAAATCACAGAATGGGCTCAGGAATATTTCCAGAAACCATTGTCAGTGAACACAATCCACCGTGCCATCCGCCGTTGCCAGCTAAAACTCTACAGTGCAAAGAAGAAGCCATTTCTAAGCAAGATCCACAAGCTCAGGCGTTTTCACTGGGCCAAGGATCATTTAAAATGGAGTGTGAAAAAATGGAAGACTGTTCTGTGGTCAGACGAGTCACGATTCAAAGTTCTTTTTCGAAATCTGGGACGCCATGTCATCCGGACCAAAGAGGACAAGGACAACCCAAGTTGTTATCAACGCTCAGTTCAGAAGCCTGCATCTCTGATGGTATGGGGTTGCATGAGTGCGTGTGGCATGGGCAGCTTGCATGTCTGGAAAGGCACCATCAATGCAGAAAAATATATTCAGGTTCTAGAACAACATATGCTCCCATCCAGACGTCATCTCTTTCAGGGAAGACCCTGCATTTTTCAACAAGATAATGTCAGACCACATTCTGCATCAATCACAACATCATGGCTGCGTAGGAGAAGGATCCGGGTACTGAAATGGCCAGTCTGCAGTCCAGATCTTTCACTTATAGAGAACATTTGGCGCATCATAAAGAGGAAGGTGCAACAAAGAAGGCCCAAGACGATTGAACAGTTAGAGGCCTGTATTAGACCAGAATGGGAGAGCATTCCTATTTCTAAACTTGAGAAACTGGTCTCCTCGGTCCCCAGACGTCTGTTGAGTGTTGTAATAAAAAGGGGAGATCCCACACAGTGGTGAAAATGGCCTTGTCCCAACTTTTCTGGGATTTGTTGACACCATGATATTCTGATTCAACATATTTTTCCCTTTAAATGGTACATTTTCTCAGTTTAAACTTTTGTTCCGTGATTTATGTTCTATATAAAATAAAATATTAGAAGTTGGCACCTCCACATCATTGCATTCAGTTTTTAGTCACGATTTGTATAGTGTCCCAACTTTTTGGGAATCCGGTTTGTAAATAACATTAATGCTTATGAAAATGTGTAGAAATCTGAGTCTCACTTCCTTCTCGGATTCGTGTCCCCACATATCCCTTGGTTGAACTTGATGGACTTATGTCTTTTTCCAACCGTATATAACTATGTAATCCTGCAGGAAAACCTAAAGCAGAAACCCAACTTGACAATACACACCAGGTGCTGAAGGAAGCAATTGCCCTGGAAAAGAAGATCAGGCAGGGATGATTCCAGAGTAGTTTGAGCTAGTATCTGACAGAAACACAATATACCTAAACTAATAACACACAGACAGTTGTATTGTTCATGTCTTTTATTGAGCACATTGAGTAAATACTTACAGTGCTGGTATAAAAAAAAAACATTGAAATTAATAATATGATATCCCTTCCAACAGCAATTACCTCTCTAAACATTTCCTGTAGCTACAGATAAGATTGGTACAATGTTGGGGAGGACTATTGGACAATCCCTCCATGTTAATGTGTTTCAGTTTATTAGTATTTCTGGGGTGCATTGTATGTACAACCCTCTTCACATCATGCCACAGCATCTTGATAGAGTTAAGGTCATGACTTTGACTTGACCATTCCAGAACACAAATTATCATCTTTCCAATCATCAAGTAGATTCACTTGTTTACTTTGGGTCATTGTCTTGTTACATCACCCATCGCCAGCTTGAAGGCATGAAATGCTGCCCTTACCTTACCTTGTAAAATGTTTTCACACACTTCAGAATTAATTATTCCCTCCATCATCGCAGGGTGTTAGGCCCTGGGACAGCAAAGCAGCCCCCAACAATGATGCTCCTTTCACCATTGTTCACCGTTGGGATGAGGTTTTAGTGTTGGTGTGCAATAATGTTTATCCTCCAAAAATACTGTTATTCATTTGTGCTAAAAGGTTCCACTTTTCTCTCATCTGTCCTTAGAACATTTTTGCAGAAGCACTGTCGAATATCTAGGTGGTCTCAGGCAAACCTTGGATAGCAGCAGCTTCCTTTGTGGTGTCCTTTCATGAATCCAATTCTCGTTTATTATTTTTCTAATAGTGGCACATGATATGAGGTTTTTGCATTTTGTAGAGTCTTGCTGTTACCATTGGGATCTTTCTCACTTCTTTCAGGATTGGTTGTTGAAAAAGTCCTTCATTATGTCCATTTGTAGATAGACCCAGTAATGCTTTTGTAGTCCTGTACAGGTTCGTGCATCTCTATAGCACATATTCTGAGGTCTCCTAAAGGTTGTTTGCATTGAGGCATGATTCTCACTAACCAGTCTTTCTTGAGAAGAACAGATTTGTCAGTGGCAAGGTTTTCTTTGCATTTATTTAACAGATAAAGCTCATGTAAAACCCACATTTCCAGTGTCATCTCCTTAATTGAAACACTTTTTGCCAATTAGCTCTTGGAGAAGTCATTAACGCAGAGGCTTAAGGCCCCTTTACATTGGTCATTGATAAGGACAATTATCAATACGGAACATTACTAGGATCCCTCATTCCCAATAGTTGCCGTCAATCATCCAATGAATGAGCAAACAAGCAGGCAATTATCGTCAATGAACAGATTTTTCCTGATAATTGCTAGCTGTTTGTGCCCACATAAAAGTGCCTTTACTTTTTCTCCCTGTGCTGTTGATGTTTACTCAACATGCTCAATAAAAGATATGAACAGTACAACTGCAGGGTTGTTTCTCTTTGAGCTTCAGCATTACATTCAGTTCTTATAGGCTATTTGCAGACTGATGTAGCATCTCACCTTCCCTGCAACAATCAGTTTCTTGATATCCTTCGAAAGCGGTGTCTTTATACACATCCTCCAGGACTTGTGCAATATACTCATATAGTATATCAACAACCCATACAGCAATGCCAATAACCCCCCAAAAATAATGGACGATATAATAAAAAGTCTAATTTATTAAATCTCGCATATAACAGAACATATATAGAAATGAGGGGCCGAGACAGAGCAAAGCCCCGAACAGTATGCTACAGAAACAGATTATATAACAGATAAAGTCTCTAATGCTGCATGATGCTCAAATCTGATGCAAGGAAACATTGTGATAATCTCAGCTTCTGAAAGCTTTCTAACATACAAATAGCACCGCATTTCCATTAATGTCTAATTTCACTATGTTGTGGTATTGTTAACATAGAGATTCACTAAAGCTAAAACACCTTTACATGTTTTTAAAAAAAGAACTAGTATATAGGAGACTATGGAATATACCATATCCACCAGTTTTCTAACAACTCTTATGATGCTTTTAATCTTGTAATCACAATCCATTGAAAACCTATCCCTCCAGCATTGCATACAATGCAAACAGAAGCAGTGGAGTTCAGTTAAATCATGCACATGTGTAACGCCCCCAAGTGGCATTACCACTTCTACACCCTTCTTATGTCTGTATATGCAATAACCATGTCATCTTATGCCTTTATTCCAGGTCATCCATGTAGTGTGCATTTCTTCTTATGGATTTGTATTGTTCATGTAATAACCTGGTTCCCCAGCGGGTGGCAGCAGACTTGGCAGTGCTACTGCATTGAAACCTGGCTTTCTAGCTCTCTGAGACACTCTCCTCCGAGGAGACAGTACGGTCTAGGGAGAACCGAACCAGTTGGTTCCTGTATGCCATGCTGTAGGGAGAAACAGCATACGCTCATCCCCGAGGGACTGAGCTCTCCAAGAAATCCAGCCAGGACAAGAAGTTCCTGGAATCACAGTGAGAGACAGACTTAGAACAACAACAACAAGCACAAAAGAAAGCACTTCTATTTAATATTGCTGACTGTAATGCAAGGCACCAACAAACAGACCAGTGATGAAAGCAAAAAGGTGTTTATTCACCAGAAACATAAACGTCCAGGACACTTGCTGGTAACAAGGAATAATAACAAAAAACCAGGCAAGGAGATTCCAGGAATAGTCCCAACCAGTGCTGAATGATGCTGTGCACTTGGCAGTCGAGTCACTCCAGATCTTGGGTCCGCTGTAAGGACAAAGTTCCTGGCAGTCTTCAGTCACTAGGAGTTGTGACCTATACCTGGTTGAGGGAAAATAACAGTGGGCACTGATCACCCTGAGAGACCTCCTTTTAAATGCCTGCTGACCAATCCCAGGGTGCCAAGTGTCCACTACCATAGGTGAACAAATTGCCCTGCACCTGAGTACAAGGCCTAAGGCAATCACAAGTTGATTAACCCATGGCTGGCTCCCTAATCCACTTTGCTCTTGTGAGTCAGTATAATATGCGCCACTGGTCGACGAAGTGCATAAGAAGCGCGTACTCGCGACCGTGTATCCCTTTGCGAACCTGCCCTCGTGCGTACGCACGGACGCATGATTGACTCAGCGCGAGTATGCGAGCGCGTGGACCCAGATGCGGAAACGGAAGTCGCAGGAGACACCGGAGACAACCCTGGCCGCGGCGTCTTGTCACTCGCCTGGCCACTCTGTCCCCGGGACTCCGACGGTCCTCCCCTCCGATGTCCACGCGAACGCATCTCCGCACTGGCTCGCAAAGGGGTCAGCGCTGGTGCATCAGAGACACGCATAACCTGTCCCGCAACTCCACAAGGACCCCTCTTGGTTCCCCTGGAGTGCAAAGCAGGTGAGGATCTTACACTGACATAGCAGGTTTGAGTGAGTACACCACAGATTCAGCAGAGAGAAGTTTGTTTTGCAGAAGTACTGGCCTGCCAAAGTCCTGCTAAAACTTGCTGGGAACCAAGACCAGTGCTGTGGATTGTTTAGATTATCGTTTATGCAAAGTAAAGCAACTGTTGAACTTCCATACAACCAAGTCTGGACTCAACTTTATTTCTACACTATCCAAGTTAACTACCCTTTTGCACTGCTTCGGACCACATCACATCTGGGATCCACGGATATCCAGGTAGGAAAACCATGACACAGAGATTGTATGCCACCGTGCACCACTCTGGTAATTCTACCTCTGGGTTCCAACATTACCATCTATAAAGGGAGTCTTGTGCTTCCGCTGCTTAACCACAACTAGTGTCATGTTTACTTGCTCTATAAGAGGGACATATTTCGTAGAAACCTCCTAAAGGGCAAGGGATACCCCAGACGCTGAACCCGTAGGCCCTTTGCACATGCATAAAATATAGCCTGAGACTTATGGCATATTTAAAGGGAACCTGTCACCAGTTATGGTGTCCTAACTAAGGGCAACATAAATAAGTGACTGATTCTCTTAGCAAAATGCTGGGTCACTTTCTTTAATTGACCCAATCAATCTGCCAACATCTTGTATTGAAAAGCTCCAGCTGATAATGATGAGTCGTGAATATTCATGAGCTCCTGACTCTTCCCGCCCACCTGCTGCTGAGTGACAGTTATTTTCCATATGAATCAGCAGCAGGTGGGCAGGGGAGTGGCTATAGCTCTGAATTAAATATTCACTGGACTCAATGACATCAGGCCGGACTCGAATCAGCTCATTAGCATGCGGCATGCGGCATCTTTGTGTATATATTATGAGGTGACCATCTGTCACACCAGTAAGTGAATACATCTAAGGCACTTTTTAGTAATGATTGTATATAATTAGTTAGATTATAATCAAATATCCACACGACAGGTTCTCTATAAGCAAACAGATAATCGTTACAATTTGAATGCCAGTCATGGTGGATAATAATCATGTGGTGTACATATATACAGTATGTAGCGACTCAATGACTGTACTGAAAATGCTTGTTCAGCTATTGCAAAATAATTTATGCAATCAAATACATTATCGTTTGTTGTTATTGAATTGTGGTGATGTAAAGGAACATCGTGTGATCTTTCAGTGATGTGAACGATGCAAAGACAGGCACATTTTATGCAAATCGTTGCTGTCTAAATACAGTAAACCTTCCTCAATTAAACAAGTAAAGGATGAGGATTGCATGCAAATGAATTATACAGCTAAACAGGAAAACTCAGGAGCCCATCCTATCGTCACCTGAGCAGAAGAGCCCGCAGCCAGTGTGAGTGCAGTGGATATAGTGGCATTGGCAGAGCGGAGGACAAGTAAGGCTCCATTCACACGTCTGCAATTGTGGTCCGCATCCGTTCCGCAATTCTGCGGAACGGGTGCGGACCCATTCATTCTCTTTGGGGACAGAATGGATGCAGACAGCACACAGTGTGCTGTCCGCATCCGAATTTCCGGAGCGCCCTGCCGATCTTCCGGTCCGCGGCTCTGGAAAAAAATAGAGCATGTCCTATTCTTGTCCGCAATTGCGGACAAGAATAGACATTTCTATGGGGGTGCTGGCCGGGTGTATTGCGGATCCGCAATGCACTACGGACCTGTGAATGGACGCTAAGTCCTGACCAAAATATCTTTCCTACACAGGACAAAAGATGCCAGGATTTTATAATAAAAAAAAAAAAAAGCCCAGGTAATCCTTTTTAATTCAGCCCCAGACCAGAACTAAAAATTATTATTGCCCATGTCACTCCTGTATGTGCAGTCTTATTATTTCCCCTCTCGTTCTTGTATCAGACCCTCTTATTTTTAACCCTATCACTATTATGTATATTAATTACTGCTCCTGTTAGGGATGAGCAAATAGAATTTTGATGAAACATCCAAAGTCGAGCTGCATAAAACTTTGTTTGAATACTGTACGGAGCGAGCGCTCCGTACAGTATTAGAATGTATTTGCTCCTATGAGCCAAAGTTATTACTTTCTCACGAGACTTTGCATAATAACTTCATAAATCAAATTCTACTGTAAAAAAAAAATTCCCGAACTCGGGTTCAGTTTCAAGGTACCACTTGGAACCGAACCCGAGTTCGGGAAACGTTTTTTTTTCACAGTAAAAATTAATCTATTAAGTTATTACACAAAGTCACACGAGACTTCGCAAAGTAATAACTTCGGCCAATCTCAGCCAATACATTCTAATACTGTACGGAGCTCTCGCGCAGTACAGTATTCAAACAAAGTATTATGCAAATCAACTTTGGATGTTTCATCCAAAGTCAATTCGCTCATCCCTAGCTCCTGTCATTCTTTTATCTGCCCACTATAATTGTCCTCACGGTCACCCACACCTGTAACTTTCCTGTTTCTTGTCCCATCACTGTATTCCCAGATGCTATTTCATTGTGTAACTTTACAATATCATATAATTTTTCCTTATACCTGCAGTACACTTGTCACAATCTTACCTGTCTGGGCTCCAGCAGCTAGATCTCCACTTTGGTGTGGCAGCTCCAGGAAAGATGCGCTACGAAGCCAGCTGTTCTGTTCCTGTGTTTCCTAGTCTGACTAATGGAGCACCGAGTCATGGACCTATCATGTTTTGATCCTGGGACTTTATTTAAACCCCTTCCTGGCCATACACCTTTGCCATTGATAGCTTCAGACTCCCTAGCTGTGCTCCTGGTTCTGGTTCTGTGTACATGTGAATTGCTATTATTGTTATTGACCTTGGCTTGCCTTGGACCATTGTCTGTCTCGTGTTTTGGTACTGTACTTCCCGTCTGGTTCTGACTGTGGCTTGGCTTTGTGACTACCTTCTGTCTTGTGATTTTGTACTGCTTTGTCCTTCTGGTTATGACCTATTTCCATATCATGCCGTCTCTGTGTTCTGTCTCTATGTGTGTCTGTCTTGCACTTTGGAAGAGTTGGGAACATCAACTAGTTGCAGACTTGCCACCTAGGGCTTCGAAACGGGCGGGGTTCCAGTTAGGGCTCACTCTCTATGTGCTCCTGCCTACTGTGGTAACAACGCCTCTGGAATTGCTTTTTCCTAACCTCCTCCTGGCCAGAAGCCACCACACTCTTGCAAGAACAGCAGGAAGCCTTTCAAGGGACAGCAGTAAGATCCATCTGTGGACTGTGCTGAAAATTAAGGTTGAAGCCCCACAGAGGCCTAGTTCACTGCAACTCAGACTGAGGCATCCTATAGCTGCCCTTTGGTCCCACTGTAATAAGGTATTGATGCGTTGAACAGGGAGGTATCAAAGCTACAGCTATCATCTACCTACAGTATAGGTAGAAGAAAATGCTCTCTTCCTCATACCTCGCAAGCCACTGTCACTAGAAATGAAGATTTTTCTTTTTTAATAAGTATCTGAGCTACTTATATTATACTACTCTTCCTAAACCAGGAATTTGGGCACTAGATGAGGGTGTCTCTAGTTAATTTTTGCTGTATATAGTAGTGTATGTACTATGCAGGACCCTGAACATGCTCCTGTCTTCAACATAGAAAGTGATGCATTAGTTTCCAGCAGCTCTTTTTGATTTATATGTCAGAACATCCTTTATTCGTACTAATTTCTGTATGTGCCTATTTTTCTGTCATCTAAATAATTATTTTAGGTTGACATTTAGATGTTGCTGAACCAACTACTTTTCATAAGATTATGACCTCAAATTTCAATATTTTGAAGTTGAAATGGTTGTAATATTGTAGCTTGAGGGAGTGGTGTAAAAGATAGATAAATATGACATAGATAGATAATCAATAAACGAAAAACAAGGCAGCACACCAATGTACAGAGAAGGAGGGTGGTAGACCCTATTTATTTCTCAACAACGTTTCAGCCCAGCACTATTTACACCGGTAGTAGATAGACAGATGGATGGAGGAACATAGATGGTAGATCGATTATGACATAGATAGAGTTAATCTACATTCAATAATAGTTTCCTGGTAAAGTTTGTGTTTCCCTTAGTAATGAATAGTCATCATCATGATATTTTAGATCAATAGATTAGATGAAGATGTGATGTACATTTGTTTACTAGTCTAGCTGGAGACATAAATTAGAACCTGTCTGACTAATGTAGATTACATTCTGAATATTTTATGAACACTCTTTTGCTCTATTTTTAGAAACAGCTGACATTAAATATTCAGCACATGAAATATTTCTATGATTTACAGATGACAGAAAAAATTCTGTGTTCTGACAGGTTAAGATTTTCTCCTCAAAAATTCATGTTATTTATTAATGGATTTTTCATTAAAGAGACTTAGTTGAAAAAGAATGAACTAATTTATGCTCCGTGTCTCACGTTTGTCACTTCACTTTGTAGCACAGTGATGGAGAATAATACTAAGTGTATTGTAGAAGGGAGTTTACTGTCTCCCTATGACAGAGATAAACCTTGTACTGTTAGTGAGGCCTCTTATGATAAGATATGCCTTAAATGTCTGATTGGTGAGACCCATACCGATCAAGAGAACATAGTTCCTACATTGCCTCTCAAAATCTGGGACAGGGTGCTGAATCTTCTAAAAAAGACTAGTTCACCCTGCCTAACACACTGAGCCAGCCAGAATCTTACTCCATACTGATAAGGTGCAAGCACCCCGAAACAGCTGCATACGGATGGATATCTGGCTTAGCTATATTCCCTTGTCAAATCCAAAGGCTTGTTGGAAAGTCAGATCTTGACTTTCAGTAGTTCAGTAGTTGGGGCTGGTTCTGGAGATGGTTCGCTACCTTGGGAGATACCTTTTTTGCAAAATTTGGGGCAAAATGCGAAGAAAGGAATGGGAAGTGATGAAAACAGCCAAGCATGTATCTTCAGCTGTCATATCTCCCAAAGTCAGACAAACAATGCATTCTCTAGTTCCCTGTAAATCTGCAGTGTAAGTAAATGGAGGCCATTGATTAGGCCCTCCACCGCTGGCCATTCTGGGACCATAACACCAACAAGAAGATACCTGCTGATAAACATTAATTAGGCATATTAATCCATTGGACATTAGTGCCGATGGTCTACTAATGTCTACTACTAGCTGCATGTATGTACTGTTCCCAGTACTTGCATTATGCAGCTAGCAGTATATAGTGGCTAACCGCTTCTCCTGCATTGATTCCATATAACATGATTCATACCAGCAGCTACACCAAGATGCATACAATGAGAGACACGGCAATGCATGTTCTGCTATCCCAGAGGAATGCAGTTACCCCACTTTTAACACAAAGTCACAACTGCATTAAGTTACTATTTTCACAGAATATTACTAAATATACACTTTAAAATAAATGTGAAATTTATAGCTCACAAATTGCTCAAACTGCCAATCCCTTCAATGGATCGCCATTGCCCAGCGAGTTCAGTTTAAAATACTAACAAATACATATAAGGCCGTCCACAACCTGTCCCCTCCATACATCTCTGAGCTACTTTCCCGATACACCCCCACACATAATTTCTGATCCTCACAAGACCTCCTTCTCTCCTCTCCTCTTATCACCTCTTCCCAAAATCGCCTCCAAGATTTCTCCTGTGCATCCCCCATACTCTGAAATTCTCTACCCCAGCATATCTGAAAACCCACCTCTTCAGACAAGCCGACAACCAGTGACCCTGCTGCTATACCACTATGACCAGCTTTACCCTCTTCTACTGTGTCCTTCCTCTATACCTTGTAGATTGTAAGTCCTCATGGACAGGGCCCTCTCTTCTTCTGTGCCAGTTTGTAATTGTTCATGCTCATTGCAATTGTATTATGTATGTATACCCCTTATTACATGTGCGACACAATGGAATGAATGGCACTTTAATAATAAATAAATAATACAAATAATAATAAAACTGTATGAGACCATCTGCTTCACCAGTGATGTCATTTCTTTCTCTATTCTAACAAAGTTAGACTCTATGCAGACTGCGTTCAAACCTTATGTTTGGCACAAAAGCCAGGAAAAGCTTGTGACATATGCAGTGAGCCCCTGAGGAGCTGATGCAGAGGATGGGAGTGGTAGTGGCCTTGATGAGTTGTAGTGTTACGGTGTACTCCCGCAGGTCATCGCTCCCTGAGGTTCGGTGCAGTGAAAAGGTGATATGAAGGAATCAAGCAGACATAGAAGAACATGAAAAGTTTTTCTTTACTGAGTGCAAAGGATGAGTTACAGTACATTCCGCTGTTATCGGTAGGTGGAATGTCTCAATCACCAGATGATGAGGTAGGTGACAGGCAAGATGGCAGACAATAGTACTATAGCGTAGTCCTTTTCTCTTCTGATTTCCCTTCGCTAACAGCAATAAGCTGATACTTGTGGCTATAGGTGTCCACATGTGTCATGCAGGCTTTAGAGTGTGCCTGTCCTGAACTGTGGTGATGGGTGTCTTAATTTGTTATCCTATCCCCTCACCGCAGAGGAGTCTGCATAGTTGTAATGCTGATCATTCTGCTGTCTGTTAATGCTGTAGCTTGCAGATCTTCTGGTAACCTGGGACCCTGCTGTGTCCCTGGGGTAGTGGTCCTTACAGACAAACTGTATCCTCAGTCCCAAGGCTGTGCTCCTTCACTCCAGGCCTGCTTAGCTACCTCTCCCTAGAACTCTCTAGAGCTCCCCCTCCTGGCAGGAAGTAGGACCAGCCCACTCCTACTAAGAGGGGAGGAATGGAATGGTACTTCCATTCCTAATGCCAACCATACCTTACCATTCTAAAGCTTATAGCAGATACATAAAACATAATATTACATTACAATAATAAACAATTGCAGATACGCTATCTGGGGTATTGGACATATATGTTAAACGGATCCATGGGGCTCCATTCACATGGGAGACTTTCTTGGCCCTAATCGGGTGAATGGAGCCCTATGTATACATTTAGCATATACATTGGGAGCTTCTGGCTTCCATCAGGCCGGTATATGATGGTATATCTATTTTTTTTTTTTTTTAGCTGTATAGGAAAATCCAGCAGAGCACACGTTCCTATACTGCTGTCCACTGCAAAAAATATACTGTGTGGTATACACCTTTCTAAACATTGTAGACAATGTATGGCATACTTTGGAGTCTTCAACTGGTGGAATGTACAATTTTGACAAAGGGCTGAAATACTGCGTGCACAGAGCCTAAGAGCTTTCGCTCACCTTTTATTGAGATAAATTAGTGAACTGCTGCAACCAGATTATCTTAGGAAGTCAATGGAAACAGTATTTTGGTGCATTACATCAACTCCTAATGGTTCCTATTTGTATTGTGTCTGTCTAGTTAGTGTTAGTGCTCCCATGACAGCAGAATAAATTGACTCGTTCATGGAAAAAAAAAAATCTGCAAGTTAAAACCAGACGGTCAGTTTATTTTCTGATTGCAGATTTATCTACTCTGTTCATTGAACATGATTATGTGGGCTGCCATCTTACCTGAGCTGGTCTTAACAGCATTTAGAAAGCATTAAAGAAAATTGTTTTACGACAGCCCCATGGGCCATAGATACAATGGTCAGGAGGGGACCTCATTGACTTCTATGGTTGAGTTTTCTGGGCATGCTCTGTGACCTGTGCAGAGGGCATTGTATAAGGAAAGAATAGATAAGATTTGACAAGTTAGGCTACTTTCACACTCGCGTCTTGGGTGGATCCGTGATGGATCTGCCAAAACTGATCCGTTACAATATTACAACCGCATCCATCCGTCATGAACGGATCAGTTTATATTATCTGTAACATAGCCAAGACGGATTCGTCATGAACACCATTGAAAGTCAAAGGGAGACGGATCGGTTTTCTATTGTGCCAGATTGTGTCAGAGAAAACAGATCCGTCCCCATTGACTTACATTGTGTGCCAGGACGGATCTGTTTGGTTCAGTTTCGTCAAACGGGCAGCAAAACGATGCAAGCAGCGTTCTGGTGTCTGCCACCAGAGCGGAATGGAGACTGCTCGGGGGCAAACTGATGCAATCTGAGCGGATCCTTTTCCATTCAGAATGCATTAGGGTAAAACTGATCTGTTTTGGACCGCTTGTGTGAGCCCTGAACGGATCTCACAAACGGAAAGCCAAAACGCCAGTGTGAAAGTAGCCTAAAGTGATCTGTACAGACCAAGAAGAGGGCCTATTATCAGGCTTAGTTGCTAGTGCGAAAAATGCAGGATTTTATATTTTTTGTATAATAGGGACAAGCATGACATTTCTGTTGTCAGTGTTTAGTACTGGTGTGAATGAGTGCAAAGGGTTTTAAAGTCAAATAGCATTAAGTGCGTCTTTCATTTTTAGACAACTGTTCATTGGGGCAGTGATTATGTGAACTAAGTAAACTGATTATAGTCACGAGTCTCTTCCAGAATTACGACAGACAGCAGCAGTTGCCCAAGCTCTGGGATCAACTAAGGAGAGACTGTACATTTCAGTGTATCAGCTGGCATACAGGCAAAATGCATTTTAAATGTTTTCATAAAAACTAGGTCCATATGCCTCTGAATGGTAACAGATTGTTTCTATTCACCGACAGCAAATATAATGATAATTGGTGAAAAGTGGTGTTATGGTATATATAAATAATCATTTTTATTTATAATTTGCCAATACATCGTGTGGCATATTAAAACTGGGGACATAAGGAACAAGAGAAATGACAAGGAATTAAAACGGATTACTAAACAGTGAGGAAAACCAGAAGTTCCCTGCCCATAAGAGATTACCATTTTAATGGAATGGGTGAAGTGATATGATGCTAATTTTGTCCAGGGGACTAACCCCTTGTACTGGCAAGAGAAATGTGAATAAAGCTCCATGAACCAGGCACTGAGCCTGTATCTAAGCCTTCTCCACGAGCTGTAGAGCACTGCCATCCTGAAAGTGGCCACTGATGGAAGGGATATGCTGAGATACATCCATCAGCCTTTTCCATTTAAAAACACGGCACATGGGAAACTAGAGCATGCACATTGTTTTTCAGTGGAGGAGGCTGATGGACATGTCTCACTCTTGTAGGGTTAGGGCTCATTCAGATGATTTTTTTTTTTTTTATGGCCATCATAGAGCAATTTTCAGAATAAGAAGTTTCTGGGTGTATTCACAAATACAATTTACAAAACTGTGATTACTGACTGCATTTTGTCCATTTTCATGGCTGACAGTCCCCATACAAGTCAAGGGGGCCTTTTTTTAATGACCATTCATTAGAAAAACATCTGAAAAAATGGTTGTGAAAAATGGACAGTTTTACCATTTAACAGACATACTGTTGAGGGCTTTGTGACTGACTCCTATGACCCTGGCTTTTATGGTGGCATTGTTGCATGGTGTTTTGGAGAAACAGTTATGGCATTTATGAGGGAAATTATGACAGGCTTTTATAAATGAGTCGTAGCTGGCACTTTTATGGGGACTTGTCTCGATTCAGCCAGGGTCAGGATGCACATATAGAGACACATACATATTAATCCCAGGCATGGTTAAATTCACTTACTGTAGATTTACCAACCATATCTGTTGGTAGTTTGTTCCACACTTGAACGCGGTCTAAAAATATTTCCAGGCACTGGATCTTCCCCTAGCTAATTTTAGATTGTGCTCCCTTGTTCTTGTGTTTTTCTTATTTTATTTAAAACACTTCCCTCCTGAACCTTATTCATACTGTAGGAATCTGTGTGGTGAACAGGGCTGGTAGTGACAGACTTCACTTGACTCAGCAGTTTTAAAAGTCCATTTCAGTTTATTAAGCAACCAGCAGAATACAGGACAACCAAGCCAATGCACCAAAATAAACACAAATCACAAAATCAAAGACCTTGTCCGTCTGGGCACTTACCAAACAGTATATCTACCTCAGCTAGCACAAGTCAAAAGGAGATCAGGCTTTCAGAGGAGACATGTCTACCAGCTTCAATGCTCTGACCCAGACTGACAGTGTGAGGCCTCTATTTAATCCCCAGTAATGAACCCAGTGACTACAACTAAGAACACCTCAAGCTAGGGGGAATAGCTGTACTGGAGTCGGGTAGAATGGTAGGTACCTCTACCTATCCTACCTACCATTCAAAAAAAATCCAGCCCATAATAAAATCTGAATAAACAAGTTTCAGCAAATTGTACTTTGCTTAAACCATATAGCCTTCTGAATTCCTTTTATTTCATCTATCTGAGTAATCTGGGAGAGATATAAACCCCCTTCAGTACTTTACCAAAGACATTGTTATAACATACTTAAAGGGATTGTCCCACAAAAAGATATTCTACAGTTTTCAAACCAGCACCTCGATCTGAATACTTTTGTAATTGCATGCCACTGCGTTATTCAATATAATGTATCTGTATAGCACCACCTGCTCTTTGTTTTTGTTTTTTCTCATTTTTTGACCTGCTTACTGAGAAGGCTGCACATGCTCAGATTCATCCTTCAACTGGCTCCTGAGCTGTGATAGGGAGAGATGAGACACGCCCCCGTTAGCTGCAGCAGAAAAGACACTCCCCTTGAGCTGCCAGATTGAAATAAATCTAGCAGAGCAACGAATTGGGAATGTACTATATGAAGTCTGATTCTCATTTTTTACATTAGTCATGGGATAACCCGTTTAAAGGTTTCTATCATGTCGCCCCTATCCCTTCTTTCCTCAAGGCCAAACAGATTAAGGGGGTCATTTATTACGACCAGCATTTTAGATGCCGGTCTTAATAACCCCTATAGCTGTCAGTGGATGACTGATTATGGGGGTGAGCCCCTGGGGAAAGAGGATAGTTGTTGGCCTGACTCTGTGACTAGCAGTCATCTTAGCCATGTGATGATGCATCTGCAATCTGTAATAAACTGGGTAGTTTGTTAAAAAAAAAATCTACCCTACTGCTTTGTATGAACATATAATTCTGAATGTACAATATGGAGATAGAACTCCTCATGGCACCAAGTGATCTTTTAATTCCAGATACAATGTTTTGGCAAGGGGACAGCCTCTTTCAAGCATGCTTGAAAAAGGCTCTTCCATGTTACATCTGGAATAAAAAGAACACTTGCCAAGAGGAGTGCTATCTCCATATTGTACATTTGGGATTACCTGTTTAATTGGGGTATTAAACCTTACTCCCCCTCTTTGGAGGCATGCACCCAACCCCTGCTTACTTGAGCGCTGTCTACATTGGATTATCTATCTTTTGTATGAACATAGGCTGGTTGAGAGATGTTGAACGCTGCCTATATGTATATAGTACAGTCAGTGTACTGTGTCATGTGCCACTTATTCAAAGGATGGTAGGACTAAGGGCTAACCCTTGCTCAGGGGCACACCAGTTTCCCTGTGGGCCAGTCCAACCCTGATCTGAGTACATGCAGTGCAGTGCAGACAACCCTCTCATCAGTATTGCTTCTGGGTCATATTATAGCCACCCAGGAACTTCTGGCTATGACAGTCCTCCCAAGTCCCAATGATCTCGAATCCAATGGGACAGTCCTGTTTTTCAGGTGCTGTTCCACTATTAGGTCAGTTCTATGTCCTTCTACCCTCTTCTATATAGTGCTGTTCTATATAAACAGATAGTTAATAGGTGATTGGAAAACACTTGGACCTCCTTCTTTTTCCAAAACATCACGACTCCATGCTTGTCCTTGTCCAGCAGCATCCTTGTGTGCCTTCTAACCTCCTATGGACTAAAAGGAGTGCCTGAATATTGCTTGAAGCTAGCACTGATTGTGTATTGAACTTTGATGCTGGATTCTGTATATATACTGTCATTGGCTATATAAAGCACAAGCATTTCTAAAAGCTTCTAAGTCCTGCACCTTATCTACTGTTTGGACATTATTGATAGATGAGAGACCCCTCATTTCCTAGGACTATATGGCAGTTGAATGTATTGGCCTTTATTTCATATTAACTATAAAACTGATGCATCCAATGTTATGGTAGAGACTTCTATTAGAAAATGATGTGTGAATATGCTCTATGTGAATACTCATTCAACAGTTTTCCTATTTTGGGGGTGACATAAAATGACACAGCTTTGTCCTTAGGGGTATTCCCATAACAATCATGCCATATAAACGGGATAAATGTAATGAGTAAAAAGTCATCACAAAGTCATATGTATCCCATAATGTTGTCCTGCACAAACCAAGCCTTCGACAGCTCCACCAAAAGAGAAAAAGGTATAGCTCACCAGAATATGACTTTTATTTAAAAGTGATTTTATTGTGAAAAAGTATTAACACTATTACTATGACCAAACTAAGACATTCTTAATGGTGACAGTTTCCCTTTAAGAAATAAAACTGCAGTTTTATCTAAACTGCAGAGGAGATGTCATAGCAAGCAGACTGTTTTCAGCTGTTGTTGTGTAATAGGTTCTAGAACACAGACACCTAGAACATATGTGATTTATCACAGTGTTTCACAGGTGTAGTGAACATTTACCTACCAGAAGGGAATATACTAAACTTTTTCTACTCACTAAGGCAAAAGCATCTCAGGAGCTGAACAGGCAAAGTATAATAAGAGCAATATACTGTTATATGATCAGATATTGGGGGAAATATATTAAGACCGGTGTTTCATACGCTAGTATTAATATTCATTGTTCTATAGTAAGATGCACCAAATGTATTAGTGCCACCTATAGGGAGCTACCCTGTAAGTCAATGTTCTAAATGCCAGGTTCACGGTATACATATACAGTGAGGAACAGAAGTATTTGAACACCCTGCGATTTTGCATTTTCTCCCACTTAGAAATCATGGAGGGGTCTGAAATGCACATTGTAGGTGCATTTCCACTCTGAGAGACAGAATGTAAAAAAGAAATTCAGGAAATCACATTGTATGATTTTTGACTCATTTATTTGTCTTGCATTGCTGAACATAAGTATTTGAACACCTGAGTAACACCTGTTACTGTGCCTTTAAAAAGTCCACCTCTACTCCACTCATTAATCTAACTTAGTAGCACCTGTATGAGCTCTTTAAAGACCCCTGTCCACCCCACAGTCAGTCAGACGCCAACTACTACCATGGGCAAGACCAAAGAGCTGTCAAAAGACACCAGAGACAAAATTGTGGACCTCCACAAGGCTGGAAAGGGCTACGGGGCAATTGCCAAGCAGCTTTGTGAAAATAGATCAACTTAGAAAATGGAAGAGGCTAAAGACGACTGTCAGTCTCCCTCGGATTGGGGCTCCATGCAAGATCTTACCTCGTGGGGTATCACTGATGATAAGAAAGATGAGAAATCATCCCAGATCTACAAGGGAGGAGCTGGTCAATGACATGAAGAGAGCTGGGACCACTGTTTCAAAGGTCACTGTCGGTAGAACACTACGCCGTCATGGTTTCAAATCATGCATTGCACGGAAGGTTCCCCTGCTCAAGTCATCACATGTCCAGGCCCGTCTGAAGTTTGCCAATGACCATCTGGATGAACCAGAGGAGGCATGGGAGAAAGTCATGTGGTCAGATGAGACCAAAGTAGAACTTTTTGGTCTAAACTTCACTCGTCGTGTTTGGAGGAAAAAGAAGGATGAGTTGCATCCCAAAAACACCATCCCTACTGTGAAGCATGGGGACGGTAACATCATGCTTTGGGGGTGCTTTTCTGCGAAGGGGACAGGACAACTGCACTGTATTAAGGAGAGGATGAATGGAGCCATTTATTGTGAGATTTTGAGCAACAACCTCCTTCACTCAGTCAGCGCATTGAAGATGGGTCGTGGCTGGGTCTTCCAACATAACAACGACCCAAAGCACACAGCCAGGATAACCAAGGAGCGTCTCCGTAAAAAGCATATCAAGGTTCTGGAGTGGCCTAGCCAGTCTCCAGACCTAAATCCAATAGAACATCTTTGGAGGGAATTGAAACTCTGTGTTGCTCAGCGACAGCCCAAAACCTGACAGATCTAGAGGAGATCTGTGTGGAGGAGTGGGCCAAAATCCCTGTTGCGGTATGTGCAAACCTGGTCAAGAACTACAGGAAACGTTTGACCTCTCAAATTGCAAACAAAGGCTTCTGTACCAAATATTAACACTGATTTTCTCAGGTGTTCAAATACTTATGTTCAACAGTGCACATACAATGTGATTTCCTGAATTTCTTTGCAGCTACAATGTGAATTTCAGACCCCGCCATTATTTCTAAGTGGGAGAACTTGCAAAATTGCAGGGTGTTCAAATACTTCTGTTTCTCACTGTAAGCCACTAAAGGCTTTTCAACATAGCACTTGCACCCCAAGAACAAATTGCTGGAATGACAGAGCTGTATAATGGCTATTTGGATCCCCAAATAATCTTTTCCTGCACTTGTAAATCGCTTTTCTAGCACTGTCCCTAGTGCCTTCTGATGTCTCTCCCTGCACTAAGATGCTGTGAAATGATTCCTCCCTATACTTTCCCTGCACTTATAAATCGCTTTTCCTTGTTCACAATTAGGTTTTCCTATTGCTGTCCCTAGCGCCTTCTCACGTCTGTCCCTGCACTCAGAACACCGGAAAATGGCAGAATCTAAAATGGCTGCCTTATTTATAGGGCTGTGACATCACTGGGCTGGCTGCTGATTGGCTGCATGCATGCACCGATCTCAAGAACAAGGCCTTGTCTTGCCGTCGCAGTGAATGAAGAGGTGGCCATGCATTTTCTGCTTTCTCCATTTACTTCTATAGGAGTTCCAAAATAGTTGAGCATGCTTACCCAACTAATTTCGGTATTCCCATAGAAGAGAATAGACAGAGCCATACGTGGCCTAGTAAAAATCACTATAGCTACAAGATTTGGCCCTGTTCTTAAAAAAAGTTGTAGGTCTCAGTGGTGGCACCTGCACCTACTGGGCATTTATGGCATATCCTGTGGATATTCCATGAATGTCTAGATAATAATTATCTTTTAATGTATGCCAGAAACCATGACTGATGGATAACCACTGGAATGTAACAGACCTCATTGACTTGAAGGGTCCATCCCATTCCATTATGGTCTCTGCAATTTTAACAGGAAGAACAGGGCTGCATGTGTTATGTGATTAGATCCTCAAATGTTATTGTGCTGTCTCTAATGTAATGGCTTGTGATTGTTATATTGTATATACTGTATTTTTATCTTTGAAGGGTGTGTGAGCTGCTATATAACAATGGCGGACATTAAGCCTAAGAAGTCCAGGAAGAGACACCACTGCTGTCCTGAAGTACCAGCCAAGAGGCGTCTGATTGACCCTGCGCAATCATCCCAGAGACATCTTGTGCTGTACACCCCATCCAGTGAGCTCCTGAGGTGTCTCAGACTTTTTCTACGTCGGAGATGTTATAAGCTGGATCTGTCCCCTACAGATCCTGTAACATGGCTAAGAAATATTGACAATTATCTTTTCATTATGGGTTACCAACCTGTACGTTTCCTGAGCTCAGGCAGTGTCGTCTTCCTCTATATGCTGTGCCGAGACCTCATCTCCCCAGAGGCAGACACTAGACAACAGCTTCAAGTGTCCTTCCTCACCTGCTACTTCATCACCCACTGCTACATCGGCAACGAGAATGGGTACCCAGTAACACCATTCCTGATGGGCTCAAAGACGGCCTTTTGGGATTGATGCTTATCATACATCAGAATTATGAGCTCCAAGATGATGCAGAGCTGTAGAAAGATGAGGAATAGTCTGTGACTCGCAAGACCCAGAAGGAGAGAAAATGTGCTATATAATTAGTATCAAGAAAGACAGTCGTGTGCAAGAGGCCTTAAATAGAGCTTTGCAAGAGGTTTTGACTTAGAGTGCCTAAGAGTAGCACCTATGTCAGCAGACAAAAACCATGAGCGTTTGCGTGTTTGATTTCAAGCGTGTGTTTGTATTAAGTGTGTGACTTCAGATTAAAGGGGTTGTCCAGGTTTAGAGCTGAACCCGGACATAACCATATTTTCACCCAGGCAGCCCCACCAAGATGAGCATCAGAGCATTTCATGCTCCGATGCTCTCCTTTGCCCTGCTCTAAATCACGCAGGGGAAAGGCATTTTCAGGAGATACGGTGTCGTAACGGGCTCTCCTTAAGGCTGCCAGGTGGAGGCTTCCTCCCAGCAGTGAGCCCTGTGACGTCACCGGCACTGGTGGGCCGGCTTTAGCTGTAAAACGTCTAGGGCAGCGCTAAAGCCGGTCCATCAGAGCCGGTGACGTCACCAAACACACTGCTGGGCGGAAGCCTTCTCCTAGCAGTGTGCCTAGATAAACAAACAAGCCCTTGCACGTGATCCAGCGCAGGGCAAGGGAGAGCATCGGAATTCTCCGATGCTCATCTTAGTGGGGCTGTCTGGGTGAAAATATGAGTATGTCCGGGTTCATCTCTAAACCCGGACAAGCCCTTTAAGCGAGTTTAGATTCAGGGACTTTAGAAGGGGATTAAAGTAAGTCAGTTGTTTTGCATTGCTTTGTATTATTGTGTTTTTCTTTTTATCTTGTGTAATCCCCATCAGTGTGTGTTCCACTATTGACAACACAGTCCAGTGCACATCTTGTCAAATGTATGCTGTCCTGGAGCAGCCATTTGAGGGTGCATATCTTTGTTCAAATTGCGCGTTTGGAGTATCACATCCTGTAGCTAAACAAGCAAATTTCGACACCGAGAAGCATTGCCAATTTGGAAAAGAGTTTGCTGCTCACTCAACAGGCACTCTATGGAGTAGAGGGTGGTAGTATGAAGGATCAGGAAAATGAGGTAGGCTAGCCCTAATCTGACACACACCAACACGTTTGCAAAGTTAGCAGAGGTAAGGCCCTTTTCTATTCAATATATTTATTAATGATCTTGTAGAAGGCTTGCACAGTAAAATATACATTTTTGCAGATGACACTAAACTGTGTAAAGTAATTAACACTGAACAGGACAGTATACTACTACAGAGGGATTTGGATAGATTGGAAGCTTGGGCAGATAAGTGGCAAATGAGGTTTAACACTGACAAATGTAAAGTTATGCACATGGGAAGGAATAATGCAAGTCACCTGTACATACTAAATGGTAAAACACTGGGTAACACTGACATGGAAAAGGACCTAGGAATTTTAGTGAACAGCAAACTAAGCTTTAAAAACCAATGTCAGGCAGCTGCTGCCAAGGCTAATAAGATAATGGGTTGCATCAGAATGATGAGAACATAGTCCTACTGCAAAAAAAGGGGGTTAGTCAGCACATCCTAATGCACGCTGCCATGGCTAGAAACATGAAGAAAAAAAAAAACATACTGCAACAGCACTCATTATGCAAACACAAATTACGTATAATAATGCCATAGTTATAGAGAATATTCTGGTGCTAATGCTACACTTATTTTGTAAATTTGAGATTCTTGACAAATATATTTTGTACAAAATTATTTGGGTTCATCTGCCAGCGTCAAGGTGAATCTCTATTAGACCCTAACACTAAATACTACCTGTCATGTGCCATACTGGCCACCATTCCAGGGAATGCAGGTACCAACATGCATGCTGAGCCTACTCTATACCCAGGGCCGTCTTTACCAAGGGGCAAAAGGGGCAGCTGCCCTGGGCCCAGTTGCTCCTGGGGGGCCCAAGACAGCTGCCTCTTGAGCCCTGCTAGCTACTGCCCCGGGTGTCAAGCTGTCTGTGTACTTTAACGTTGTGATCTAGGACCTTAGATGACATCATCACCATGTGACCAGTAACCTAGTAATTACTGGTCACATGGTTATGAGGTCATCACAGTTCCTAGCAGGAGTGTTGCAGAAGTTAACTGTGGAGCTTTTTTGTGTGAAGATTACATCAGAAAAAGGTGACAGGGGCTGTTATGTTAATATACTGTAAACTACTGTATAGTGGGGTGCTGTATATTGTGTGGGGGCCTGTATACTGTGGGGGGCTGTATATTGTGTGGGACTGTATACTGTGTGGTGGGCTGTATACTGTGTGGGGCTGTATACTGTGAGGGGCCTGTATACTGTGGGGGCTGTATACTGTGTGGTGGGCTGTATACTGTGTGTGGGGCTGTATACTGTGTGGGGGCTGTATACTGTGTGGAGGGGCTGTATACTGTGTGGGAGCCTGTATACTGTGTGGTGGGCTGTATACTGTGTGGGGGCCTGTATACTGTCGGGGGGCCTTATACTGTGTGGTGGGCTGTATACTGTGTGGGGGGGCTGTATACTGTGTGGGGGGCTGTATACTGTGTGGGGGGCTGAATACTGTGTGGGGGCCTGTATACTGAGGGGGGGCCTGTATACTGTGGGGGGCCTGTATACTGTGGGGGGCTGTATACTGTGTGGGGGGGCTGTATACTGTGTGGGGGCCTGTATACTGTGTGGGGGCCTGTATACTGTGGGGGGGGGCCTGTAAAGTGTGGGGGGCTGTATATTGTGGAGTGCTATACTGCTATACTGTATACTGTGGGGGTCTGTATACTGTGGGTGCGGTATAGTGTGGAGTACTATACTGCTGTACTGTATAGTGTGGGGTGCTGTATACAGTGAGGTGTTGTATACTGTGGGGTGCTGTATACTGTGGGCTGCTATACTGCTCTACTATATACTGTGGGGTACTGTACAGTGTGGGGTGCTATACTGCATACTGTGTGGTGCTGTATACTATAGGGTGCTATACTGCATACTGTGGGGTGCTGGGGTGCACTGTAACACTAGGGTCAGCCGAGCCCTGGTCTCCTTCCTGCAGAGCGGTGCCCACTTCCAGCCTGAGCCCGGCTGCCCAGAGCACTGATCCTGAGCCGCTGGAGTCTTCAGAACTGGAAGTACAGACGTGGACAAAATTGTTGGTACCCTTTGGTCAATGAAAGAAAAAGTCACAATGGTCACAGAAATAACTTTAATCTGACAAAAGTAATAATAAATTAAAATTCTATAAATGTTAACCAATGAAAGTCAGACATTGTTTTTCAACCATGCTTCAACAGAATTATGTAAAAAAATAAACTCATGAAACAGGCATGGACAAAAATGATGGTACCCCTAGAAAACACAGAACATAATGTGACCAAAGGGACATGTTAATTCAAGGTGTGTCCACTAATTAGCATCACAGGTGTCTACAACCTTGTAATCAGCCATTGGGCCTATATATATGGCTCCAGGTAATCACTGTGTTGTTTGGTGATATGGTGTGTACCACACTCGACATGGACCAGAGGAAGCAAAGGAAAGAGCTGTCTCAAGAGATCAGAAAGAAAATTATAGACAAGCATGTTAAAGGTAAAGGCTATAAGACCATCTCCAAGCAACTAGATGTTCCTGTGAGTACAGTTGCACATATTATTCATAAGTTTAAGATCCATGGGACTGTAGCCAACCTCCCTGGACGTGGCCGCAGGAGGAAAATTGATGACAAATCTAAGAGACGGATAATCCGAATGGTAACAAAAGAGCCTAGAAAGACTTCTAAAGAGATTCAAGGTGAACTTCATGCTCAAGGAACATCAGTGTCAGATCGCACCATCCGTCGTTGTTTGAGCCAAAGTGGACTACATGGGAGACGACCAAGGAGGACACCATTGTTGAAAACGAATCATAAAAAAGCAAGACTGGAATATGCCAAACTACATGTTGACAAGCCACAAAGCTTCTGGGAGAATGTCCTGTGGACAGATGAGACAAAAATCGAAGTTTTTGCCAAGGCACATCAGCTGTATGTTCACAGACGAAAAAATGAAGCATATCAAGAAAAGAACACTGTCCCTACTGTGAAACATGGAGGAGGCTCTGTTATGTTCTGGGGCTGCTTTGCTGCGTCTGGCACAGGGTGTCTTGAATCTGTGCAGGGTACAATGAAATCTCAAGACTATCAAGGAATTCTAGAGAGAAATGTACTAGCCAGTGTCAGAAAGCTTGGTCTCAGTCGCAGGTCATGGGTCTTGCAACAGGACAATGACCCAAAACACACCGCTAAAAACACCCAAGAATGGCTAAGAGGAAAAAATTGGACTATTCTAAAGTGGCCTTCTATGAGCCCTGACCTCAATCCTATTGAGCATCTTTGGAAGGAGCTGAAACATGCAGTCTGGAAAAGGCACCCTTCAAACCGGACACAACTGGAGCAGTTTGCTCATGAGGAGTGGGCCAAAATACCTGCTGAGAGGTGCAGATGTCTCATTGACAGTTACAGGAAGCGTTTGATTGCAGTGATTGCCTCAAAAGGTTGCGCAACAAAATATTAAGTTAGGGGTACCATCATTTTTGTCCATGCCTGTTTCATGAGTTTATTTTTTTACATAATTCTGTTGAAGCATGGTTGAAAAACAATGTCTGACTTTCATTGGTTAACATTTATAGAATTTTAATTTATTATTACTTTTGTCAGATTAAAGTTATTTCTGTGACCATTGTGACTTTTTCTTTCATTGACCAAAGGGTACCAACAATTTTGTCCACGTCTGTATTTACAGTCATTCACTGTACTCTACCAGATGTGTGAATTTTTTGTGTGTGTTGTGGTGGAGGGCGTGATTGCCTGCTAAGGTGTGGGAAGGCGGGATCCAGGGGCCCAAGTAAATTTTTTCTCAGGGTCCAATCAATATTAAAGACGGCCCTGTCTATACCTCTCCTGGTGCCAAATGGCTTCCAATGAATGCAGTGAGAGCAGGCTACAGCTTTATACTTACACTGATTAAAATCAGCCTATAGGCCAAACAGGCTGGTCAGGAGTGCAAGACTAACTGGAGTCAGCCACACCTCCAGCTCAGTACAACTGCAAGAAAGGGGGTCAGTCAGCACATGGCTAGGAACACGAAGAAAAAAAAACACAATGCAACAGACGGGCCCAAATAATTTTGTACAAAATGTATTTGCCAAGAATCTCAAATTTACAAAATAAGCGTAGCAGTAGCACCAGAGTATTTTCTATAACTATGGCATTATTGTACGCAATTTGTTTTTGCAGAGTGCAGTTGCATTGTGTTTTTTTAATTTCAGAAATAGTCCTGCCACTTTACAAATCACTGGGACGTGATAAGATAATGCACCTGGGACGTAAAAACCCAAGAGCAGAATATAAAATCAGTGATACAGTCCTAACCTCAGTATCTGAGGAAAGGGATTTAGAGATCATTATTTCAGAAGACTTAAAGGTAGGCAGACAATGGCATAGAGCAGCAGGAAATGCTAGCAGAATGCTTGGGTGTATAGGGAGAGGCATTACCAGTAGTAAGAGGGAGGTGCTCATGACGCTCTACAGAGCACTAGTGAGACCTCATTTGGAGTATTGTGCGCAGTACTGGAGACCATATCTCCAGAAGGGTATTGATACTTTGGAGAGAGTTCAGAGAAGAGCTACTAAACTAGTACATGGATTGCAGGATAAAACTTACCAGGAAAGATTAAAGGAACTTAACATGTATAGCTTGGAAGAAAGACGAGACAGAGGGGATATGATAGAAATTTTTAAATACATAAAGGGAATCAACTCGGTAAAAGAGGAGAGAATATTTAAAAGAAGAAAAACTGCTACAAGAGGACATCGTTTTAAATTAGAGGGGCAAAGGTTTAAAAGTAATATCAGGAAGTATCACTTTACTGAGAGAGTAGTGGATGCATGGAATAGCCTTCCTGCAGAAGTGGTAGCTGCAAATACAGTGGAGGAGTTTAAGCATGCATGGGATAGGCATAAGTCTATCCTTCATATAAGATAGGGCCAGGGGCTATCCATAGTATTCAGTATATTGGGCAGACTAGATGGGCCAAATGGTTCTTATCTGCCGACACATTCTATGTTTCTAAGTTTCTATGGTCAGGCCACACATTGAGTACTGTGTACAGTTCTGGGCTCCTGTGAACAAGGCAGACATAGTAAAGCTGGACAGGCTTTTTTTTGCCTTCCTCTGGATCAATGTGCAGGATAACAGGCTGAACTGGATGGACGGATGTCTTTTTTCAGCCTAACAAACTATGTTAACATTGTAGTTGTTTCTATTATCTACAATTCTTTGGGCTTCTAAAGTTCTGAGTAATAAAGATTAAAGATAAAAAAAAATGTTTATGATAAAGAAGTGTTCTCAACAAGACAACAATATTACCTTTAGGAAAAACCCTCGGTCAGTTAATTGCTGTGTTGCCAGGGTTGTTCAGATTGACGACCTCCCCTGCAACAGCTGCTGCAGTATTATTTGAAGCCAAGCTAAATGGACTATCATGACACAAGCAGGTGGGTCTGCCGAAACAGTGCGAAGCTCCTGAGAAAAAGTTCATTCTTCAAGGTAGCGCTCCCTGGGACACGAGCAAGTTGAATTCATTAAAGAATGTATGAACTGGCAGACAAAGGTTTATAAATATAATATAAATATTATATAATATTAAATATTTGTGCAAGCAGCATTTTACAGAAAAAAATATTACGTTTTATCATTTTCTCATCAATTTCTGAAAAAGTGGGTGGGGCTTAGCAGGATGTGTCAGTTTCTGTAATGTAGTCTGGTGTACATGGTGTACATTATAGCGCAAATCTATGCCAGCTCTCAGTCGCTGTGGATTTGTTTTTCTGGTGCTGCCTGAAGATGGTAATAATAATAATCTTTATTTATATAGCAGCAACTAATTATGCAGCACTGTACAAATTAGAGGATGCATATACAAACAAAACTAATTATCAATTGAAATAGTAGGAGTGAGGGTCCTGCTCACAAGATCTAACAATCTATGAGGAGAAATGAGTGACACAAAAAGATAAAGGATGCCTCAAATATAGGAAGGTATATTAGTGGTGTCCATATAGAATCAATTTAAACCTACCTATTTGCTAATACAAAAAGAGATTTAAACACATTTTAGGATAATGTATCCTTCTCTCCACCTGCCTCACAACTGCCTTTAAAATGTAAGTAACATCATCAAGGCAATAAAGAAAAAATTGTAACCCAAAATCATTGGATGACACCAGCCAGGAACAGGCGTATACTTAGAATACATAAAATGATTTGCCCTATGTAAACTTGCAGCAGGTCCACCAACATGCAATCACAAGCAACATTTATTGGTGCCACATTAGGGTCATTATTGAAGAGGGGGAAATTGGATAACTGCTCAGTTCCCCCATCTCCAACAAGGACCTTGCTTCTATGGGGCAGGTAGGATGAGATAAGTGCAGAGGCTGTAGCCTGCAGCATTTAATAGTGTGTGCTGCTAGTGGTACCGATTCATCAGGCTCCTGACACAGATTACCTATCCTCAGAATAGGTCATTACTATCCCACCGTGAGGGCCCAACACCCCAAATGCACCTCTAACACTGTCTGCCACCTTAAGGCCCCTTTCACACGAGCGAGTATTCCGCGCGGGTGCGATGCGTGAGTTGAACGCATTGCACCCGCACTGAATCCTGACCCATTCATTTCTATGGGGCTGTTCACATGAGCGGTGATTTTCACGCATCACTTATGCGTTGCGTGAAAATCGCAGCATGCTCCTCTTTGTGCGTTGCGGTGCGATAATCCACGCAACGCAGGCCCCATAGAAGTGAATGGGGTTGCGTGAAAATCGCAAGCATCCGCAAGCAAGTGCGGATGTGGTGCGATTTTCACGCATGGGTTCTAGGTGACAGTCTATTCACTGTATTATTTTCCCTTATAACATGGTTATAAGGGAAAATAATAGCATTCTGACTACAGAATGCATAGTATAATAGTGCTGGAAGGGTTAAAAAAATAAAAAAGTTAACTCACCTTATCCTCTTGTTCGCGTAGTTCCCGGTCTGTTCTTTGCTAGCTGTGGGCTTGGGCTAAAGGACCTGTGGTGATGTCAGATCACATGCTCCATCACCATGGTGATGGACCATGTGATTGGAGCATGTGATCTGACGTCACCACAGGTCATTCAGCCCACAGCTAGCAAAGAACAGACCGGGAACTACGCGAACAAGAGGAGAAGGTGAGTTAACTTTTTTATTTTTTTAACCCTTCCAGCACTATTATAATATGCATTCTGTAATCAGAATGCTATTATTTTCCCTTATAACCATGTTATAAGGGAAAATAATACAATCTTCAGAACATCAATCCCAAGCCCGAACTTCTGTGAAGAAGTTCGGGTTTGGGTACCAAACATGCGCAATTTTTCTCACGCGAGTACAAAACGCATTACAATGTTTTGCACTCGCGCGGAAAAATCGCGCATTTTCCCGCAACGCACCCGCCTCTTATCCGGGCAAAAAACATGACGCCCGTGTGAAAGAGGCCTAACTGATTGATGTTGGGGACACAACGCATCGCAGGGATTTATACTTTCAGAATGGTACACCACTTTTTATATCACCTTGGAGCTGGTATAGTTTTTGTCCAAAACATTTGACAAAAACTAAGACTGCAGCAAAGCAGATTAGATTAGACAAAATGCTGGCTCAAAAGTTGTCTAGAAAAACAAGATGCATGTCATAGATTAAACAAAATTGTGGAGCATACGCAACATATACTGTATATGGCACTATAAGCACTCGACACACATTCTGCCACAAGTGAAGACACTATCCAGGCACAGTGACATTGGTGTATCTCCCCCACTGTGTCTAGTCTCCAAAAAATATTAATGACCAAAGTTTTACCAAATTTCCATCCACCTGTCACCTCTACTAGTTTTTTTTGCTCTTTCTATGACCTCTAGTTCTCTTTTTGCATTTTATACATCTTAACACCTATGTTCATTCAACCTCACTTTCATAGGCCTAGTCATAAAGTCCAATATACAGTAACCTTTGCTGCATGGGCATTTTAACCACTTCCCATCCGGGCCATTTACCCTCTTCCTGACCAGGCCTAATTTTGCAAAAAAGTGATTTAAAAAATATGTTTTGGCATAATTTTTATGTTTTTTTTTTTACACCTTCACTTGATGCGGAGATACCAAATATGTCTATTTTTATTTTATTTTTGCATTTTACAAAATAGGAGCATTTTTAGAAAAAAAAATCATGTTTTTGTGTTGCAATTTTCATAGAGACATTTATTTTTATTTTTCTGGCTATGGTCTTGTGTGGGAGCTAATTTTTTGCAGGATGAGGTGACGGTTTTATTGCTACCATTTAAGGGTACATAAAACTTTTTGATTGATTACTATTGTGTTTTTTGGGAGCAATGTTTATTTATTATTTTTTTTACCGTGATGCGATGGGGTAGATTATATGATATTACTTTAGATCTGATCATTGTGGATGCGGCAATACCAAATATGTCTATTTTTGTCCCTGCCTTCTTTCTAGGTTGCCCTGCTGTCACTGACTGACAATTAGCGTGCAGCTGCCATCTCTGAAAGGACGTCCATTCAGAGATAAACCCGACCCCCAGGACGTTTATAGCCAGTGGGCGGTTGGGAAGTGGTTAATAAGTAGATTACATTCCTTGTCTTACAGGTTAATAACCCCTGGATAGGAAATAAATTCCCCCTAGAGAGATGACAAATATTGTCTCCAATTGCCAGGGTTCTTGTAGAGTCCATGAGGAGAATTTATCATGGGGGTAATATTTGAAGTCAGTTTTGCACAAGTCTGCACTGGCATGCTTTATGCCAAATTTATCAAACATTGCATGTGGTTTGCAAAATCTTTAAACCTAACACTTTTGATGAGAAATGATACTCCAGTACTTTAACAACACCCTCCTTCTGGAGTAAGGCCTCTTTCACACATACATGGATTTTCACAGACTACTGTCCATGAAAACCCGTCCTGCCGTCCTGCTGAGTGTACGAGCGCACAGCGTAATTGGTTGCTATGCTGCCGTGCGCTTCGTGAAGCCACCTCTATATAGTAATACACTCATATGATACAAGTCCACGTACGTGTGAATAAGGCCTAAGTTTGCTGCAACTTTTTTCAATCAAAGGATCTGTCAGCGCTAGCAAAGGTGTGAGGTCTTAGAGGTGGCCATTAAATATACTGGTGACACAATTATGACACGGGTAACAACCCGTTCGAGTGGAGCCGAAATAGGCTTGTAAAGTCAGTTTTATGGTGCCATCTGCCCGCACTAGCTGATGTTGGATGTGCGGCGGTAGGACAGTAAAGGCGGAATATGAAATTCCAGTATATTTCTAAAATTACTGCCCAAGATGGGCCAATGTTTCCTCAAGATATTACCCACTTGAGTGCTCATAGAGGTAAAATAAGAAATAAAAGGGATGTGACTAGATTTAGGTGTGTGTGTGTCCTTATGCTTTGTAAAGGGGTTTCTCTAGGAGGATTTAAAACTCTGTTCATATGTGTATATCAATCTAACCGTCATCTCATCCCGCAAAAAATGAGCCCTACCTGAGACAATTGCCCAAAAAATAAAAAAAATATGGCTCAGAATATGGAGACACTAAAACATAATTTTTTTGTTTTAAAAAAGCTGTTATTGTGTAAAACTTACATAAATAAAAAAAGTATACATATTAGGTATTGCCGCGTCCGTATTGACTGGCTATATAAAAATATCACATGACCTAACCCCTCAGGTGAACACCGTAAAAAATAAAAAATATAAGCTGTGCTAAATAAACCATTTTTTGTCACCTTACATCACAAAATGTATAATAGCAAGCGATCAAAAAGTCATATGCACCCCAAAATAGTGCCAATCGAACCGTCATCTCATCCCGCCAAAATCATACCCTACCCAAGATAATGGCCCAAAAGCTGAAAAATCTATGGCTCTTAGACTATGGAAACACTAAAACATGATTTTTTTTTTGTTTCAAAAATGAAATCATTGTGTAAAACTTACATAAATAAAAAAAAGTATACATATTAGATATCGCCGCGTCCGTATCGACCGGCTCTATAAAAATATCACATGACCTAACCCCCCAGGTGAACATCGAACCCCCCCAGGTGAACATCGTAAAAATGTTAAAAAAAACGGTGTAAAAAAAGCCATTTTTTGTCATCTTACATCACAAAAAGTGTAATAGTAAGCGATCAAAAAGTCATATGCACCCCAAAATAGGGCCAATCAAACCGTCATCTCATCCCACAAAAAATGAGACCCTACCTAAGATAATCGCCCAAAAACTGAAAAAACTATGGCTCTCAGACTATGGAGACACTAAAACATGATTTTTAGAGTTGAGCGGACACCTGGATGTTCGGGTTCGAGAAGTTCGGCCGAACTTCCCGAAAATGTTCGGGTTCAGGATCCGAACCCGATCCGAACTTCGTCCCGAACCCGAACCCCATTGAAGTCAATGGGGACCCAAACTTTTCGGCACTAAAAAGGCTGTAAAACAGCCCAGGAAAGGGCTAGAGGGCTGCAAAAGGCAGCAACATGTAGGTAAATCCCCTGCAAACAAATGTGGATAGGGAAATGAATTAAAATAAAAATTAAATAAATAAAAATTAACCAAAATCAATTGGAGAGAGGTCCCATAGCAGAGAATCTGGCTTCACGTCACCCACCACTGGAACAGTCCATTCTCAGATATTTAGGCCCCGGCACCCAGGCAGAGGAGAGAGGTCCCGTAACAGAGAATCTGGCTTCATGTCAGCAGAGAATCAGTCTTCATGTCATAGCAGAGAATCAGGCTTCACGTCAGCCACCAATGCAACAGTCCATTGTCAGGTATTTAGGCCCAGCACCCAGGCAGAGGAGAGAGGTCCCGTAACAGAGAATCTGGCTTCATGTCAGCAGAGAATCAGTCTTCATGTCATAGCAGAGAATCAGGCTTCACGTCACCCACCAATGCAACAGTCCATTTTCATAAATTTAGGCCCAGCACCCAGGCAGAGGAGAGAGGTCCCGTAACAGACAATCTGGCTTCATGTCAGCAGAGAATCAGGCTTCACGTCACCCACCACTGGAACAGTCCATTCTCAGATATTTAGGCCCCGGCACCCAGGCAGAGGAGAGAGGTCCCGTAACAGAGAATCTGGCTTCATGTCAGCAGAGAATCAGTCTTCATGTCATAGCAGAGAATCAGGCTTCACGTCAGCCACCAATGCAACAGTCCATTGTCAGGTATTTAGGCCCAGCACCCAGGCAGAGGAGAGAGGTCCCGTAACAGAGAATCTGGCTTCATGTCAGCAGAGAATCAGTCTTCATGTCATAGCAGAGAATCAGGCTTCACGTCACCCACCAATGCAACAGTCCATTTTCATAAATTTAGGCCCAGCACCCAGGCAGAGGAGAGAGGTCCCGTAACAGACAATCTGGCTTCATGTCAGCAGAGAATCAGTCTTCATATCATAGCAGAGAATCAGGCTTCATGTCACCCACCAATGCAACAGTCCATTTTCATAAATTTAGGCCCAGCACCCAGGCAGAGGAGAGAGGTCCCGTAACAGACAATCTGGCTTCATGTCAGCAGAGAATCAGGCTTCATATCATAGCAGAGAATCAGGCTTCACGTCACCCACCACTGCAACAGTCCATTTTCATAAATTTAGGCCCAGCACCCAGGCAGAGGAGAGAGGTCCCGTAACAGACAAACTGGCTTCATGTCAGCAGAGAATCAGTCTTCATGTCATAGCAGAGAATCAGGCTTCACATCACCCACCACTGTAACAGTCCATTTTCATAAATTTAGGCCCAGCACCCAGGCAGAGGAGAGAGGTCCCGTAACAGACAATCCTGCTTCATGTCAGCAGAGAATCAGTCTTCATGTCATAGCAGAGAATCAGGCTTCATGTCACCCACCACTGCAACAGTCCATTTTCATAAATTTAGGCCCAGCACCCAGGCAGAGGAGAGAGGTCCCGTAACAGACAATCTGGCTTCATGTCAGCAGAGAATCAGTCTTCATATCATAGCAGAGAATCAGGCTTCACGCCAGCCACCAATGCAACAGTCCATTGTCAGATATTTAGGCCCAGCACCCAGGCAGAGGAGAGAGGTCCCGTAACAGACAATCTGGCTTCATGTCAGCAGAGAATCAGTCTTCATATCATAGCAGAGAATCAGGCTTCACGTCACCCAACACTGCAACAGTCCATTTTCATAAATTTAGGCCCAGCACCCAGGCAGAGGAGAGAGGTCCCGTAACAGACAAACTGGCTTCATGTCAGCAGAGAATCAGTCTTCATGTCATAGCAGAGAATCAGGCTTCACGTCACCCACCACTGTAACAGTTCTTTTTTCATAAATTTAGGCCCAGCACCCAGGCAGAGGAGAGAGGTCCCGTAACAGACAATCTGGCTTCATGTCAGCAGAGAATCAGTCTTCATATCATAGCAGAGAATCAGGCTTCACGTCAGCCACCAATGCAACAGTCCATTTTCATAAATTTAGGCCCAGCACCCAGGCAGAGGAGAGAGGTCCCGTAACAGACAATCTGGCTTCATGTCAGCAGAGAATCAGTCTTCATATCATAGCAGAGAATCAGGCTTCACGTCAGCCACCAATGCAACAGTCCATTGTCAGATATTTAGGCCCAGCACCTAGGCAGAGGAGAGAGGTCCCGTAACAGACAATCTGGCTTCATGTCAGCAGAGAATCAGTCTTCATATCATAGCAGAGAATCAGGCTTCACGTCAGCCACCAATGCAACAGTCCATTGTCAGATATTTAGGCCCAGCACCCAGGCAGAGGAGAGAGGTCCCGTAACAGACAATCTGGCTTCATGTCAGCAGAGAATCAGTCTTCATGTCATAGCAGAGAATCAGGCTTCACGTCACCCACCACTGCAACAGTCCATTTTCATAAATTTAGGCACAGCACCCAGGCAGAGGAGAGAGGTCCCGTAACAGACAATCTGGCTTCATGTCAGCAGAGAATCAGTCTTCATATCATAGCAGAGAATCAGGCTTCACGTCAGCCACCAATGCAACAGTCCATTGTCAGATATTTAGGCCCAGCACCCAGGCAGAGGAGAGAGGTCCCGTAACAGAGGATCTGGCTTCATGTCAGCAGAGAATTAGTCTGCATGTCATTGTCATAGCAGAAAATCAGGCTTCACGTCAGCCACCACTGCAACAGTCCATTGTCAGATATTTAGGCCCAGCACCCAGGCAGAGGAGAGAGGTCCCGTAACAGAGGATCTGGCTTCATGTCAGCAGAGAATTAGTCTGCATGTCATAGCAGAGAATCAGGCTTCACGTCACCCAACATTGGAACAGTCCATTGGCATATATTTAGGCCCCGGCACCCAGACAGAGGAGAGGTTCATTCAACTTTGGGTAGCCTCGCAATATAATGGTAAAATGAAAATAAAAATAGGATTGAATGAGGAAGTGCCCTGGAGTACAATAATATATGGTTAAGGGGAGGTAGTTAATGTCTAATCTGGACAAGGGACGGACAGGTCCTGTGGGATCCATGCCTGGTTCATTTTTATGAACGTCAGCTTGTCCACATTGGCTGTAGACAGGCGGCTGCGTTTGTCTGTAATGACGCCCCCTGCCGTGCTGAATACACGTTCAGACAAAACGCTGGCCGCCGGGCAGGCCAGCACCTCCAAGGCATAAAAGGCTAGCTCTGGCCACGTGGACAATTTAGAGACCCAGAAGTTGAATGGGGCCGAACCATCAGTCAGTACGTGGAGGGGTGTGCACACGTACTGTTCCACCATGTTAGTGAAATGTTGCCTCCTGCTAACACGTTGCGTATCAGGTGGTGGTGCAGTTAGCTGTGGCGTGTTGACAAAACTTTTCCACATCTCTGCCATGCTAACCCTGCCCTCAGAGGAGCTGGCCGTGACACAGCTGCCTTGGCGACCTCTTGCTCCTCCTCTGCCTTGGCCTTGAGCTTCCACTTGTTCCCCTGTGACATTTGGGAATGCTCTAAGTAGCGCGTCTACCAACGTGCGCTTGTACTCGCGCATCTTCCTATCACGCTCCAGTGCAGGAAGTAAGGTGGGCACATTGTCTTTGTAGCGTGTATCCAGCAGGGTGGCAACCCAGTAGTCCGCACACGTTAAAATGTGGGCAACTCTGCTGTCGTTGCGCAGGCACTGCAGCATGTAGTCGCTCATGTGTGCCAGGCTGCCCAGGGGTAAGGACAAGCTGTCCTCTGTGGGAGGTGTATCATCATCGTCCTGCCTTTCCCCCCAGCCACGCACCAGTGATGGGCCCGAGCTGCGTTGGGTGCCACCCCGTTGTGACCATGCTTCATCCTCATCCTCCTCCACCTCCTCCTCATCCTCCTCGTCCTCCAGTAGTGGGCCCTGGCTGGCCACATTTGTACCTGGCCTCTGCTGTTGCCAAAAACCTCCCTCTGAGTCACTTCGAAGAGACTGGCCTGAAAGTGCTAAAAATGACCCCTCTTCCTCCTCCTCCTCCTCCTCCTCCTGGGCCACCTCCTCTTCCATTATCGCCCTAAGTGTTTTCTCAAGGAGACATAGAAGTAGTATTGTAACGCTGATAACGGCGTCATCGCCACTGGCCATGTTGGTGGAGTACTCGAAACAGCGCAACAGGGCACACAGGTCTCGCATGGAGGCCCAGTCATTGGTGGTGAAGTGGTGCTGTTCTGTAGTGCGACTGACCCGTGCGTGCTGCAGCTGAAACTCCACTATGGCCTGCTGCTGCTCGCACAGTCTGTCCAGCATGTGCAAGGTGGAGTTCCACCTGGTGGGCACGTCGCATATGAGGCGGTGAGCGGGAAGGCCGAAGTTACGCTGTAGCGCAGACAGGCGAGCAGCGGCAGGATGTGAACGCCGGAAGCGCGAACAGACGGCCCGCACTTTATGCAGCAGCTCTGACATGTCGGGGTAGTTGTGAATGAACTTCTGCACCACCAAATTCAGCACATGCGCCAGGCAAGGGATGTGCGTCAAACCGGCTAGTCCCAGAGCTGCAACGAGATTTCGCCCATTATCGCACACCACCAGGCCGGGCTTGAGGCTCACCGGCAGCAACCACTCGTCGGTCTGTTGTTCTATACCCCACCACAACTCCTGTGCGGTGTGGGGCCTGTCCCCCAAACATATGAGTTTCAGAATGGCCTGCTGACGTTTACCCCGGGCTGTGCTGAAGTTGGTGGTGAAGGTGTGTGGCTGACTAGATGAGCAGGTGGAAGAAGAGGAGGAGGAAGTCGAGTAGGAGGAGGTGGCAACAGGAGGCAAAGAATGTTGCCCTGCGATCCTTGGCGGCGGAAGGACGTGCACCAAACAGCTCTCCGCCTGGGGCCCAGCTGCCACTACATTTACCCAGTGTGCAGTTAGGGAGATATAGTGTCCCTGGCCGTGCTTACTGGTCCACGTATCTGTGGTTAGGTGGACCTTGCTACAGATGGCGTTGCGCAGTGCACACTTGATTTTATCGGATACTTGGTTGTGCAGGGAAGGCACGGCTCTCTTGGAGAAGTAGTGGCGGCTGGGAACAACATACTGTGGGACAGCAAGCGACATGAGCTGTTTGAAGCTGTCTGTGTCCACCAGCCTAAATGACAGCATTTCATAGGCCAGTAGTTTAGAAATGCTGGCATTCAGGGCCAGGGATCGAGGGTGGCTAGGTGGGAATTTACGCTTTCTCTCAAATGTTTGTGAGATGGAGAGCTGAACGCTGCCGTGTGACATGGTTGAGACGCTTGGTGATGGAGGTGGTGGTGGTGTTGGTGGTACATCCCCTGTTTGCTGGGCGGCAGGTGCCAACGTTCCTCCAGAGGCGGAGGAAGAGGCCGAGGTGGCAGCAGCAGAAGAGGCCGAGGCGGCAGCAGCAGAAGAGGCCGAGGCGGCAGCAGCAGAAGAGGTATCAGGGGGAGCCTGAGCGACTTCCTTGTTTTTAAGGTGTTTACTCCACTGCAGTTCATGCTTTGCATGCAGGTGCCTGGTCATGCAGGTTGTGCTAAGGTTCAGAATGTTAATGCCTCGCTTCAGGCTCTGATGGCACAGCGTGCAAACCACTCGGGTCTTGTCGTCAGCACATTGTTTGAAGAAGTGCCATGCCAGGGAACTCCTTGAAGCTGCCTTTGGGGTGCTCGGTCCAAGATGGCGGCGGTCAGTAGCAGGCGGAGTCTCTTGGCGGCGGGTGTTCTGCTTTTGCCCACTGCTCCCTCTTTTGCTACGCTGTTGGCTCGGTCTCACCACTGCCTCTTCCTCCGAACTGTGAAAGTCAGTGGCACGACCTTCATTCCATGTGGGGTCTAGGACCTCATCGTCCCCTGCATCGTCTTCCACCCAGTCTTGATCCCTGACCTCCTGTTCAGTCTGCACACTGCAGAAAGACGCAGCAGTTGGCACCTGTGTTTCGTCATCATCAGAGACATGCTGAGGTGGTATTCCCATGTCCTCATCATCAGGAAACATAAGTGGTTGTGCGTCAGTGCAGTCTATGTCTTCCACCGCTGGTGAAGGGCTAGGTGGATGCCCTTGGGAAACCCTGCCAGCAGAGTCTTCAAACAGCATAAGAGACTGCTGCATAACTTGAGGCTCAGACAGTTTCCCTGATATGCATGGGGGTGATGTGACAGACTGATGGGGTTGGTTTTCAGGCGCCATCTGTGCGCTTTCTGCAGAAGACTGGGTGGGAAATAATGTGAACGTGCTGGATCCACTGTCGGCCACCCAATTGACTAATGCCTGTACCTGCTCAGGCCTTACCATCCTTAGAACGGCATTGGGCCCCACCATATATCGCTGTAAATTCTGGCGGCTACTGGGACCTGAGGTAGTTGGTACACTAGGACGTGTGGATGTGGCAGAACGGCCACGTCCTCTCCCAGCACCAGAGGGTCCACTAACACCACCACGACCATGTCCACGTCCGCGTCCCTTACTAGATGTTTTCCTCATTGTTATCGTTCACCACAACAACAAAAATATTATTTGGCCCAATGTATTGTATTCAAATTCAGCTGAATATAAATTTGAGGCCTAGTATTTAGGCGCTGGGTGACAGGTATAGATTTACTGACAGAATTAGACTTGGAAATGCACAGTAGCGTGTGTGTGAAGTTATTCTGAATGACCCTATGTGCACCTTGAATATTATATACCCTTTTAGGGATAGATTTAAAATAGCTCTGATACAGCAGAAACCACTAAATTAGGAAATTGCTAAATTGGGAATTGTATTTCAACCCAAAACAAAAAATGTGCTTTGACGGACACTAAATAACTTGCCCAGCCAGAACAGTACAGCAGTAACGACAGATTTAGCGGGATATAAATTTGAGGCCTAGTATTTAGGCGCTGGGTGACAGGTATAGATTTACTGACGGAATTAGACTTGGAAATGCACAGTAGCGTGTGTGTGAAGTTATTCTGAATGACCCTATGTGCACCTTGAATAATATATACCCTTTTAGGGATAGATTTCAAATAGCTCTGATACAGCAGAAACCACTAAATTAGGAAATTGCTAAATTGGGAATTGTATTTCAACCCAGAACAAAAAATGTGCTTTGACGGACACTAAATAATTTGCCCAGCCAGAACAGTACAGCAGTATCGACAGATTTAGCGGGATATAAATTTGAGGCCTAGTATTTAGGCGCTGGGTGACAGGTATAGATTTACTGACAGAATTAGACTTGGAAATGCACAGTAGCGTGTGTGTGAAGGTTTTCTGAATGACCCTATGTGCACCTTGAATATTATATACCCTTTTAGGGATAGATTTCAAATAGCTCTGATACAGCAGAAACCACTAAATTAGGAAATTGCTAAATTGGGAATTGTATTTCAACCCAGAACAAAAAATGTGCTTTGACGGACACTAAATAACTTGCCCAGCCAGAACAGTACAGCGGTAACGACAGATTTAGCGGGATATAAATTTGAGGCCTAGTATTTAGGCGCTGGGTGACAGGTATAGATTTACTGACAGAATTAGACTGGGATATGGCCAAAAAATAACCACACTATTGCTGGTTAAATGCACTTGGTGTGACAGCTTGACCAACCACACTACTGAGGGTTAAATGCACTTGGTGACAGGCGCAGCTTGCCCCTGATATAGTATATGGCCAAAAAATGAACAGACTATTGCTGGTTAAATGCACTTGGTGTGACAGCTTGACCAACCACACTACTGAGGGTTAAATGCACTTGGTGACGGGCGCAGCTTGCCCCTGATGTAGTATATGGCCAAAAAATAAACAGACTATTGCTGGTTAAATGCACTTGGTGTGACAGCTTCACCCTGATGTAGGCTTTAGCCAAAAAACAACCACACCATTGAGGGTTAAATGCACTTGGTGACAGGCGCAGCTTGCCCCTGATGTAGTATATGGCCAAAAAATAAACAGACTATTGCTGGCTAAATGCACTTGGTGTGACAGCTTCACCCTGATGTAGGCTTTAGCCAAAAAACAACCACACCATTGAGGGTTAAATGCACTTGGTGACAGGCGCAGCTTGCCCCTGATGTAGTATATGGCCAAAAAATAAACAGACTATTGCTGGTTAAATGCACTTGGTGTGACAGCTTCACCCTGATGTAGGCTTTAGCCAAAAAACAACCACACCATTGAGGGTTAAATGCACTTGGTCGCAGCTTGTGCTGGCGCACCACAAGACACAAAATGGCCGCCGATCACCCCAGAAAAAAGTGACTGACAAACGGTCTGGGCAGCCTAAAAACAGTGAGCAATTGAGTATCAGCAGCTCAATGACCCACAGCTGCAGATCGATCAATAATCAAGTCCTTTGGAGGAGTTAATCTGCCTAATCTCGCCCTACTGTCGCAGCCGCAACCTCTCCCTACGCTAATCAGAGCAGAGTGACGGGCGGCACTATGTAACTCCAGCTTAAATAGAGGCTGGGTCACATGGTGCTCTGGCCAATCACAGCCATGCCAATAGTAGGCATGGCTGTGATGGCCTCTTGGGGCAAGTAGTATGACGCTTGTTGATTGGCTGCTTTGCAGCCTTTCAAAAAGCGCCAAGAAAGCGTCACAAAAGCGCCAAGAAAGCGTCGAACACCGAACCCGAACCCGGACTTTTACGAAAATGTCCGGGTTCGGGTCCGTGTCACGGACACCCCAAAATTCGGTACGAACCCGAACTATACAGTTCGAGTTCGCTCATCACTAATGATTTTTTTTGTTTCAAAAATGAAATCATTGTGTAAAACTTACATAAATAAAAAATTGTATACATATTAGGTATCGCCGCATCCGTGACAACCTGCTCTATAAAAATGCCACATGAGCTAACCTGTCAGATGAATGTTGTAAATAACAAAAAAAAAACGGTGCCAAAAAAGCTAGTTCTTGTTACCTTGCCTCACAAAAAGTGTAATACAGAGCAACCAAAAATCATATGTACCCTAAACTAGTACCAACAAAACTTCCACTTCCATCCCGTAGTTTCTAAAATGGGGTCTCTTTTTTTTGCAGTTTCTACTCTAGGGGTGCATCAGGGGGGCTTCAAATGGGACATGGTGAAAAAAAAAAAAAACAGTCTAGCAAAATCTGCCTTCCAAAGACCTTATGGCATTCCTTTCCTTCTGCGCCCTACCGTGTGCCCGTACAGCAGTTTTCGACCACATATGGGGTGTTTCTGTAAACTACAGAAACAGGGCCATAAATATTGAGTTTTGTTTGGCTGTTAACCCTTGCTTTGTAACTGGAAAAAAAATATTAAAATGGAAAATCTGCCAAAAAAGTGAAATTTTGAAATTGTATCTCTTTTTTCCATTAATTCTTGTGGAACACCTAAAGAGTTAACAACATTTGTAAAATCAGTTTTGAATACCTTAGGGGTGTAGTTTCTAGTATGGGGTCATTTTTGGGTGGTTTCTATCATGTAAGCTTCACAAAGTGACTTCAGACCTGAACTCTAAGCTCTGAAGGACCGCTTCTCTAAGCATAAGTCCACTATTAGAAAAAATAATTTACCCCTACCCGTCCCTCATCACTTTGACCGCTGTAAGCACAATATTGCGCAATTGCGCTTTCAAATTATTGAGCAGGTACAACAACCTCGCAGAGGTGGTAATCGTTTAAAAATGCTAAAGAAGCGTGAATCCTATTGGATTCATACACTTCAGACACTGGAACCCATGGGGTTAAACCGGGAGTATGATCTCCATAGCTTCCTGTAGATGTCTGTTTCTTTTATATGTATGTTTAACTTATACTTAATTTTTTTGTATTTTACAGAAAACGTGAGGAACCCCCCAACCGCATCATCTGAATTGCAAGCTAGTACGAATATCTGGAGAACTTCATAAGAATTCATGATTGCTACCATTTTCATTGATGCTGTTGCGATTGGGCTGTTTCTCACGTGTATCTGATTATTTAAATTGTTACTTTGTGTTTTCTCTTTTCTTTTGTTCCCTCCCCCTTTGCTTTCTCTCTTTCCTTTTTTACCTTTCATTCCATTTTGTTTGTCTAAATTACCATGACTACATGATGTCATTTCCGCTGTGGCGGTCTATTTAAATCACCTGTATTGTATGACTTTGTTATATGCCATTGGTTTGAGAAAGGCTCGCTACAGAGCCGAAACGCGCGTCACTGAACATTTCTATGCGTGGCGAATAAAGAGAAAAAAAACCTTTGAAGACAAAGTGAGTGCCGGTCTTTTCTTTCATTTGTACTCGGACTTCGGCCCTGGACACGTGCACCACGCCTACAAACGGAGTGCCGGCTGACCTTCGTTGAAATACTTCAGTTTTTTTCAGCGCGAGCACCTGTGTATTTTCTATGCAACATGGCTTCATTCTCCTATACGGAAGAGCGGGCACGGGAGATCGTGTCCAATGTGACTGCTAATGTGGACTTTCTCAAAATACCTCCCACGGAGTATCGAGGGAGAGAACTTGAAAAGGAGGTGAGGAGATTAACCTCCTGGGAACTACATGTATCTACACTCGCTGAATATTGCCGCTTGCACCGTATCCCACGTGGATTGCGAGTCCATTTGAGACCTACGTTTTTTTGTGACAACATTGATTATTGCACTAACTTCTCAAATATTCTAAATAAGTGCTCCATGGACTTGATGGTATTAACCATCGAATACCTGACGGAAGCTATCATGACTAGCAGGCAGAAAATTGCCACCATTGAGACGCAACTGAAGGACGCTTTACCAGCTGAGGAATTGATTACTCTCAAATCCAAAGTGGAAAAAATTGGCGCTGACCTGAAAAGGGAGATAGAAAGTACTAAACTGCCAGAAATTTATCAGAGATTCTGAGGACTATCAGAATAAACGTGTATACAAATGGCAAGATCTGTCTGGCACAGCCATACCTCTATTCACCAGGCAGCAACGTCGGGGAACCTCGATGTCATCCGGATCGGGAAGTGATTCCACTATTGGACCTCCGCGTGCGCCTTTTTTAGGCAGAAGGAGACAAAGACCTCAACAAAGAAAAATACCAGACGAGCAGGACGCCATTATCGGGGGCATCGACGCACCACGGACAACACGCTCTCAGGTAGAGATGACACTTTAATTTTCAATATATCCTCTAAAAGCCTAAGTCCTCTTCAGTTGCAGGTACTGGAGAAGGGACTATCATTTTGTCCTACTAGTCCGCTCGACAGTTTTGAGTTTGACATGGACTGTCAGCGCTTCTTTAGGAATCTCCGACTTAAGGCACACTTCTCAGGCTTGCAGTCCACTAATGTTGAAAAAAGTGCAAGCACAGCAACCACCAGTGACACTTGCTTATCATTGAAGGATTTTGGACTGAGAACCAAGAGTCACTTTCAACCACCCAAGTGCTATCATCCTGTTGAAACGTTTATTTTATTGGTCCAACGTGACATGTCAAAATCTTTGCAGGAGATACGGCAGAGTGGATTTCATGTAAACCACAACTTGTCGCGCCTTGAAAAGCAGGCTATCGATAACTTATTGGGGGACGATAGCCTGATTTTCAAGCCTGCTGACAAGGGGGGTGCTCTTGTCCTTATGGACAAGGAGTATTACGTCAGTGAGATCTTGGGCCAGTTGGCCAATACCGATGTATATCGTCCTTTGGACGGCGATCCGGTATACATTATAAAAAAGAAATTGTGTACTTTGGTTGATACATTCATTTCACAGCAGATTATTGACCCCAAATTGGGGGAATATCTGATTAATCATCATCCTGTAACACCGGTCTTTTATACACTGCCCAAAGTGCACAAATCTTTGTCTCAACCACCGGGTCGGCCCATTGTGGCCTTGACTGACTCTATCTTGTCTCCACCAGCTATTTTGCTTGAAAAGGTTATGACACCCCTAACCAAAAATATGCCGTCTTTCCTGCTTGATACGAATCAATTTTTGCATGAGGTTGGGACCCTGGTGTTACAGGATGATGATTTATTAGTAACCTTCGATGTTTGTTCTCTGTACACTTCTATTGTTCACTGGAAGGGTATACGGGCTGTAGAGTGGCTTCTATCCTTCTCCTCTCACAGTGAAGGTGCCAAAGAATTTTTCCTGAAACTTCTTGAAATCATTTTAACTGAAAATTATTTTTTATTTCAGGACACCTACTACCAGCAGTGCTGTGGGACCGCGATGGGCTCGAATGCCGCACCGCCATATGCAAATTCATACATGTCATGGTTTGAAGACAAGTATATTTACACCAATGATCTGTTTAAAATTCATTGTATTTTTTGGCGAAGATTCGTCGATGACGTGTTTTGTGTATGGCGGGGCGGCATTCGATCCCTTCGTGCCTTTTCAGAATTTTTGAATTCAATTTGGCCCGAGCTGCAGTTTACGTTACATTATAGTGATCATGAGATTAATTTTTTAGACACCCTGGTCATTAAGGGTGCAGGTGGGTCAATTGTGACTGATTTGTATATCAAAAATACCGACAAAAATTCTCTTCTCCATTTCTCAAGCTATCATCCTCCCACAGTAAAAAAAGCATTACCCCATTCCCAATTTCAAAGGGTACCTAGGATTGTTTCCAATACTGAAGTGAAAGAAAAACGTCTTGATGAAATGTCTATGAGATTTGAGAATAGAGGATATCCCACAGCACTGCTGGATAGTGAGAGGAGTAGGGTCACCTCCTTGACCCCTAAACAGGAGTCCAGGGGGTCACGTATACCGTTTGTTACTAAGTTCCACCCATGGGTCAATAAGTGTCGATTTATTTTTTCTAAGCATTGGAACATTTTGTCAAGGGCTTATCCCTCTATTGAGGAGTTTAAAAATCCTCCTTTATTGTGTTATAAACGTAACAAAAATATCCGCGATATGGTGGTGAGGGCGGATGTGGGCAGTGCTCAAACTGAGAAGCGACAGAAGACTCTATCAACTCCTAGAAAGGGCACATTCCCTTGCCTAGGGTGTATACACTGTTCAAGTGTAATTAAAGGGGAATATTTTACGCATCCCCATACAGGCAAGCGCTTTCCAGTTCGAGGCTTTTTCACATGCAATAGCAGTTTTATCATATATTTACTCAAGTGCCCTTGTGGACTGTTATATATAGGTGAAACATCCATGCGAATGAAGGACCGCTTCTCTAAGCATAAGTCCACTATTAGAAAAAATAATTTACTCCTACCCGTCCCTCATCACTTTGACCGCTGTAAGCACAATATTGCGCAATTGCGCTTTCAAATTATTGAGCAGGTACAACAACCTCGCAGAGGTGGTAATCGTTTAAAAATGCTAAAGAAGCGTGAATCCTATTGGATTCATACACTTCAGACACTGGAACCCATGGGGTTAAACCGGGAGTATGATCTCCATAGCTTCCTGTAGATGTCTGTTTCTTTTATATGTATGTTTAACTTATACTTAATTTTTTTGTATTTTACAGAAAACGTGAGGAACCCCCCAACCGCATCATCTGAATTGCAAGCTAGTACGAATATCTGGAGAACTTCATAAGAATTCATGATTGCTACCATTTTCATTGATGCTGTTGCGATTGGGCTGTTTCTCACGTGTATCTGATTATTTAAATTGTTACTTTGTGTTTTCTCTTTTCTTTTGTTCCCTCCCCCTTTGCTTTCTCTCTTTCCTTTTTTACCTTTCATTCCATTTTGTTTGTCTAAATTACCATGACTACATGATGTCATTTCCGCTGTGGCGGTCTATTTAAATCACCTGTATTGTATGACTTTGTTATATGCCATTGGTTTGAGAAAGGCTCGCTACAGAGCCGAAACGCGCGTCACTGAACATTTCTATGCGTGGCGAATAAAGAGAAAAAAAACCTTTGAAGACAAAGTGAGTGCCGGTCTTTTCTTTCATTTGTACTCGGACTTCGGCCCTGGACACGTGCACCACGCCTACAAACGGAGTGCCGGCTGACCTTCGTTGAAATACTTCAGACCTGAACTGGTCCTTAAAAAGTTGTTTTTTGCAAATTTCTGAGAAATTTCAAGATTTACTTCTAAACTTCTAAGCCTTGTAATGTCCCCCAAAAAGATCCTAACATGAAGAAGACATATGGGAAATGTGAAGTAATAGCTATTTTTATAGGTATTAATATGTATTATAGAAGTAGAGAAATTGAAACTTGGAAATTTGCTAATTTTTCCAAATTTTTTGCAAATTTGGTATTTGTTTATAAATAAAAATGATTTTTTTTTTACGCCATTTTACCAGTGTCATGAAGTACAATATGTGACGAAAAAACAATGGCTCAGAATGGCCTGGATAAGTCAAAGCGTTTTAAAGTTATCACCACATAAAGTAACACTGGTCAGATTTGCAAAAAATGGCCTGGTCCTGAAGGTGAAAATGAGCCCGGTCCTTAAGGGGTTAATACCCCAGTATTATTAATGCCCCCCATTAGTGTTTCCCTAGTATTATTAATGCCCTCATTTGTTCCCCTCTAGTATTATTAATGCCTCCATTAGTGGCACACATTTTTGGCAAGTATGTATAGATACAAGTGATTATTATTGATATGGGAGGTACTTGTATTGGGTGGGTTATAGTGTGAGCAGGAGAGTCTGAAAGGAATAGTGTGAGCAGGAGAGTCTGAAAGGAATTGGTATATGTTAATATTTTTGCACCGCACCTTACAGTTCTGGTGAATGGTATTGTTGAGGGCCCATTCACATGACCATTATTTGTGAAAAAATCCCAAATTTACCAAACATTTTTAAAAATTCCCAAATTTTCAAATTTCAATTTCTATACTTTTATAATAGATAGTGATACCTCATATAATTTGCCACTTGTGCAGGGGATGGGAGGACACACAACGTTGCTCAGGGTCCACCAGGGGATTCACCTGTTCCCCTCTGGGCCAGTCCAAGCCTGCTTAGACCCACCTTTCTGAAGCAGCAGGGGACAGTGCTGATTATATCAGTACTGTGTTCTCATTCTAAACCTTCCCCTACAGCTAAAATGACACAAATTCTGACTTTGGTTCTGTGTCATTGCCCATTGCTTTGATGGCAATGACACAGAACTAAAGTCAGAATTTGTGTCATTTTAAAGATGGCCCTGGAGGGTCACTTTAATTTTCCTTCTTGATTGGACAATCCCTTAAATTGCTGTCTTATACTATATTCATTGATTTCAGAATCGCCTGATGTTTTATAAGTGCAGATGAATGTAAATGTTAATCGAAATGTGTCTCAAAACATTAAATATCTCTAATAGTCAGAAATCTAAGAATAGTAAGATAATTTTAGAATAAAAAATATTCAGGGCCAGACTATTAAAATGTAAAGCTAAATATATCTATGTCTGCAGTCCAAAATAGAATTTAATTAGCTCTCCAGCAGCAGTGTGAATTTATTTAAAAGGAAACTCATTTACCTTATGAGATAATATATCCATATTCACAACATAGTGTAGCTGCTTACATAAGGACACATTTCCAATTATAAGACAGTGCCTAGTGGCACATGCTTTTATTTCATTCATTATCCAAGCCTGGAAATGCTCACTGATTCTACCTACCTGACTCCTCACTCCATGCGCCGCTCCTGGTCCCCGCATGGCCGGCGCTGCTTCTGTCCGTGCGCTGATGAAGACATCCGGTGTCGCGAGTGATGCTAGGGAGGCTCATCCCTATCACCACCTGCCATTGGCTGCCCCCACCCCCCGACACCAGATGTTTTCATCCGTGTACGGGGAGGACCAGGAGCGGCGCATGGAGCGAGGAGCCAGGTAAGGCTACTTTCACACCTGCGTTCGATCGGATCCGCTCATATTAATGCAGACGGTGGCTCCGTTCAGAACGGATCCGTCTGCATTAAACTTAGAAACATTTTCTAAGTGTGAAAGTAGCCTGAGCGGATCCGTTCAGACTTCACATTGAAAGTCAATGGGGGACGGATCCGCTTGAAGATTGAGCCATATGGTGTCATCTTCAAGCGGATCTGTCCCCATTGACTTACATTGTAAGTCGGAACGGATCCGCTCGCCTCCGCACGGCCAGGCGGACACCCGAACGCTGCTTGCAGCGTTCAGGTGTCCGCTCACTGAGCGGAGCGGAGGCTGAGCGCTGGCAGGCGGATGCATTCTCAATGGATCCGCCTCCACTGAGAATGCATTAGGGCCAGACGGCTGCGTTCAGGTCCGCTCGTGAGCCCCTTCAAACGGAGCTCACGAGCGGACACCTGAACGCAGGTGTGAAAGTAGCCTAAGTAGAATTAGTGTGAGGAGCCCGGGCATATGATGGGCATTTTCAGGCTCAGATAACCCATTTAATATATAAGAGTTACATTATTTTATCAAAGACAACTTTGACATTTCCTTAAGGGGTTGTCTCATAGCAAACAATGGGGGAATATTGCTAGGATATGCACCCATTGTCTTATAAGTGTGGGTCCCACCGCTGGGACCCGTACCTACATCGAAAATGGAGCCCTGAAAGTGTTGGATGGCGCACTGTGCAGGTGCTGCCGCCCTCCATTCATTTTCTATGAGGCCACTGAAAATAACTCACCCTATTTCAGTCGGACCCATAGAAGTTAATAGGAGCGGTGGCCGGTCATGCACAGTGCACTCCCATTCACTTCTATGGAGAGCGCGCTTGGTGGTGGCCGGACCATAGTCCTCCAGCCACCACCTTGTGGGGCTCCGTTCCCAATATAGGTGCGGATCCCACCAGGCATATGCCCCCATTGTCTGTGATGAGACAACCCCTTTAATACAAGGCACTTACTAATGTATTGCCTCCTTTGCTAGCTTAATTCATTTTTCCATCACATCATACACTGCTCGTTTCCATGGTTATGACCACCCTGAAATCCATTGGCCGTGCTTGCAAACTATAGGAAAAAATGCCGGCCTATGCGCACTCCTGTGGTCCCGGCCACCAGGGAGACGAGTACTTTTTTCTACAGTGTTCAAGCATGGTCACCACTGCTAGCTTGCAGGGTTGTCGTAACCCCTGGAAACAAGCAGTGTATTATACAACCCTCAATTGCTTTAGTAAGACCATTACTAATTGTACTGTTGTGAAGGAATTGTCTGGTATAGAAACCAACCACTAGCATTGGGCACCTAAAGAAAAGCTGGGACTCCCAAAGATCAATTTATTTTTCTGAACAAGAAACCTAAAGCATGGCAGTGTGTACACATTCAAAACAATGGGTGCCCACTTGTTGCAATGGTTGCCAGGGGTCCTCTGGAGCCAAATGCATCCTTGAGTGGGTTCCAGAGATAGGAATAGAGCAATGAAATGATTTGTCTTTACTGTAATGTATAATTATTGGAATAATGAATTATAGTATTTGAAATTGTTGTGATCGGTATGTTCATCTCTTTCATAAACACATAATAAAGTCAAAAAGATAAGTCCCAAGAATGTACTTGAGAATAACCAAGTAGTGTAAACTTAGGGGGAGATTTATCAAACTCGTGTAAAGTAGAACTCCTTAGTTGACAATAGCAACCAATCAGATTCCACCTTACATTTTCCAAAGGAGCTGTGAAAAATAAAAGGCAGAATCTGATTGGTTGCTATGGGCAACTAAGCCAGTTCTACTTTACACCAGTTTGATAAATATCCACCTTAATTTATAACTCACCCAGTTCTTGTGTGCCAGTTGAAGATTAGCTAAAACTTAAAGAACTGCACATAACATAATATTTTCAGTATTTATTAATCCTCATTCCTCACACCGGACAGCCATTCCTCACCCCGGACAGCCGTTCCTCACCCCGGACAGCTGTTCCTCACCCCGAACAACCATTCCTCACCCCAGACAGCCATTTCTCACCCCAGACAGCCATTCCTTATCCCGGACAGCCATTTCTCACCCCTGACAGCCATTTCTCACCCCAGACAGCCATTCCTCACCCGGACAGCCATTCCTTACCCCGGACAGCCATTCCTCACCCCAGACAGCCATTTCTCACCCCGGACAGCCATTCCTCACCCCGGACAGCCATCCACACAAAGCCGTTCTGGTAGTGGAAGCTAACTGTTAGTGGGGACAAGACCGAAGTATCCTGTTACAGCATTTCAGATTTAGTTAGAAGAGGTTTGGAACGTGTTTATAAGTATTCACCTACAAATAGATTTGTGCCCCTGCCAGAGAGTGCTAGCATATAAAGTGGCTGCCAGGGTGCTCACATGAAAGTGCCAGCTAGTAACTGTTCCCATGCCAAGTGAAAATCAGGGAGTGACCCCATGCACTATGTCTACCACAGTGTGCTGCCATACATTCCCCTATTATATGCCACACACATTATAATAGCCTTAGGCCTCATTCACACGAATGATACAGATTAGGTCTGGATGCGTTCAGTGAAACTCGCATTATTTTGCAAGCAAGTACAGTCAGTTTTGTCTGTGATTGCGTTCAGTGTTTCTGTTTTTTCCGCGTGGGTGCAATGTGTTTTGATGCGTTTTTCACGCGCGTGATAAAAAACTTGCTTCTGGATGCAGTGTGTTTTTCACTGAAGCTCCATTCACTACAATGGGTCCAGGGTTGTGTGAAAAGCGCTGAATATAGAACATGCTGCGTTTTTCATGCAACGCAGAACTGATGCGTAAAAAAAAAGCGCTCGTGTACACAGACCCATTGAAAGGAATTGGTCAGGATTTAGTGCGGGTGCTATGCGTTCATTTTACGCATCGCACCCAGACAGAAAACTCGCTCGTGTAAAAGGGGGCTTATGCTCCCAAAGCAGGGGCATTGCTAGAGTCTGAAGACATCCGGGGCACGAGCCCACGTAAAACCATGCCCACATCCCATTAAGCCATGCCCTCATCGCCACAGGGGGGCCTTCACAATAGTTATTAACCCCTTTCAGCAATCCCCCCTTCAGTGAATGGGGGACTGCTGAATGGGGTTAATAACTCGGTGAAGGGCCTAGCCATCTGGGCAACCCCACAGATCATCCATAACAGTGCCATCCACAGATCCCCCTCCCCATAACAGTGTCATCCACAGATCCCCCTCCCCATAACAGTGTCATCCACAGATCTCCTTCCCCATAACTGTGCCATCAACAGATCCCCCTCCCCATAACAGTACCATCCACCACAGATCCCCCATAACAGTGCCATCCACAGATCTTCCTCCCCATAACAGTGCCATCCACAGATCCCCCTCCCCATAACAGTGCCATCCACCACAGATCCCCTTCCCCATAACAGTGCCACCCACCACAGATCCCCCTCCCCATAACAATACCATCCACCACAGATCCCCCATAACAGTGTCATCCACAGATCCCCCTCCCCATAACAGTGTCATCCACAGATCTCCTTCCCCATAACTGTGCCATCAACAGATCCCCCTCCCCATAACAGTACCATCCACCACAGATCCCCCATAACAGTGCCATCCACAGATCCCCCTCCCCATAACAGTGCCATCCACAGATCCCCCTCCCTATAACAGTGCCATCCACCACAGATCCCCCTCCCCATAACAGTGCCATCCACAGATCCCCCTCCCCTCCACTCACAGGAGTTTACAACTGTAATCCTAGTAACTTAGCTCATAGTGACCTAGTCTTACTCAGAGTCTCTCTCTGGTCTCAGCTAGTCAGCTCCAGGCAGTGCAGGCGTTGCTCATTCATTGACGTCACGCGACTGCGCCGCCTAGTGGGAGGAGCAGGCGCCTGACGTCAGTGAGCGAGCGCTGCCCGCACTGCCTGCTGTTACCGGAGGCGGAGCTGCAGTAGGAATCTAGTTAGATGAGTGGCCGGCTGCGGATGATTTTTCAAGTTAAGTACTCTGCAGGCAGGACAGGCGGATTAGGATTACACATGAGCGGCGGGGCCGGTGTAGCACAGCTGCGCAGGAGAGTCAAAGCTCCGGCCCTGCCAAGGCCAGCAATACATTCGGGGCACTGGTCAAAACATCCGGGGCTCAAGCCCCGAATGTTTTGACCTAACGAAGCCCCTGTCCCAAAGTATCTCACTGATCACTCAGTTGCAGAAATGTTTTATTATTCATTTGATTCCTAAAAGCAAAATTAAGCAACTTAATAGTCTTCATTAAAAATGTCCTACCATTTTGTTTCTGCGAGATGTGTTTAAGTCCTAATGCCTCTTTCACACGAGCGTGACGGATGAGGTTCGTATGGGTTCAGGGAA